>NW_024582086.1:3706927-3813113 GCF_017639235.1 Corvus kubaryi | reverse complement strand
AGCAACATGCATATGGGAGAAAATTCCTTTAACAGGGAAAAAAAAAAACAGACTAAACTAAAACCCCAACACCCTCTCATTTCCTTATACACACAGTGGACTCATAAATCTCAAAGTTGTGGAAGCACTGTTTTTCATGTTACAGCAAACTAAAAGCTGTCTCCTGTTCCTCTAGATGCACAGCTATGCCACAGAGGTCCACATTTAGTGTCCCACAGGCTTGCAATGCCTTGCACCTGGAAATGAGCCCCCTGGATGGTGTGCTATGCAGCACACTTTGATTTCAGCCACTGGGAGCAACATGGGAGTATCAGCTAGGTGCTCAGTTTCTGTAAAACTAAAGCCTAAATCTAGATTCCTAAGACCTGTAAGGTTTGTCTTGAGGTGTTGAGGGGGCTGATACTGACAATTGAAATATCCAGTCTCCTGGGTTTGGATGACAACTTTCTTCTGGTTCTTGGTCAGCCGGCAGGCTGTATTCTTTTATGAAAGAATATTCCCATAAAACAGTTTCTGAATTCTCCTTGCTTAGGAGAGCCAAACTAACTAAGCAGTCTGATGACTGGTTGTGAGATGGCATTGATGTCTTGGGATATGCCACATGGTACAGCCTGGCTGTGGCTCCAGGTTGCCATGTGCTGGGACAGACTGAAAAGCAGATATGTCCTCAGAGAATGAATCCAGTGAATCCAAATCTCCTCGGCGCACTGGTTCCCATCTGTCTGCTGTGAAATGCATTCCTCCTGCTAGACCTTTCTGCTGTACGTTTAGCAAAGTGAGACCTTTTTGGCTAAGTGTGCAACAAATTTCAGAAAAAACTGGCAGCCTAGAAGCACAGTTTATCAATCAATCAATCAATCAATCAGTAATGCAGAAATAAATAAATAAGCACACATGTCTTTTTTACTACTTTAGAAGAGCTCTGGGACCACATTAGCCTGGGTGAAGTAGGAAAGAATGAACAATAAAGGTGAAAAACAAGCTGATGTATGTAGCTAGCTCAAGGGAATTAAATGTGTAATTATGTGACATGGGGGTATGCTATGAATCACAAACTGGGCTACCATTTTTAAAATGAGTGCTGTGGTGAAATAGACCACGCTATCATTTTAAATGATATAAGTGGGACTTAACCTTATTTGTTTCTATCAATCTTGGTTGACTGTAACTTTTCTTTAAGAAGTATGTAATTGTTAGGAACGCATTATGCTCTGTTTTTCAGAGCACACTACAGCTGAAGTGTATGATGAGTCACCTAATTGAACAGGGATGTGTGTCATTACATAAGGAGAAAAATAGATTAAAAGTACCACCCAAATGCCAATGTGTATTCTGATTTTGATTGCAGTAAATAGACTTGGAAATATTTTATTTTATTGTTTAAAAAAATTAAATATGCTGAAAATTGATTAGGGCTGGAAATTTAGGGGGACATTAGTTTAAAAATAATAAAAGAAAATCCCAGGAACAATATTCTTGTATTGATTGATCAACTGAAAATTTCAATGTCTTCTGGCATTTATGACAAAGAAGAAAATTCTCCTCTTTACTCAGCCACAAAAGAAGCTGGTATTTTCATAAAACCCATTAGGAAGAAGGTGCCTGGAGAGCACGTGATGTTTCCAGTACAAGTTAGAGACACTAGAGCTGAGGCTGATTTTAAAAATGTGGACTGTAACCCTAAGGTAAAGATGGAGGCTCTGTAATTGCTTACGCTTCATGGCTGGGTGTGCCCACACTGTGGGGTTAATGCTAAAGGCAGTGGCAAACAACAGCCCATTATCCTTGTGGTAAGCCCATGACTGATAATGATGTCAGAGCTATTAAAAATAATGAGCTGCTCAGATCTCACAAAGCACTAGGGTAGATGTAAATCCCTTATGCAACACTACCTGGGTGGTGGAGGGGCAAGAAAACCTTTCTCCATGTGGGAATGGTGGCCACACTGGCACAGGGACTCAGCCCTGACTGCCACCACTTCTCCAAGCATGGCCTTACAGCTGCACCACTGGCTCTTAGGAAGGTCACCAGCACAATCAAGATTAGCAATTTCCTTCAATGAAGCTGTCCCAGCAGAAAGCTCAGCCTGCCATTACTTAAAGCCTGAATTTTCCATGCTGGACCGCAGTGCCGTAGCATTGCCCAGCATGTTGCACATCTGATGCAGATGGAAGGCATCCAGAGGTTTAGGACAGCTATATATAGCTCAGCTTGGAGCTAGGTCTGTATATGGTGGGCTCAAATCCCTGCTAATGGTCACCTTCCTAACCATTCCTTTCTTGGGGTGGCTCCTCACTCCCTAGCTGCAGCTTCTCAGGATGAAAAACTGGGTAAACCCCACAGTTTTTAGTCTACAATTGATTATCCCTGCTTCCCACTCCTCAAACCAATATTAGTGGCTTTTGTAGGTTTTTAAGGCTGCTTTACACCCTGGTGGCACTTAAAACACCAAAGTCCTTTCAGGACCCTGCTGGAGCACAATTGAGTAAGTGGTGGCATATTGCCCTGACAGCAGACTAGAGTCTGCATGTCAGATGGGTTGAGCAGGCAGGGGACACATGAGGATAGACAGGCAAGAAAAGGTTATTGAGAAAGGAGATTACTCCATTTTTCAGCTGCCCTCCATCTCCTCTGGCTGATCTCTGGGCTCTGGAGGAGAGCCTGCCCCAGTCTTCCAGCACCTCTGAGCACTCTGCGGTGACAGGTACCTCCCTCCCTTTTCTCCCAGCCTCAGGAGACATCTGAACGGCAAAAGGCTAGAGGAAATGAAAGCAAATGGTAGACAGGGCTAGTTTTTTGCCTCATATCCCTGTTTCTCTAAAATTTGTTTATTCTATTCTCATCCTTCTGATGAGGGACCCAGTCCTGCTTCTCCTCTGGTTGCTCTTTCCTCCACAGGAATAAATCCCCCAGAACATTTTCACTTGCCAGGTTTCAGGTGGACTTGGACTTGGTCTAATATAGCTTGGCTGCTGTAGACCACTCTACTATTAATAACTCTTCAGTGGCTCGAGGACGTAAGGTCCCTCATACTTCTCAGTAAGTTATATTTGTGTGGTACTTAGATGACACAGCAAGTTTGTAAAACGCCACAGCTGCAAAAACAGAGTGTGTGGGGATCAACAGATTAAATTCAATCAAGATCCTCACGCTGCTTTCAAATCAGACTGCGCCTGTTGACACAGATTGCTGTTCATGTGCCATAAAGCAAACCTTACCTTAGAGAGTTTCATATTTAACAAACAGGTGAAGAGAACACACAGACATTTCTGGGCACAGCTGTAGCCATAGACAGATTTATAGCTACATAGACACTGAACCACCTGAAAGAAACATTCAGAAAATCCATGAGCTGAAAACCATGCTGAAAAATGCACATATGAACCCGTGTGTGTGTTGTGTGCAGTTCAGCAGTGTCAGGGTGAAGGAATTTGCACACCAACACTTGCATGCAAACACAGATGGACGGTCTGTGGTGCACAGGCTTTGCACAGCTCTGGAGGGCTTGTCTTTTGTGTTAGCTGGGCATAACATAAATGTCAAGAACTAACTTTTATATTTATAATAAAGAGTTGCTAGTTTCAGAATGAGCCTCGGTGGATGAGTTAATTAAAAATAATAATAGTTTGCCAGCTGCTAATTAGGAAATTAATTAGTCATACAGTAAAGTGTTACTTCTGCATGTGAACAAGCTGACTTCAAGTTGTCTCAGAGGAGACTGGCTTTCAACCAACATCATTAAGTATATTCACAGAAAAAAATAAAAGCTGATTATTGATGAGTATTTTCCTTTGATTAAGAGGAGATCTGTTCCCTCAACAAAATAAAATCCTCTTCATAGAAGAGATGTATGTTATCTCTTTTGGCAGAAAAGAGCTTCTGCTAGCTTCTAATGGTCAAAACGAAAAAGGAAATGTATTGATGTAAGGTTTGTTTAATCTACTTGGTCCTGTGGTGTAACAAGCAGTTGCATGAAACTACTGCTCTTCAAATGGTAAATGAAACACTAAAATGGGAAATTCTGTCAGTAACTTCTCACCTTTATCATCACAACAGCAAGCTGCATTTAATGTCAACACCCTTAGAGCCTCCTCCTCAAAGTCTTTGCTGTTCTCTAAGTCCACCCTGGTACTCACAGCATAATGAGGAAAGCAAACACTGTACATGTGGGTTAAAGCGTGTGTCGGAAGATGTTAAATATTGGGAAGAGACTACCTCAGTATCAGTACAATTATAGGCAGTCCCAATTTAATTTCCTAAGAGCCAACACAACCTCAAAAAAAGCCATGCTACCATGAAAATCACTCTTGACAGCTGTGGGGTGCAAGATATGAAGTACAGCCTGTGTGTGAGGATAGGTGTGTTAATTATAAGAGAGAACACAATTAAAAAGACCATCAGGTTGAAGGCCCAGGAAAGCAGGTGTCCCCTTGTATCTAGAGCTGAAATTATGTTAGATTTATGAGATCTGATGCCAGTGCACCTGGATGGGCAGCAACCATACATGTATGGTGCAAGGGAATACCTCAGAGGAGCTGCTGTGCCTGACACACTGCCCATGGCCTCCTCCGATTTCCATAGGGAAATGCTGCAGTTCCATCCCCATGGACAGCAGACCCAGCTTAACTACTGGGACAGGAGAAGGAATATCGTATCTAACTAGAACAGTGGAAGCCAGGATTTAGGCAGAATGTAATCCTTCAGTCCAGGATTACAGATAACAGTGAGGGTTCCTTCTCCATCTTCATGGACCGTCTCAAGGGACAGTGATGTGGCCAGCATCTCCCATGCCAGCTCTCAGGGGGAAGCCCATGCTACAGGGTGGTGTGGTGGGTGCAGAGTCAGGACTGGATGGGAGGGGATATACACAGTTTGCCACAGCTCCAGACTGTTTTTGAAGCACACATGCTTAAAGCAAACACAGTCCTGGTTTTAGATGGCATATGCTGAGACTATCAATCCATGCAGGCATCAAAACGGGTCCCTCTTTGACAACAAATGTGTTTAAAAGTCATGTTTAACAAATAGGAAGGGCCTACGCTTACCTCAGTGATTATTGTTAGAAGAATATTGCTTTTAAAATCAAATTTAAGAACACAAATTGTGACCAAGTTTCAAACAATCATCCTACAGGATATTTCAAAGGCAAATCCTACTGATGGTTCAGGGACTCCAAGCCTTTGGCCATCAAGGAACAAAATATTTACCTTATGAGCATTTTGATACCTGGGATTGGTATATTCCTGTTCTTTGAAGACACAAGTGTGTACTGTGAAAGCACCAGCCAGTGCCACCTCTCTTTCTCCTCTACTTCTGGCATAAACTCCTGAGCAGTAGCAGGGGATGTTCCAAGTATTTTAGTCACTAGGATGATAACAGAAAATGTTACATAATTGTCTAATTTTATCTCTAATTTAATCCTCTAATAATGTATCCTCTAATTTTAACAAAAGAAGAGAGATACTGTCAAACAAAATAAAATGAAACACTCAATGAATTGTGTTTCGTGTGGTATCTTCTGTAATGTTGACAAAAACATACTAACGTGTTATTGCAGCTGAAAGGAAATACTTCATTTCCAAGTTCTTACCCAATGCTGGCACCAGCTCATTAGGAGACAGACTGATCCCCTGCCCTTTATTTGAGTTGTCCTGTCTTTTTTCCTCTAGTAAAAGAGGAAGAGAACCTGTATTAAAAATAAAAGAAGAGCAGATTCCCAGCTATCACAAGCCAGAAGCAACAGTAGTGGACTGGTGAAGAGGCACAGAGACTGTGCCATGACAGGTGTGAATTTGCATCAGCCTGGCACATTCCTGCTATCCGAGGCTCACCCCTCCTCAAAGTGGCAGGCAGAGAGCAGCTTCTGGTTATTCAATACGTTTATTTTAATAAGTGGTTATTTTAAGATGAGCAGTTTTCTGTCCCAGGATTGATAAACGTTCAGATCATCATACCTATGACTGGGACGGCAGCAGTTGCTTGTTTGCACCCACCAAGCAAAATGGAAAAATTCTGTGTCAGAGTCCCCGGGTAGAAATTGAACCTCTTTGCCAAGCAGGCACTGCCTGAACTGCTCTAGTAACATGGCAACAAGAGGAAGCATCTCTGAAAGTTGGTGATGGAAGATCAAAGTGAGGAAACATGAAGTAATAGCAGTCTCACAGGTGAAAGGGTTATGAGATTATGTTTTGTAATTTGTAATTTTTATATTCTCAGTTGTGACTGAGTCCTGGGAGGCTGTAGAACAGAGCTCAGAGAGGTTTCTTCCATGAACAGACCTCCCCTTCCTTCTGGACAGCATGGTGTCTTCATGAGCATATCTGACTTGGAGGGTATGCCAATTTTGGATGGACAAAATTGGTGCTAAGGATCTTCTAAAATCCGTGCCAAAGTGGAGAGAGAAGTTGTGTTGGCCTCATTAATACTCTCAGGCTCACTTGACACCTTATGTGAATAAAGCCTTGAAATACTTCTTTTCTAGTCCATCCTCATGGGTAAAGCTGCACCTGACCAGTCTCGACTCCACAGCATTTTGTACCCCTGTGAGGTCTCTGCCCAGACCTGAGAGGAAAAGGAAGAGCCTGTGCACTCTGCAGTGGAGCCCTGGGAGTGGGCTGTGGAGAACACAGTGTCTTTCTGTTGATGGTATTTTGTGATCACTTTGAGGTTACAGTATCTTAGCAAATATTCCTTTAACTGTGTAGCTCTCCAGTTCTGTCCGCAAAACAAGGGAGCCCCAACTAAAATCGCTGCCCAAAGCCTGGTGTAGAACAAGGAAGACATCCCAAGGCAGAGTTGTGTGTCAGCACTGAGACTCCAGTGAAATTAGCCACCCTATTTTGAGCTGAAACATGGTTTCAACCACCTTTGAATGGTATGCTGGCTTTTTGTTTTCCCTGTATGCAAATAAATTTTTTCCTAAAATCACAAGCTAGCTAGACAAAGACAACTTTATTCTAATGTGCTTCCAATACCTTTTGTGCAGGTTCATAGGAGATTATGATGAATAAGTGATTTCAGCTTTTGCAAAGTCTCCTACCATGCAGGAGCCCAAGGTAATTTCCTTGTCATTCTCTTTGTAACAAAGAAACCATACAGAAGACAAGAACATCTCCCACATACTAAAACAAAACAAAACAAAACAAAACCCAAACCAAACCAAAAAACAAAGAAAGAAAATGAATATGTAGTGGAACTAGGAGCGATAGACAGGATCTTCTCAGACATGCAACAGCTTCAAGAACCCTGGGCCCCAGCTGCAATGCAGAATGCAGGTGCAGGCAGGGTCTGTTCCCAGCAGAACAGCAAGGGCAGCCTCTGGGAAAAGGGATGGAAGCTGGTGCCTTCTGCTCTATCTGAAGGCCTGTAACTATGCCATAAGTTCATAAAATCATAGAACTATAATGTGACAGAATGATTTGGCTTTTGGCTTGAGAAGGGATCTTGAAGACCCTCTAGTTCCAACTCCCCTGTCATGGACAGGGACACCTTCCACTAGACCAGGTTTTTCTGAGCCCTATCCAACCTGGCTTTGAACGCTTCCAAGGATGGGGCATTCACAGATTCTCTGGCAACCTGTTCACTGCCCACCAGGCTGAGGAAACTGGCCATGCTTTCAAGTGAGGTATCTGGGCCGACTGCCCCTGACCTACCAAGGCCACCACAAGGAAGCAGTGGCGGCAGCCGGGGACTCCCTGCTGCAGGGGACAGTGGCACCACCTGCCAACCTGACCTGTTGTCTGCAGAAGTTTGCTGCATGCTGGAGACCTGGATCTGGGTGTTGGGGAGGCCTGCCAAAGCTTGCCTGACCCCCTGACTACTACTCCATTGTGTTCTTAAATGTAGGCACCAATGACAGTGCTGGAAAACCTGAGAGTATCCAAAGTGACTACAGAGCTCTGGGGGTGGCAGTCGGGGACCCAAGTGATGTTCTAATTCCTGACAGAGAGGGTTGAAAGTGTAAGGAGGAGGACGGTACTGGTAGTGTCTGTCAACAAATGTGTGAGCAGCAGGATATAGTTTTGGACTATGGAACCCTGAAGGTCAGTGTCTGCTTGGGAAACACACAATCCAGCCCATTAAATGGGGATAACATATCTTTACCAGGAGGATGGTTGCCTTCCTGAGGAGAAAATATATACATGTATATGTGTGTGTATATATATATATATATATATATATATATATATGCAATTAAAATCTTTGTTCATAGGCATAAATATCTACTTAAACTCATACATATTATTTCAGGGAAAGAAGAGGAACTTTTTTTCAGGGCAGAGGGCTGAATGCTAAACTAAACACCAAGAAAAACAAAGTCCACTGTTACTAAATCTGGTGGAAGCTCCCCAGACACACCAGAGTATATATTGTGTGGTGTGACATCGGAGGACTGATTTGATCTAGTGTTTCAAAGGCTGAGCTCTGGGTGTATGCAGGTCCCGGTTCCACCCGTGGTGGCTGCCTGGGGCAATCACCTTCTGTCCAGGCACAAGACATCTCACTGCCTGAGCAGTGGGTGCCAAACCAGGGTCTGTCTCTGTCTCTGTCTCTGTCTCTGTCTCTGTGACTTTCTCCATTGCACACGTCCTGCACTGGGGGCTTGCAACTTGCCAAAAAACAACAGGAGCAAGTAGATGACTGTGCCCTCACAGGATGCTCTTGCAAGGTGTGACTCACATCCGACAGCCTCAGGGCACAGCCTCCGGCATCTCCGTCCTGTCCATCACTCTGCAGCAGCGTGAGCAAGCCAGCGCACCCGAGGAGCCAGGCGTGTCAGCCGGCACCCTCCTGCCAGTGCAACAGCTTTCCAGCCCAGCACCACCACCCTCTCTGCAGCTAAACTGGTTGATTACTTAATAAAGAAAACAACAGCTACTGCAAGCACTGCCCTTTTTCAGGGATCAGCACCAAAAAATGGTACTTGCTAATTACCATCTTTGAGGAAACACCAGCACCTGTGCTCAGTGCTCTCCAGCCAGTGTGGGGTTCTCACCTGGCATCTCAATTCCTGACAGGATTTCTGCTCCTTACTGCTCCTCTAGCATAAGTACACTTGTACCTTCACATATAAGAGGTAAAATTGAAAAAAAATAAAGTTTACATGACAAATTATTGTTTGATGAAATTGTGGTCTAGCGATAAAAAAAAAAAAGATAACACAACCAGTATCTAGTATTTTGCATAATATTAATAACATAGCACAAGCCAAGTAATGCTATTATTACTCTCAAGTGTGACTAATTAAATACATAAAAATAGCTTTTCTCATCTCTAGAATATATTTGTCTTTCTAAAACACCCCTTTTATTTAAGATTTTTAATTTTCAGTGCTGAACATGTGAGGCAGAGTTTGACAGCCAAGAGGATTGCTTGTCAGTGAAGACTGGATAATTTTTGCAGAGCAGTGGGTATGACAGAGAAGGTTATTTTGCAACTTGAGTCCCCAGTCCATGTTTGAGCAGTGCCTAGGGTATTGAACCCACCTGGCTTAAGGTTTGCTGCTGCTGTCAAAATGCAAGTATGAAGTCTTTAATCTATATGAGCCCCTCAGGAGCAACGGCCTCAGGGCCCACACACAAGGGCACTGTACAAGCGGGCAGTGACACCTGCACCAAAATCAATGGGCTTGGGGTTAATCGTTAGCAGTGGGAGCTCTCTCTTATTGTGCTTCTGTTTGCAGGGTCTCCCAGAGCAAACCCGAAAATCCCCCTGCTTTCACTTTCTGTGGGAGATATGACATGAGAGAGTGATTTCTAGAGAAGAAAAAGGCTCAGCAGACGTGAACTGACACAGGTCCATTGGTTTATGCAGAACAGCACCAGTTTGTACCAGCAGAACAATTCTCTCATCATCACATCCAGTTTATCCCTGCTAGGCTGATGTTGCTAGCAGTGCTGTTGAAATGTCTGATAACAGACAGAAGAAAGTGCATGTTTTAAAATATGTGCATATATTGCTATAAAGTGATGGGGGAGGTGTGGGGGGTGGGGGTGTGGAAAAGAAAGAAGACATAACAAAAACTCTCAGGCTTCAAATTCCCTTGCCTTTCTTTTCTTACTTTTATTGACAATGATTTTTCTGATGCCTTTCTTTTTAAAGCGGCAGTAAATTTATTACGGCTGCCACCACAACAGGTACTTGGCATGCTGTGTGCACTGGGGGAAGTGGTGGGTGACAAAATTTCACTGCTGTGGATAACTGTGGACTGGAGCAGAGCACACTGCTGGGAGAGCTGCAGTGGGTCTGAAAACACCCTGCCCTTCCCCCTCCCCCACAGTCTTCTAGTCTTCGTGTTAGTTTGAGGGTGATTCAGGATTCCCCAAACCCCTCATCAAAGCTCTGCCTAAAGAGCCACTTTCACATCATATCCTTCACTGTATAAAAATGAAAACCCTCCTAAACCATGTGCTAAGAGGGGCAATTATTTCCTTGGTGCATAATGGTAATTATTAATGGTTAAACCCACTCAGCACTTCGGATAAGCTGAGCACAGATATCAATTTCTGTTCCTTTCCCACTGCATCCACTAGTTTTATTCAGGGGAGGTATCACATGCTGTGGCAGAGTGAAAAATCAATAGCGGCTTTTTTCCTCATTCCTTCTTGTTTTTCAGTGCTGGTTAAAGTTATCTTCCCCAAGCGCACAACGCACTGCTGTTGGCTGACACAGCCATGACTGACTGCAGGAGCTGTCAGAAAGCTTTTAATCCTTTAGATTTTAAAGTTCTGTCAAACGTATTCAATGTAATTAAAGTTACTGCATTTTTGTATAACAAATAGGAGCCTGTTTTGTATATTCCATGAGCATGCAATATCATCTCTCATCTCCCTCTCCTTTCAGTGTACAAAAATTGTTTTACTGAAAGGGAGGTAGCAAAATATTATCTAAACTTTAACTTCTATCTGCCAGTCTCTTTCTGTACAAGGGTAAAGTTTATTCTTGCAAGGTGTCATGCTGACTTCAATAATGTTTATTTGCCTGGGCAAAAAGCACCTAGTTCAGTAAGGATGAACAGGACTGTGTCCCTGGGTTACAGCTTCTTTGCAGCTTCTGGATATTTGAAGGACGTGTTGCAGGATCAGGAGTAGACATTTAATTATTGCCCTTTCTTAATGTTTTTCCACAGCCCCGAGCAAAGTAATAGGATTTATTTTCCCTTGGCATATTAAAAAAATTAAGGACCACCCATGACTTGCCAGTGCTCACCTTTGCACATCTGCTGTACTAAAAGAAACGCATTTTGGCTTTATGTAGTGTTTTTCTTCTTTTCTCTTCACAAAATGTTAACAAGTAAGTTAAGTGCAATGGTTCTCAAGGTGGAAAGGAGGCAGACACTGTGTACTCAATATTGTTTACGCTCATCAGGGTGATGCAGGCTGTTTCATTGAATAGGGGAGAGTTGGATGACAAGCAGCATCCTCTTGTAACAAAATCAAGAATTGTTGGCCTTCATGTTGCTTCCCACTGTGGGTTTCTTTCTCTAGTGCCACAGAGGTCACATACTCAGGGGTGCTGTGTGCCCACATGAAAGAGCCTGAGACCCCCAAGCCCTCTCTCCTTTCACATGGGCAGCCTAAAGTCTAGAGAAAAAGTAAAAGTGAAGCTTTTTCTGTTTCTTACCCCAAATCATGCTGTAATGAAGGAGCTGCACTGCCTTCTTTATAGTGCTTAGGCCAGGCTGGACTACTCCCTGGGCTTGGACCTGGACCTGGAGATGAAGACAGCACATTCTCCACCCCACAGAGAGTCTCTGGCATCAGCTCCAGGTGCATCCCTCTGAAGCTGTGCCCTATTCCATGGGCTGCCAGCAAGCCAGCCTCAGAGCTGCTCAGCTGGAATGCCTTTCTGGAACACCACAGGCATGTGGGAGCAACAGCTAGTTCCTTTTTGCTTCTCCCATAGTAATGAGCATCCTTTGCCTGCCTTCAGTGCAGGTACAGGCTGATCCTCAGCAGTGCCAACAGCTCCCCATCCTATAAATTCTCTGTTGCTGAAGCTGCCTGAGCAAGTCTTACTGTCAGCTGAAAATAGCCATTCCTGTATCCATGATGCCACAGATTACCACAGCTTTGGAAGCCTCTTGCTTAGATAGCTCTCATCTGCACCAAACCCTGCCTCTGGCTGAGCATCTCTGTAAGCCCCCATTCTGTGACACTTCTGGTCACAGACATCACTGCTCTAAAACTTCCAGCACAACTTGTTGTCAAGCAGGAAGAGAACACATACATTTGTCTTTGGTCCACAAACTTCTTTGGCAGGTTCAGCAATGCCAGCTTACAATGCCAGCAATGCAAGTAAAGCCAGCATTTCTCTCTCTGGGACCACTGCAATACATCGTATCAGTGTCCCCTCCAATGCCCCATTCTGCAGTGGAAGGTCCCAACTAAATACCACAGCATGGTTCAGAAGCCTAAAAAAGGACGGATTTCAGTGAAGTCCTTTAGAACTTCCCTATACATATAATTTCTGGTGTGCTTGACATGTCTCAGTTTGGTCCCCAAGCTTAAGGACAGGTAACATCATAGAGTGAAATATGTGGTAGCTTTATTTTTGGTGGCCTTAATCACAACCACTCTAAATATACTGAGCAGCATATAAGGATGATGTTTAAAAGGAAAGTGCAGTCCTCTGAGTCTGAGAGCACATTTACCTCACTACACATCCTATTTGGGTGTCCTGTAATGGCAGTGAAGCCCTGGTGGAAAAGGTCAGCAAATAACTGCCCAACTCAGAAAATTCACACATTATAATCAGCACTTCAACTTCCCTCTTCCTCACGCTGTGCACTGTTCATCGCCAGACAAGAGCATTTTCAGCTCTCCACCTCCTGTTCTCTTCCTGCTGTTCTCAAATCAAGAAAAACAGCCTCCCTTTTAATTAATTAAACTTGGTTCCTGTGATGCTGAGCATATCACATTTTATAGTTATAGATGTTAATTTTCTTAGGAAGAAACCTTCAAACTAAAATCAATGCATTGCTCATGCAAGAAGCAGTAAAGTCTCTTTGGACAGTGGGGTGTTTCTGTCTGCAGCCCACACGTCTTTCCAGCTGTGAAAGCTCATTTGGATGCTGAAGACTCTTGAAGGGGTAGTCAGTGAGGAGTGGGGAGAGAAAGGAAAAAAAAACCTCTGCAGAAAGGGCCCTGGAGTTCCTGGTCAATGACAAGTTGAACATGAGCCAGCAGTGCCCTGGCAGCCAGGAGAGCCACCAGTGTCCTGGGGTGCATCAGGCACAGCATCACCAGCCGGGCAAGGGAGGGGATTGTCCCACTCTGCTCTGCACTGGGGCAGGCTCACCTTGAGTGCTGGGGGCAGGTCTGAGTCCACCATCAGCAAATTTGCAGATGACACCAAGCTGGGTGGGAGCATTGGTCTGCTGGAGGGTAGGAGAGCTCTGCAGAGGGACCTGGACAGGCTGGAGACAGGGGCCATATCCAACGATATGAGGATGAACAAGACCAGGTGCTGGGTCTTGCACTTTGGCCACAACAACGCCTGCAGCCCTACAGGCTGGGGACAGAGTGGCTGGGCAGTGGCCAGGCAGAAAGGGACCCGTGGGCACTGACTGGCAGCAGGCTGAACATGAGCCAGCAGTGTGCTCACATGGCCGTGAAGGCCAATGGCATCCTGGCCTGTGTCAGAAGTAGCGTGGCCAGCAGGACCAGGGAAGTCCTTCTTCCCCTGTGCTTGGCACTGGTGAGGCTGCACCTTGAGTTCTGCGTCCAGTGCTGGGCCCCCCAGTTTGGAAGGATGTTGAGATGCTGGAGTGTGTCCAGAGAAGGGCAGCAAGGCTGGTGAGGGGTCTGGAGCACAAGTCCTATGAGGAGCAGCTCAGGGAGCTGGGGTTGTTTAGCCTGGAGAAAAGGAGAGTCAGGGGAGACCTTATCACTCTCTACAACTGCCTGAAAGGAAAGTGCAGCCAGGTGGGGGTCAGTCTCTTCTCGTGGGCAGCCAGTGACAGGATGAGAGGACACAGTCTTAAACTGTGCCAGGGGAGGTTTAGGCTGGACAGTAGAAAAAAAATCTATATAGAAAGAGTGGTTGGGCATTGGAATGAACTGCCCGGGGAGGTGGTGGAGTCACTGTCCCTGGAGGTGTTTAAGAAAAGATTGGACGTGCACTCAGTGCCATGCTTTAGTTGATAAGGAGGTGTTAGGTCGGAGGTTGGAGCTGATGATCTCCAAGGTCTTTTCCAATCTAGTTCATTCTGTGATTCTGTGATCATAAAATACAAGATGAGAAATGTTTCTCTTCTGTTACGTGGATTGCCCATCATCTCAGTTCATGCGACCACAGTGCTTGGCTTTTTACCTGGGAAAGTGAGGAACTGTAGGAAGAGTGTGAAAGCACAGGTGATCATGCTCTGCTGCAAGGGTGGCCTGCAGGCATGTCAGGTGAGAATAGCATTTCCTATCCCTCTCATTCATAATGAAGCAGGGGACTAAATAATGACAGAGTAGTTTTCTTCCCTTTTTTTTAAAAGGAGAAAATAAGTGTATATTTCTACTTGTCAGAGATGTGAGTAAAGCTGGAAAATACAACATAAATGCTGCTCTAAATGTCAAAAAAACCCAACCAACCAACCAAACAAAAACCAGCAACTAAAAAGAATCTAAGCTTTATTTTTATCTCTAGATATTTTTTCTAGCTAATTTTATTATTATTCTGGGTCCTGCAATTTATAAACATCTGGGATCAGCATCAGTCACAACACTATGATACCATTCATCCCCTATGAAGTCCTGTGAAGATACTCATGTCAGGGTGGAAAGTGAGGCAACCCTGTTCACATGAAGCTTCTGTCTCTGCTCACACCTCTTGGGGTACCAGTTGAGGAGAGATGTGTCAAGAAGAATGATGTAGAAGGAATCTTGACTCCCTGGCTTCTTCTCTCCTGCTGCCACAGGGACAGCATTGAAGCAGTACTGATTCTATGTCTTTGCACGGTGCAAAGTTTCCTGCCAGCACCCGCAGGGGCATTTCTGACTGGTTTCCTTCTTGGCTCCCATGTTCAAGAGCTGACAGACTAGTACTTTGTGGGCTGAGGGGCTGCACTTCACACTGGGTTCTCACAGCTACACCATCAGATGTGGCAAATTGTTGAAACAGATAAATGATGACATAGCTGAGACTACCCGTGATTCATTTGCCCTTTCTCCTGGCTACAGAAATTAAAAAAACAGCTGAACTAAGTCAAGAAATAGTTGGAAATGCCCTGAAAATGAGGGAAATAATCTTCAATAGAGGTGAGGCCTCTTACCATATCTTTTAAAAGTGTTCTGGGACACAGAAAGCCATCCCTCAGTGAAATCACTCATCTGGAGACAAGTGCCAGAATGGTCTGTTCTAAAATGAACTCTTGTTGGCCACATCAGGTTGCACCTGATACTCTTCTCAGAAATGCACGACCTCTTCTCTGCAATACAGTAAACACTAACAGGAATTTCTCAGTCACACCATTCCCTGGGTATTACTGTTTTAAGAGCAGAGCTTGCCCAGGAGGAGAATTGGCCCCAGCACAAGCTATAAAGTACATCTTCACAACAAGTCATTTTTGACTCTTTGGTACAGGGATTAAACCAAGCAAACTATTAATTTGTTCCTTTTAATTGCACATATTGGTGTAGCTGATAGGTGTCAGTGTCCACAGCTGCTGGAGCTGGAGCTGTTTCTGGTCTGAATATTGTCCAAGGAAGTCCTGTCTATGCAGTGTGGACCCCTGATTTGTTCTTTTGCAAGTAAGTTGAACCTAGCCAAGATCAGCAAAAATCCAATCAGTTAGACCCTCCCCCTCCTAGAATCGTTGGATTCACTTTGAAGTCATTAAAGTTGCAAAGTTTTAATCTATCTCCTTTTGCATTTGCACACCTCCGTAGATGCTACATTTTCTGTCACACCAGGGACATCCAGAAATTAATTGCTTTAATGTGCAAGCAGAGAGTCAGACTGCTACCTCATCACAGCTGTGGTTTCTCTGTAAGACTGCAGCTTTCTTAGCGGTCTGCATGACACCTCAGTCTGATGGACTGCACACTGCTCCAGCACCACTGTTAGAGGGTTCTGACTTCCCTCCCACTGAAACACAGTGCAATTTTTATGCCTGTGTAGAGACTACATTTATATTCAGATTCATTTAACCTTGTCTTCTGCTCTTTGCTTGAGGAGTGTACACTTATAGGTGTATACACAGGTATGCGTGTGCATTTAGACTGGCTGGACTGTCTAGACTGAGGACTGGGCAGCTCTACCCTGTCTGCTTTTCACCTAATACATGATACAACAACAAGTCGTGAGGTATTTGGGCAATTTGGACTTCCAGTAGACTGTAGTCTCTCTCTCTGGGATCTGAAAATCCACGGCAAATGAGAACTCTCCCTCAGGCAGCCCATCAGGCTCAGGAGCATGTGCATGCCATGGGGAAATACCAAAGTGCAACACTTTAAACCAAGGAATACACCTCTCTCTTGAACTGACTATCATGGAGATCTTACATTTGTTCTTGTTTCCTTTTGTCCCTGACTCTAAAAATAAGCCATGGAAACTTGCACACAGTTTCTGTGCCACATCATGGCCCCTTTCCATTATGCCTGAGGGTTTGTCCGCGTCTGGTTATTCATTGAAACAGCAGCTCTGGATAATGACACTGGCTTTATATCTATATATCTATCTAAAAGCATGTAACAGAACTGAAAAGCATTACACGGCTTTTGCTTGGATACACAAGCAGATCCAAAGGGCCAGTTACCCATACCACTTGCCTAAAAATTTCTTCTCATTTCACTCATATTGTGAGTGCCCTCCTGCAATGGAAAGCTCCAGACAGAACCATTTTTCCTAGCACTTCAGCAGTTCTCATTTCTGGGCAACAGTAGATAAACGGTAGTGAATATATGAGGGGACATTTTCTTTTGTGGTTCTTTTGAGATTACTGCATAGTATTTTAGTATTTTCCCTACAGTACATCTCAGTTTTTGCTTAATCACCTCATTACTATATCCTTTTTTTTACAGGCAGGCATAAACTAGCAAGCTGTGGGAAAATATGTCCAGTTTCAAGCTGTCTGCAATCAGCATCTCATTTTGATAGAAGATCCAGGGTTTTGAAGACAAAAAATTATCTGTGATTCATCTTTGTGATTTTAATAGGCCAAAATTACACCCACAGATGAAAACCCTGTTAAGAACTAGGGTGCTTGAGACTAGGATCTATATTTTGCAGTGAGTTCCATTTTGACATTTAAAATATTTTTGCACTGGCTTGTCTGAGCAAGATAGTCCCTTGGACAAGTAAAATGATACAGATAATTTGGTTTAACTTTCACAAGAGGAGTTGCTTATGTGTTTTCTCTGTTTCCTTGGATACTAGAGATTTCATGTCACAGTTCAGCCACATATGCATTTTCTATTCCATTACAGCACCTGGAAGATGCATGAAAAATTCCCATAAATTGTTAAGACATGAACAAGACTGCAGGAGTAACCTCAAGCAGGAACATCCTGGTCAGGATCAGGCAGAAGTGGAAAGGGAAAGCAGAAAGCTTGTTATCTCCACAGGCTTCTTAATGGTGCTCCTGCTTTTCTAAGAAGTCAGGACTTGCATGGGAATATTCTCTTCCCTTCCCATTCTGAAGCTGAAGTTGCTTTTGCTTTGGGAATGCATCTGATTAAGCTCAAAAGATAATGAATTAGACCATGTGCATAGTTTGGACAGAAAGCCAATCCAGTGCATTTTAAAACCAGTTTTCATAAGCCTTTGCACAATCATGTGTGACCCTGATCAAAACCTCCACCCTCAAAGCTACACTTAGGTGCACAGATCAATTTACTAATCTTACTAACCATTCCACAGACAAATTCAAATTCTTTCCATTCAGTTACAAATATTTGCCTAGCAATTTTAAGCATTTTGCAAGTCATAAATATTTTCATAGGAGTGGACAGATTACTGACTAGCTCTAAGGGCACTGATATTATTAACAGAAAAGCTGGTTTAAGTAGTCTTATAAAATCTGACCAGACAACTTTTAATGAGACTCCTTTAGTCTGGATAAAAGGGCAGGGAAGACCTAGAAAAACCTGATGAGTCACTCTAATTTGTCGTGGTGGTTTCCTTGTGTTTAGTAAACCTAGATGGACTTTTCCCATCAATGTATTGAGTTATTTTGAAAATCCAAATTTTTTTATCATTTACCTAAAAAAAACCCCTTTTCTCATTTATCCCTTGTCTTGGAGCAAGGAGTAATTCAATTTAATTGTCATTTGTGAAGACCCACCTCTTGTGCTTGTCAGGATCTTCCTATGTTTATTTCAGTCAGTGTTCCTGAGGTATTGTGCTGGAAGAGTCCATGAAAAACAGCCATCTCCTTCAAATCACTCAACATTTTACAGTTAATAAAGTTGGGGGTTTTTAAAGGTTTTTTTTCTGTAAAATCAGCACAGTTGGGTTCTGCCCCTTTCCAGTCTGAGGAGTCTTAAATTGTTCAAATTTTTTTCATAGGAAAGCTCTTCTCTATCTTCAGAAATTTTGCCTTTTTTCCTGGGATTTCTCAATTCTTTGACTTTTTGTGAACTATTTCAAACAAAATACAGTGTCCAAGATGGAGATATATCGTAGCTAAACATACAGTGGGATAATGGCATTCACTGCTTAGTCCCTTACCATTTTATGAACAATTCGCCTCTTCCCTCCATTTTCTGAACGTTGCTGAGAACCAATATTCCTTGCAGAGCAGATCTGGAGCCACTTTGCAATGGCAACTTTTGCCTAGTGGTGAAAAAAATCAGTATGAATCAAGTCAGTGTAGTGGCAGGCACTGGTAAAACTTCCCACCTGGATTCCTAGGTGTGTCCTTGCCCATGATGTAGGAAGGTGGGCTGGGAGGGACCTACCAGCCACTAGGCCCGGTCTTTTGTTTCCAAAAGGTGTCAAGGGGTTTTAATACCCCAAGGCTTGTGGAGTAGTAATATTCTAGAACTGCATTAGAAATCACATTTTAACTAGGCTTGCAAACTTTATTTTCATCGGATACACCCCAGTAGAAGTCCCAACAAGGATGATGGCCCCCGCTGCAAAAGAAGACTGCAGGCTTGCGATTGGAGAGGGTTCCTGCATTGTGAAGCCTCTTTAAAGGCAGGATCATTAACTCCAATTCCCTCCCAGCAGGGTGGCTTGCTTCATGACTAATGCTCAGCACAGTTAAGTGGCACAGCTAGAGTTCTTGGCAAAGCAACATATGGTGTTTTCAAGCATTGTAGATGTTTCATTGCATATGTTTCCCACTCTGTTACCTCGCGACACTTCAGGGCACTGCTTGTCTCTGCTTATTATTGTTGTGTTAGTCCTTTAGACCTTTGTTTTCAAATGTTAATTATTTAGAGTACTGACAGCAGAAATTCATGATACAAAGATAGATATACCCATATATACACCTTTTTGGGGGTTTCTTGTAATTGAGACTCCAAACTATGCAAAATCTTTTTGATGACAGACTCTGTCTCTGCTTTCCGTCAAACTGCGCACTCACAAGCTGGGGACTCTTTGTGCAAAGCACCAAGGCCTTGGTTTTATGCCAACTAGAAACTCAATACGCTGTTTGACTGCTTGCCTGTGTTCTTTGGAACAACAGCATTTTCATTTGCACAATAGCCTTTACATAAATAAGCTTGGTTCAGAGGCAGGCAGAAAGATACATACGCACACAGAGCAATAAAGCCCAGGCACACTGAGCGGGACATGGAGCTAGTACACTGTGTTTATTCAGGGAAATCTCTGGAAATGCCATCGTGATGCTTTCTGTAGCGTCTAAAGAGAAAGTCCCAGAACAATCCTTCTGAGTCACCAGTTTCCATTTGCAGAAACCTGGTCTTAAATGAAATGATAGAGAGGCAAATAATGATTAATCCAGGGGAGAGACAAAACCCATCAGATTAAATTAAACAATGATCAAATTCCAATGGAAAATGCCTCCCCCCAGGCCACTAAAAAGAAAAAGGGAAAGTGGATTACTTACTACTAAAACTCTTTGTCACGGCTGATTTTCTTACAAATACACATTGCAACCAATTCAATTAAAAGTGTTAGGATAGATATAGCAGATTAAAGGTGAAATTGCTTGCCTTGCTTTATCTCAAAATCTCACCTGAAAGCAGATCTAATTAGCATAATTGTAGCTCTAAAATCTATGAACTGTACAGGTAGAGGATGGGGATTGTGTGTTCCTATATGATCTATATAACAGATGCATACTGTAGAGAAGTGAGGCACCAGAACAGGATGCCCAGTAAAGCTGTGGGTACCTCATGCCTGGAATTGTTCAAAGACAGGTTGGATAGAACTTGGAGCAGCCTGGTCTAGTGGAAAGTGTCCCTGCCCATCACAGGTGGGTTGAAGAAGATGATCTTTAAGGTCTTTTCCAACCCAAACCATTCTATGCTACTATGATAACTTGTTCACATTCACAGGACTGATGCTAGAGTGAAATTGATTGCTTGAGAGAGGGTCTGTGGGGGCAAACTGCACTAGCCTGGACTGCTGAGAATGGAGCAGCTTTCTTCACCAAATAAGCCATGTGGTTGCAACATTGGTTCTCTTCCCAAATCTGCATCCCATTTATTTCTTGAGTATACACTGAGGAACAAGGAAGGAGGATTTTTTTGCTAGGGAATCCTCGAATTTCTAAACTTTCTGTCCTTGGTACATTTAAGAGACCAGCTTGTCATATAAACCAAACAGGAATCTGCAGCAGCAGTACTAATGTTAAGAGGCATCCTGCCCTCGGAGAAAATGAGGACCTTTGATTTCTTTCAGTAGGCCAAACCACTGAAAAGTGATTCATGCACAGTAAGAAATCTGGCATGAAAAATGTAAATAAATACATGTAGGGCACCACTCTGCACTGTGGCTGCTCCGCCCTGGCTCAGCAGTGTCACCAGCAGCAATGTACACCTCTCTGTACACCAGCACCAATGTACAGCTCTCTGTACTGGCACCTCCAGTACAGAGAGCTTGTCACTGCCTTTGCCTCGACATTCTTGCTCCCTGCAGAGAGAGTTCTTCCCTGAAGTCTTGAAGCTGCTGAAAGAGTCCCCAGCTGGCCCTGCTACCATCCGTAATGGACAGAGACCATCAGTCTGATCTACATTGTGGTTGGGGTGAGACCTACCCTGGAATGAGCAGAAAGCAAAATTGGCCCAGCATAATTTTGATCCCTGAGTTTTGCAGTGTGTATCCTGGATAGGAAACCGTAAGACTTTTTTGGGAGAGCACAGAAAACCCAGGAGCCTCATGACCTTTGAGAAGTTGGGATGGTGACTGTCTTAAGTCCTAAGGCCCAATGGCTGTGGCGTGAAAAGAGCTGGGGTTCTTCTCTAAGCTCTGTAAGGGACTGGGTGGACATGACCCCAACCCCACAGAAATCCAGGTGCTTTTCAACCCGTCTTCTGATGACTTTTAAATCCCTTGTGATAAAATAAAGCAAGCAACACTCAAAATTGAGATAAACTAGAAAATAATTTTGTCACATTGCAATGGGTCACCCAAGCCACATATTGATGTCTATGAATGAGAAAACAGCTGAAAGAGTAAACCATAGCCAGCTAAATCAAATGGCACCAAATTCAGTAAGATAGCAATCTTGCAGGTTCAAAATCAAACTGACATGTAACTTTTGACTGCTCAAAAAACTTCATGTAGGCCTCTTCCTCTACACTGCTGACTTTCTTTCCAACAACCACTTTTTTTGAATTTTGACATATAGAAAACACATAATCTAGAGTGTTTAGTCACTGCAGTATGTGTTTCTGGAGTTTATTTTTCTTTATTTATGTCTATGTTTGCAATGTTTTGTGAGTTTAAATAATACTGTATCTCTTAATTTGAGTGTGATATGGACTCTGTCAGGTCACCTCACAAGAAATTAAATGTAGATAATTTATTTTGCTTTAAGATGATACGAACAAATCCAGTAACTTACTTGTGTTCCCTGATAACTGACTGCAGTTCATTTTCTGCTTGGGCAACACTTTATGCCAACCACTTGTTTCACTCACTAGATAAGCTTGGTAAATGATATGATATGACCAAAGCAAAGCAAATTGAGCAATGATGCTGGTGGGTGAACATTCTATCTGATAAACATTCTATCTGATGCTTTTGTACTGACGCAAAGCTAATTTTCTGCAAAGCTGGGCTTTGTAGCCTAGTGGTATTTCATTCTCTCACCTGACAAATTGCAGGACTTCTGTCCTGCCTTTTAGATGCATAAAAAGGGAATGCATATGGGATGTAAACAAAATCAGGAATCAAGTCAAGAGCATCTTCATTTGTACCCCATGGTCCTCCTCATTTTGGCTTCAGAGTAGGAAGCTTAGAGTAGCAGGTCTGCAGGGAGCATATTGATTAGCTGCATGTGTTCCTATCTTAGACCATAAATGCACCTATGGTTTACTAAATATCAGGTGTTGGAATATTACCCTGTAATAACAGTACCATAGTCCTAATAATGCTACCATATTAATAATAGCACATAGAACAGTAACAGCACATAATGATAGTAGTACCACAAAATTAAGAGATCCTGGAAAAAATCAATACAAAGCTGGATCCCCGTGAAAAAGGAACTGACACTGGTTGAATGTGTAACACATATTTGCACACACATATTCACCCCATGTGGGCTTTCCTAGCTGGTCTGTTCATTCTCTTAACAACATGACTGACCTTCTCATTAATCATTCAACCCAAACTCCCATCATTCACCCCTAACAATTCCCCCTCTAACAAAACCCTCACAACTGCAAAAAATACCCCTTGAACCTGACCATGAACTTTGACCAATTCACAAGCCCATCCCTCCTAGGAATCCCCCTAATCCTTCTTTCAGTAATATTTCCTGCCCTACTACTTCCCACAACACCGATGACAACTGGTGAACTGCCAAACACCTTTTTACCCTCCAACTGCAATTCTTCTACTTAATTACAAAACAGTAATGATCTCACTATACAAGGGAGGACAAATATGATTTTTAATCCTAACATCACTAATAACACTCCTACTGATAATCAACCTTCTAGGCCTACTAGAGTATACATTCACCCAAAGCACTTAATCAGATTTTCCTGTTATGTATTTTACTGTCAAAGTCTACAGCTCTACGGTGCACAAATTCCTGCAAGATCCTTCCGTGAGACTCCTAACCACCTTTCCTTTTGCCAGATAAGAACATCAGCCTTTCAATCTGGCCCAAGCCATACTCAGCAACCCCTACACCGTTTCAGAAAAAGTCCTCTTCTGGACAGAGATGTAGGAAAACACGCAAACACTAAATACATGCTTTGGATTTTCTCTTGTGGCAAGCAACCGTGGTTTCCCCGTTGGCCGAGGATGTTTCTTTTCTGAGAAAATTAGTTTTTAGTTCTTCCCTTTTGCTGTACAAAACAAATATATCTAGCGATGAGTAAATATGTAGCCACCCTGGGCCTGTGAAATGTTCTTGATGGTGCTGTAAGCCTGTTCAGAACAGGTGTAGGTGAAATTGCAGGGCAGTACCTGACAACTTGCTCTCATGGGCATGACCTGTGGGCTCTCAGAGACAAACTGTGCACTGCCAGCCCTCTGACAGCCATGCAGTCACAACCTCTGGGCACAGCAAACACCCAGCCTCCTCCTACAGCTTCACTACCATTTCAGAATCACCAGAAACTGATGACTCAGGAAATTTCAGAACTTTCAGAAGATGACGTCTTTCTACCTCTGTGACTTTTTCCATGGCAGGCAGTAATTTCACAGTACTTACATGATATTAAAGGTGCATTGGAAACACAGTATATATCTCTTTGATTTTAAGTAGTAAGATGGTGATCCTTTATTATCAAAGAGGCATTCCAGCACAATCTGGAACCTCAGAGGCAGCTCTAACTGGTGAGACCATGTCTGGAGCACTCTTGGCTTCCCTGTGTGTAATTTCAAAGCTATGTCATGAAACTGCCCTTCTAAAGAGGTGTCAAGATTCAGAAATGTTGCAAGACTAAAGTTCTAATGCAGTTATACTCCTAGCAATTGCTTATTTATTGTATTTTCAGGTTCATTTTAAAGTGTCCTCCCAATAAGAACGGGAGAGAACTGCATGCTGTTTTGCATTCAGGTCCAGGTATCTGAAAGAAAACTTCATTTATATTTATGTTATCTTCTCCTGTTCTAATAAATGGGATAGCTATACACTTTTTATGAAGAAGTGAAATTTTCTAAGATAAAAAGTATCATGCATGATCAGGAAAGAAATTACCATCATAATAGTAATTTGCATTTGCAAATACCTTTCATTTCAAGCGGCTTTACAAACCCTAGCTTTTGCTCAGGCTTAGTCTTTGTATGGGCAGGTCTAAAGCTGATATTACATATTTCCAGTAAGGCCCCATGAATTTATTTGCACAGAATATGCAAAATCACAGGTACATTTAGTGAGCAGTGAAGTCACAATTGTATAAAGGAAAGCCTCCTATGAGAAAGAAGGGATTATAATATTATTGTTGTTTGTCAAAGTAATGTTTTCAAACACTTTCCAGCTATTACTTGTACCCAAGGCTCTGTTTCAGTAGAGCCATGAAAGGACCATCCCTGAGTCCAGAAGGTGTTGGATTAGGCCTTCCTGTATATTCTCCCATATCACAACATTTGAATCACCACTTAAATAGCTTTTTTTGTCTCATTGACATGGCATCTGCCTCTATAATCAGCTCTCTTTGTGGCAGCAGTCTATTCATTCCCCAGAACATTAAACTACCTCTAACTAACCAGAAAGAAAGTAAAATTAGTGTAACCCTTCAGGCTTCAGCAGCTGGGTCTTTACATAGAATTCCTGGCAAATCTGTGCTTGTCTGTAGCACATTCTGCTGCAGATGCACTGCTGTAGGTAGAAGAGTCCTTTATTGCACAGTTTCTAGCTGGATTTACTAGATCAACTGTTTTAAAGTCAACAGAACACCAGCCAGAAAAGGTGCTGATTAAATCAGAGTTATCCCGCTACACGCAGAAAATGCTGGTAGACAAGAGAAGCTGAATATATACCCAAAAATTAAAACTCTGATACCGCTTGGTCAAGATGGAGGAAGATACTTGGCACATTTGCAGCTTCCTAAGCCAGCAGAAAGATTGACCTGAAGTAAATAATTTTATGTCTGCTGTGAACTGTACTCAATCAAAAGAAATAAAAATTATCCATATTAAACTAATGACCCTTTTTATTTGCCGTAACAAATTTATACTTTACTGAGGTCAGGTTTGTCCTCTAACATCTAAAAGGCTTGTCCTCTGCTGGCAAAGTAAAATAGAAAAACACCAAGTAAGATAAAATCTAAATATTTTTCTGTTAAAGAAATAAACCCTCTAAATTTAGAAGATGTCATTCATAGCAAGAGCTCTATGATGCAGAGAACAACACTAGAGTCCTTTTCTGGAAATATCTGTCAGATGCCTGACAGGGGACCCCTGGCAAACACGTGCATTTGGGAGGTGTGCAGTCTGTTCACCACCCTTGGAAGCTATTTTGGGACAGCCATGTGTCTCCACGTGGTCACCATCCCAAGAGCAGATTTCCACCACAACTGCAACATTTCAGCCCTTCATCAGCCTCTGGAGGCAGCCACTGGATGTGTCCCAATGGGAGCCTCCAGGTGATGGTGGGCATCCTGCTGCAGGGGGGTTATTCCCTTGTGAGCTGTGGCTGTGGTTTTCCAGCAGCCTTTGCCTTTCCTGTTTCCTTCCCAGGTTGCCCCTCAGAAGCCCAAGGGTTACCACCGAGGAATTTGCCACACACCAGAGCAGAAGGCGGGGCTTGTTTCCTCCTATGAACTGCCTCCTGTGACCCTGATGTCATGTTCATTGGGACGCCAACTTCTGGTGTCAACTCATTTAATGCATCTAACATTTAGTGTATGTTTAAATTTATGTTAGAGTACCTTCAAACTGCAAGAGTAAAAACCAAAGAAAAGCTAGAAAACAGAGGTCTGTATATTTATTTAGATCATTTGAGCTCCTGCTCAAGCATTGTGATGTTTGATGCACTTTAGCACACACATAGCAACATATTGATTTTGTCTAGGTATTGTGAAAGGGTGCTAGCATTTTTCTGCAAGATAAATTTCTGGAAGACCTTTAATATACTGACAAAAGACAAGAAAAATGAAAATGCCCTTAAGACTAAAGAAACAGACACCTTGGACAGCAGGTTTAATGTTTCTCTTTCTAATTCACAGTGTAGTAGTCCAGGTGTTACATTCTTACTTATCCACAGACAGAAGTTTACAAGGTATTTAGAAATCAAACTTCTACCATTATCATCAAAAGTCAGAGACCAGTACATTTCTGGATTGTGCATAAAACTTTCAAAAGGTGAGCGTGCATTCTGTAGGAGTAATTCAACATATTGTTTGATGAATTTCTATATCAATATTATCTTTTTTTCTGTATCAACTTATTTTTTTTCCCCAAAAACCAGTTAAGACTACTTTTTTTTTTTTTTTTTTTTTTTTTTTTTTTTTTTTTTTTTTTTAATGCTAGTGTTTATATTGGATTGGATTGTATTCAAAACATAAACACCACTAACCTCTGGTCTGCTAACAATTTAGGCAATTAAGAAAATAACAGCAGTTCAGCCCTTCAATTCAACAAGCACCAAAAGTGTTTACTGCCTGTTTTCTGGCTATGTCATGAATATTTTCAGACTACGCAGCTTTCTGGAGCAGTTCTGCAAACAATGCACTAAATTTGTAATACTGACCCATCTCTGGCTTTTAGATAACTGGCTTTTGCTCAGCAATTTAAAATGAAAGTGGTAACTGCTTTAAACCAGCTTTTCAACTACATCCACTGGGGTTACTAATGCATATGCAGTGAAATTTATCAATTTACTATTGCTAGTCTTTATAATCAGGGGAACATCTGATTTAGTCCAAGTGGAGAGCATTTGGCTTTGGAACAAAAGAGCCTAAGGTGGGTCTATTCTCCATGGTACAGGTTTCTGTAGAAATGACATCTGATTTAAATGATTTAACCCCAGAGATTTTCAAAAGACTCGTGCATGACAGCGTGTCCAAACCAACTTAGAAACTGTATTTCTCTAAGGATAAGGTATTAATTGTTTAAGAAAAAGAAATTTGATCCTCATACACTATTAGCATAGCACAGCGTATCTGAGACTCAGTGGGCATTGTCTACATTTCTCAAGGAAATAGTGAATACTTCTATTTCAAGTAAAGTACAAGATTTTACTTCCCAATGGTCCTTAATCACCATAATGAAAGGTATTTCAATTTAATTATGTCTTTAAGAAGCAGGCCAGTTTTGTAAAATAATGTAACACACTGAAATGTAGGTGAGTATAACGCACAGAGATGTTTGTAAAGACAGAGGTTACTGCCACTATCTAGGTACATACACAGATACTGTGGGGAAGGGTGGGTTTTTTTGTTGTTTGTTTGTTTGTCTGGGGTTTTCTGGAGGTTTTGGGGGAGGGTTGAGTCCTTTCAACATTCTTTTACAATCTGGTACAGGAAATATGTCTGAACATTCAGGACGTCCATCCCTGGACACCCAGCAGTTGTGTGACCGCACCAGCTGTGCACAGGGCTGCCCCAAAGCAGGACAGCATGGGGGAACTGCACAGGCACCATTCATGTCTCCCAGTCAACACTCAGCAGATGGCAAACAAGTGTGCAGTTGGAATGAAATTGTCCTCAGAACTGGAGCATGAGAGAAAATGGCATTTACTGTTAACACTTCTTGGTGAGCTCTGACAGCAGCTGCCATCTCAGGTGCATCCCACAGAAAGCTTTCCACACATCAGGAGAAATGCTTAGACATCTCAGGCATAGGTCTGGGGTTTAGTCACTCTTTACAATTTTCTATCACATTTTCTCTGGACATGATGTTTTAGGCAACATTTTTTTGGTCAGAAGGGGCCTAACTCAGAAAAAGTGCCTATGGTGCACCATGGCCTGACTCACTAAAAAGCACATTATGACTGAAATGTTCAAAGCTTTGCTATTATAAATGAAAAGCACCTGGAAGAATTTGATATATGTGTTTTGGATTAATATTAATTCCTGTGCATTAAGTCTCAGGAGTTGCACTGGGGTTCAAAAGCACCTGTACATTCCCTTGCCATTGTTCTTTCCTCTAATTGCTGATTGTGGTCCTAGCAGTTATCTTTCTTTTCATTTCCTTGCTCTTCTGTGACCTTTACAAAGAGCACTTCAACCTTTCTGGCAAACTAGACATAGCAAAATAAGAAAACATTTTGAAGATATACTTTAAAGAGAGATAAGATACAGCTGTTAGACAAGGAATATAGCTAATCTTATTTTTAGAACTTTTTAAAACCAGAACACATATACCTATCAGTAGGTTCCCACAAGAATATGAGGTGAGGCTACCAATCAGTACTGTCATGGGGATTGTGTAACATATTCCTTAGTACCTTGGAATCCGAGACCACAAATATTTGTTTTATGGGAGACCTACTCAACCATGTCAAGTTATCTATGCATGTACCTGGTTACAGGCTTTGGCACTTGGGTGCCAAAGGATTTGACACCAACAGACACTACATGTGACATGACAGAGCTGACAGGCACAGGCTCAGTCTGAATGGGTGTCTCCACAGCCAAGGAGCCACTCTTATTTCCTGCAGATGGTCCAGCAGCAGTGCTAGAGAGGGCTCTGACAGCATCCACCTCTTCATCCACCCGAGTATAATCTCATTGGATAAAAGCCAAGCTATGTAAAAGCTGTATCAAATGAAAGGGTTAAAATACATTCTGGTCACTTCTCAATTGCATATTCCTGGGAGTAAGTTGAGATATGACATGTAACAGTCAGATTTGAAATGCCCAGCATTTCCTTTTGACTTGATGGCTGTGGACTGTGTCTGTCCCTTCACCCTTGCCGGAACCTGCATAAGTGCAAACACAACAGGAGCAGTTGTGATGTGAAACATAATCTGGCAGTCAGACACTCACATCACATTGACTGCACCCAGGAGACTGAGGGCAGGATGGAAGGGAAAACCACAGATGCTGGTCGGCAGGTAAACCACATATTGTATGGTGGGACTCATTGTCCCAGATCCCCATCAAACTCAGCCCTTTCCAGGTATGTGGCCTCCTATTTCAGAACAAGCTTCGACCCTGGCTGTGGGCCCGGAGCCCTCAGCTGGGGAACAGAATACAAAACACGTCAGCTCCTTCCCACCTGGGACATGGGTGCATTGGGAAAGTCCTTCTGGGCCATTTTAGCCAGCTTTGGAAAATGACACAAAGTGACCTTTAATGCATAGCAGGGTCTGGTGCCATGGGCACGAAAACAGAGTGTCAGAAGCATTGCTTTTGTTTGAAAGAGGTAGTGAAATGCTAGTGTGTATATGCTGATGTGTTAGTAGAAGCCTCTGACACAAAGATCACGCTAAAGCCATGCATCTCACTGCAGTGTAGTTCCCCAAGCATTACATCAGCATTGTCAGAGCAGGAGCGTGCCTCAGCTCATGTCCATGAGTCCTAGCAAATGGTACTCATTTGAGTGCTCTGTGTATTGCTGTGACAAAACCCCGCCAGTTTGCAAACAAAAACCTTAAAAGGTCAATAGAGGCAGAAAAAAAAAAAAAAGAATTCCTCTTATGCACAGCAGGGGTCAGATAACTCACAGTACCTTGTCATAAACTTTTATTATCATCAGTGTTGCAGGATACAATTGAGATACTAAAGGTTCTCATTAGAGTGGCATGCTCTGATTTTGTAATCTGACTAGCAGGAATGGTCAGGATCCAGATTTGCTCTCCCTAAAAGAAAGCATAATGGAAATAGCTCTTGACAGATGTCAGAATGAGAGACAGAAGGAGAGAGAGAGAATTCCTACTGGAATTCTCCAATAAATAAAATGACACAGGAGGAAAAAAAGAAGGATGAACTTCACTTGGAAATGGAGCAAATTGCCTGAGAAGTTCTGTCAGAGTATATAACATTTTGCTTAATGGTAGAATTTCTCAGTGAAATAGTTTCCAAGGGGAATGTTGAACTTGAGGCATGTTTTCCAGCGTTATCATGTACCAATCTAGAATATGCTTCCAAATGGACTGTTGTATGTTCAGGGGTTTAATATCTCTCTCAACACAGCTTCAGCTAAATATCTGTAAAGGGTGCACATCTGTCTTTTCTTTGGCTTTAGTAATAACTGCTATTTGTTTATTTATCGGGCACTCACAGTGTGTATTCATCAATTTACAGAAGTGTGCCTTCTGACAAGGGAAAAGTCCTGGCATCCTCCTGCTCATTTTTGGTTCCCTGTCCTGTGGGTACTGAAGTGACCACTCAGCCAGAAGGCAAGGAGGGAGTGGCAAGGGCAAAAGCATCTTTAAACTATCTTTTGTGCTGCCTTAGCTCTGGGTATAACTCATCTGAGTGGAGCTCAGAAGTATCCTGTGAAGATTTATGTGGGAAGTAGATGGTGCCTGTGATTACTACCCGTGGAACACAGGAAAAAGTGGAAACCTGTGGATGTTATTTTTAGCAATGCTACAGAACAGCCTACACTGAAAACCACCCATTTGGCAGCTGGCTTTGTGAACATACTACTCTTACCAGCATTAAAACCACTTGTAATCTCAACCTGACCTTTAGATTTTAGGCAATACACAGCTAAAATCATCTAATTATCCCAGGCTGTCTGCAAATTCCCCTACCAACAGTCAGTAACTATGAAATATACTGTGATACATATTTTTTCCCAATCTGTCAGAAAGTTCTGTAACATACAGTCAAGCCTCTCACCTTCCTCATGCAGGCTATTTTCTCTCAGACATGTAATCAGCAGCATTAGTCTTATTAAAGACTTCATTAAGGGAAAAAATCTCATTGTATGACTTGCAGCAAGCATTTCCTTATCAGTGCCTGCAGCATGGCTCAGCCTGGTACAAGAGCTTGTTTGAGGAGAAATCAAGCAAGTGTCCCTCACTTCCTCTGTGGTGCCCCACAGCGCAGTTTTTTCCAACCAAATATACTTCTGGTCCTTACAAGATTATCTAACTAAAGGCCACTGTGACCTCCAGGCTTGGTGTCCATGTTAGCAAGGATAGCATACTATACCAACACTCTATGTTTGCATGGGGTTTTTTCCTAAATCATGTATTTTATAGTTGTGTCTAGCAGCAGGCCCAGTGCAAATGCAGATGTAGTTTTTATTTGGTCTTGTGTGCTGCAGAGTGAACAGTTAAAGAAATGCTGACATGCAATTCTCAACACAGTCATTCCTGTGTGCGTGGTAGTTCCTCAGCACCATCCACACAAGCTCCCAAGCACTGGAGTGCATGTTCCAGTGCAGGGCTGAATGGTGTCTCTGTGACTTGCCTCAGACCCCCGAGCAGCTGTGCTGCGGGCAGGACTGACATCCTCTGAATCCCTGCCACTGCTCCAGACTCACTGCACCACTGTGTCTCCACTGTGAGCTATTTTGCCCCAGCCGTCTCCAGCACCTTGCATATTTGATATCACATTATGCATGTAAAGATTTTCTTCACTTAGACACAAGTGACTGTGTTTCGTACATCTTAATAGCCCATTCATTTTCACTGAAAACAGCTTGATATTTTGCAGTTCTGCCAACAGGCAGGAACTAATGAAAAATGCTCCGCTTTCATTTTCTGCTTTAAAAGGGACAAAACCCTGATAGCTCAAGAAAAGCAAAAAACATGAATAGGAAAGAATAAAAATTACAAAAATGTACTGACCTCAGTTTGGCTGTGAATTGCTTACTAATTATATCATTTTCAATCCCTGTTAGCACAACTCTTACCTGACACTGAAGGTTTCCAACAGATGATTAAAACTAATGTTCCTTGGATCTATTTTGACTTTTTTGCTCATTTCAAACGTTTTCTGATTTCTGTCTACTGCAGACAGGAATCAAAAATGGCTATGCAGATTCTTCTAAGGTAGCTATGCAGGAGTAGCAATACAAGAGAAAAAAACCTCTATGCCACTTCATGCTTCTTGTTGACTAAATATGTAAGAAGAGATCATTGTCTTGAAACACATCTGCAAATCATCAATACAGAGTATTTGTCAGGTTGTTATTACAGTGTCAGCTTCCTGGGGCTATGCTAGGAGCCACAAGACTGGTGTCATGAGTCACCAGGAGGTACTGCTACAGGCACGGTTTTGTGGGAATGGCAGCAGGCTACCAGATCAGTCCCTGCATATGTAAGAGGTGGTCTCTCTCCTTGACCTGTAGCCGATCTGTTTCCACTTTTAAGTTTTTTTAATGGATGGCTTCTTGCTCTAAGTACTGTTTTAAAATCAAGGAAAATTACAGATTAAGACAATAGCTTAAATGAAGGCCTTTAAAGCCTCCTGAGCTCTGTTTCCTATCTCACTGCTTGTCAATGCTGCTTCTGTAGTATTTGGGGTTGAAAAACTTATCCAAAACCTTATCAAAAGCATCAAGCACTGTTTGTGTCAACTTGTTCATACAGCAACATTCCTACTGACTTCACTGGGACATTGTCAGGACAGAAACCAGGAGTACTTATCCCAGCATCACATGACTTTCTGAGAATGTATACTCCACAAGGGAAAGACCATGAAAGATCAAGGGAACTGACAATATGATAAATCCCTTCCTCTAAAACAGTACCAAGATCCTATTTAACACCCACAGAATTTTACCACGTCTTTTGCGCAAATATTTACTGGACTTAATATTGGCACAGACTGGTATATTCTTGCACATGTACTATCACATTTTCCAGCAAACTGTTCTGAGGCCAGGTATAAAATTAGAGTCAATATTTAATATGGTCTGGATAGTGCTTCTCTTTGATAAATGAATGGTCAAATAAAACTCAGTGAATGTGAGTAAAACCGGCTATTTTTCATTGCAAGAGTAAATCTGTGAAAATCACAATGTTTAACTCTGTGCTACTGACGTCCAGAATAATCTGTGAAACTGATGTAGCCTTATGGTGGCCATGAAAATAGTAAATGTCCTCATTTCAAGTTTATTTTTCAATCAGCATTTGGGCAATACTAGGGATTTTTTGCTGTAAATGGACTGTGTTTATGTGTTCCCTTTTTAAACTACAAAGACACATTAAATAGCAGTGACTGTGTCTTGCATCTTTCAGCCATATATCCAGAACAATGGAGGTGAAAACTGTGGCTGTGATTGAGATTTGTGTGTTGCTGTGCTGGTTGTGCAGTTACAGTCCCAACTCACACACATGCTCTTTCAGCTGCTCAAGTATAAGGACTGAGGGTAACTACAAAGAAAAAATGTAGAAGTACAACATTCTAAATTCCACCTTTTAATTCTGATCACTAATTTAATCACTTAACTCTCACAGCTACCATAGCAAGCCGGTAGGGATCAGAACTGAGAAAAAGAAAAGCAATCATAAAAATTAAGGGGTTTAATGTGCCAGTTAGGAATGCAGTGCCAAAACTCTTGAACACTTCCAATTGCAGCAATGCTAGGCTGCACACTTGTGACAGACTAGGTGATTCTCTTTATCTGTGTATGTCAGGTTTGCTTTTTTCCACCAATATCCTTGCACTTGCACCCAGTACAGGTCATCTTTCTATCCAGCCACTTTCTTCAGGCACCCAGGAACCCTCTCTCTTTTCTGCAGCACACACTTCCCTAGAGAACCTTCATTACATTGGTAACATATTCTCATTTATTTGCCTCTGATGTATTTGAGGTTTTTGGAGTGCTGCTGAGTGTGGCTTGAGTTAGTCAACTCTTGGCCTTTAGGTCACAGGAGGAAGAAAAACTCGCAACAGCCCAAAGCAGGCAGTCGGTTTTTTGCAGAAGCAGCAGAGAAGGGCAACAAAAGGCTGTAAGAAAATCAATCACACTTGATTGCATTAATGACCAGTTAGAGAAAAGCAGTATAGGAGCTGATAAATTAAAAACTTGTGATGAAAAAGTGGCAGAGACAGGTGCTGAGTAAGGTCTTAAAGCCCCAGCATGACTGATGTAATAGTGTGACCTATACAGTCTGCCAGTTCCCAACACAGGCAGCTGCCAAGGTTGTTGATTGAATGTACAAATGTGTACCAGGGACAGCATCCAACTTTTTGCTGTGTTGAGGTTTGGCCAAGATTAAAATCTTCTGTAATTTTGCCAGAGCACATTTCTGTCCTCTGCTTGCCAGATCTAAGAAGGGTGGTATTTTGGAACACTGGGACTTGAACTTAGAACTAACGCCTTCATCACATCCAGAATGATTTTCAAGAAAACCTTCAAGACTTCAGACACATTAGGAATTGTTTGTTTATTGGCATGCCTGCTATCTCTTTTCGTTAGTTTCAAGTACAGTTGTGGGAAATATTTTCTTTCTCCTTTTTGTAACAGGAAAGGAAGATGAAGGAGAAAATTACAAAAGAGGCAAGAATGAGAAATGATGTGAAAATAAATTCAAAATTCTAGAGAATGGGAAAAAAAAGAAGGAAAGAATTGGAGGGGAAAAGGAATGAATAGGATGAATAATTATTCAGTTGTCTTTTACATAGTTATAAAACAGGAGAAAGTGAGTGACTTGGGGTGACTTTATGATGTTGTATCCCATATCGCTGCCCTATGCCCAGAAATTAATTTTGTGGCTTTCTATGCCTTTAAACTGAGCCTGAGAGGGGGGAGAGAAAAAAAAAAAAGAGCAAACTCTTCAAAGCAGTTTTGCAGTTTGTTTTCATGTTTCAAGGACACACTGAGATACAGACGGCTCTCTGCGTTCAGCAGCGGTGGGAGCGGGAGGAAGCAGCTTGATTTTCAGCCAGCTTTTGGCTACTTTTTCTCTTGAGAGAGACAGAGAGTTGAACCTTTGTTTTCCTGGGACTTTGGTGGGTTGTTTTTTGTGGTTTTTTTTTTTCCCCTTCTTCTTTTTTGGACTGTTTCAACATCAGAACACATCGGGACTTTTTTCACCGAGGTGGAGGCCCTGGAGGAGGGGGCCCATCCCGTCCCAGCTCCGAGGGAAAGAGAGGAGAGAGAGATCTACGGAAGGACTCTGAAATTTCCCCAGGTTTCTCTCAGCAGATCGAGAAGTTTTATTATTTAGCATCATTATCCCTTTTCCTGTGTGTTTGTTAAATAAATAGTTTTTATCTCTTTCACTTTCCTCTGAGGAAAATTCATTTTTTCCCGAACCTGGTGGGGGAGGGTTGGTTGTATCTGCCTTCTATCAGAGGATATATTTCCAAATTTGCCCAAACCGGCACAGTGAGGAACACTAAAATGATGTGCTCCTGTTCACTTGGGATCCATGGAATTTTCCAGGGCTTTTTCTTTTCCCCTTTGGTTTTCATTTCAATTTTACTGTGAAATCTAGATTTCACGGGAGGGGGGGGGAGGGGAGGGACTTTATGCGAAAATGATTTTGCGTGAGTGCAATAGGCATTCATCTGGGGAACAAAAAATGAATCTTCTATAATGCCATTGTCTACTCTGGAGCTCCTTGACTTCGAGGGCAAGTTAGGCACTGGCAGGAGAAGGTACTGGGGGACACTGACACTGGGCTGCAGCTGCAGAGCCACAAACATGTCTGTGTCCACGCTGTCGGGTCTGCCAGCGCTCCAGGTCAGGACTCACAGGAAAAAGTGATGACCACTCAGTCCTCATCAAACAAATGGGGAGCTGATAGTATCAATGTGGGGCCAGATAATCCCCTACAGAGGGATAGAGACAGGCAAAGCACTGAATGCAGGCGCTGCCATCTACAGACACCAAAAGCTTACCGTTGGTTTCTTAAAAAAAAAAAACAAAAACAAAACAAAAAAAGCGCCTTTAGTAGCTATCGTGCTTCTCAGATGACACCTGGTGGACAAAAGCTAGAGAGATGAAAGCAGCCTGCCTTCATAGTGCAGAGCCTTGATCCTTGCTCACATTTGCACTACTGCAGGTGCACCTATCAGCTTTCCTCCATACTCTGCTTATCCACCTCACCTCCCCAGCCCATTATTACAGTTGCCCAGAATAAGCACATATCATCCATGTACCTGCAAGAGCTTTCTTTTCAGCACTCACATCCATTTTATTTATTCTTTAATTCTTATACTGACTCATGTCCTGAGTTTGTTTAATTCTGACTTGCATGTCTGAAAATAGGCTAGAGTGGACACACCATTTCCAAAAATAAAAATACAGGGAAAGCCCAGGATAGCAGCAACAGGGTCCTTTTATGGTGGGATAACTAGACAATTTTATGAATGCCTTCACAAGTAGATAGCTACACTCAGAGGGTTAAAGACTTTGATTTCTTCTGTTTATTAATTTACTCTTCCTCTTTTAAACTAATTCCAGTCTGCTTCTGTTATCGTGTCTGTCTTTTCTGCTTGATACTTTACAACTGCCCTTATGCATTCCTGTTGAGGTCTCAGAAATAAGTCACCAATATAAAAAAAAAAAAAGGCACTTTGAAGAGAAACTACTCAGAAAAGTGTTTCTTCTGGGGATGCTTACATCTCATGGTGAAATAGGTGGTTTCCTCAAAGATCTCATGGATAGGAATATTAAGTTCTGGTGCAGTCCTGTTTCTCTATTTGGCTCGAAGGATTTCAGAAAATGTCAGATACTGCTGAACCAATGCTGTGACATATGAGGCTTCTGCCATAAATAAGGTGACCAAGATCGATTCTTTGATTGCATCTTCCAGGTTAACAGCTTTTTTTCCTGTTCTATGTATACTCCATTCCTTTAAATGTTAACAGTTTTAATTTTTTCTTGCTGTATTTCCATGCCTTATTTTTGTGCCAAATCTTCAAAGATTTCATGAAGCAAAACACAGAGAGAAGTCAGGGATTCGTTGACTTCAAATACCAAACTAAGCTGAAAACGAATGCGGTAGAGGTTAGAAGGAAATTACGTAATTATCTAGATTGTTTCTTCTGGATTCAAATTACCTGTTTACCTGTCTGGCAAAGAGGCCATCCAAGAGTTGTGGCATCATATTTGGTCTGGCTGAAATAGAGCGAATATTCCCTGTTGCAGTCTGAAAACAGCTGTGCTTTGTGTTTGTGGCCACAACAGTTGAGACCACTCCAGTGCTGGGCTCCTGCTGGGCCGTGTGGTCATCAGGGCACACTCAGGTGGAATCAGGGCTGTCTTCAACACCTCTCACAAAGGCCAGCAAGCTTGGAGTGTGCAAGAGGTTGGGAGGGGAGAAACAGCTGGGACAGCTGACCAAAGGGACATTCCATACCATGTGATGTTGTAAAAATAAAAGCTAAGGGGTGGTGAATTTTTTTATTAAGGTGTTTGTCTTCTAAAGTAACTGCTACATGTACTGGGGACGTATTCCCAGAAGTGGCTGGACATTACCTGCTAAGAGCAATTAGAGAATAAATCTTTTTGCTTCCCAGTGTGGCCTTTGCCTTGATGTCAACCAATGAGTTTTTCATCTTATTTTCTTCCCCTGTCCTGCTGAGCAGAACAAGTGATGGAGCATCTTTGTGGAGTCCTGGTGCCCAGTAAAAATGAACCCACTGCAGGCATATGCTGGCTGAAATGAGTTCTGCTCTGTAGAGGGAATGAAGTAAGGTCCTGGCACAGCTGAAACCCAAGGTTCATCTTTATACCAGCATCACAACTTGATGTGCGAATCCCTGGTGCCCAAAGCCAGAAGTAACCAAGCCTAACTATGCTCCGACAGCTGAAATATCCCTGCATATGGTTTCCAGAACACCTGTGTAAAGTCCTCAGGATTTTGAATAACTCACAAGTAAAGTAAAACAGTCCTAGAGATTCACCATCCAGAAACTGGTGAACTACTGAACACACCTGAGTTACACTATGAGTGGAGACACCTTATTAAAGCACTTTCTGAAAACAGGTGCTTCCTGTGGAGTAGTCCCTGACCAGTGACCAATTTGCTGCTCGTAGTAACAGGGAACTTGGAAGGCCTGACAGTCACCAACAGAAAGCAAATGCTAACACAACTTACTTTTTTCTCTTACATCCAATAGTGAAGGACAAGACAAAAAAGACTTTGAAACACTGCTGTGAAGAGAATACTTCTACAAGCCTTTCAAGTAGCAGTCTGTGAGAACAATCTTCTTTATTTTATGCTGAAGAATATTTTCAGGTTTGAAATGTTCTCCTTTCAATTCCTATTCAGCAAATACAAAGAGAACAAGTATAGTCATAAAATAGAAAGAGGAAAAATGTATCTGGAAAGTGCTGTTAAAAACATCAATTAGGCAACAAAATGTCTTCAGCATAGCCCTTCGGGCAGCATCTGTGGATGTGTTTGTGTCCAGCAGCTGGGAAAACACCGGTTCCAAAAATCTCTTTAGCAGGAAAGCCACTGCATGAGTGTTATTTCTATTCCACAGAAATGCTAAGTGGCAACTCATTTGAAAGTTTGATTCGTACACGAGTGAGAAACAAGATCTTGAGCCCCCCCAAAATTTATTGAATAATGTGGCACTCTTTAGATTTGGACAGGATAATGTGGGTATATCCCGGTTTTCCTGAAAGAAGCAATCACTACAAACCCTTGAATCCCCACATAACTGAAACCAAGGCCAATAAGAAGAGCCCTCCGGCAGCAGATGAAGGGAAGAAAAGAGTTAAATGGAGTCAGCGAGAGGCGCGGCCGCCCTTCCCCTCAGCGGGCCGGCGGCAACATGGCCGCGCTGGCCCCGGCGCTGGCGGCGGCGGCCGGGCGGCTGCAGGTAAAGGCCGCCGGCACCCGGGCCCGGCGGGGCCGAGCCTCCCGGAGGGGCCCCGGGGCTGCGCGGGCGTGTGGGGCTGGCCGCGGGTCCGCAGCCCGCGACACCGCGCCGCCGTGGCGGAACCGGCGTGTCTCTGCTGAGCAGGGCATTTCTGTGTGTGCGCCGGTGCGTCACGCCTCACTCCAGTTTCCGCTTAAAATTACTTGAATCGCGGCAGTAGAAAAGCGAACTCTGCGCTGTGGTGTTGTTTGCTTGAAAGTAACCAACGAGCATTAAAAAAAAAAAAAAAAATTGGTTGTAAATAACAGTTGATTTTGTTATCTACAGAATGAGAGCTGTTCCAGTACTGCAGGTGCTGGCCGACAATTTCAGAGCTGGAAGATGAAAGCTGAACGAGCTAAGAAAGTTGAATTCGTAAGAACTGCAGAAAAGCTAAAAGCTCAGTAAGTTAAACACTTCATCATGTTTTCGTTCTGTTCTGGAGGTAACAATAACTCGAGGTTCAAATTAAGAATATATGGTAATGAAGTCTTTAGGCTAAAGGTTTCCTTTTCAGGAGCTCAAATTATTGTGGTTGTTACAGAAGTTCAGGATAGGCTTATGACCTCCAAAATGTCCCGTTGTTCCAATTACCATTTGGACTTAGGCCAGTCATGTTCTTTAGTAAGAACTGATACTCTTAGGTGCAAAGAAAAGGAAGTGTGTGTGTGGCACAATTGAGTTCTCAGTTTTCCTACTTAGCTGTGCTGATCCTCGAAGCACCTAAAGCCCTTAAGACATCCCAACAAAAGGGGAATTGCAGTAGCAGAATATTGAAAGACTTCATCTAAAATATCTAGGCCACTGTTTTGGAAAACAAAGGGTCAAGACAGCTGAGGCACAGAAGTGATTTAAATCTGTTTCCCCACGTCTTGACCAAGTGCTGATTACAACTACACTGGCATCTGAAAGAACAGGGAGATTTCTTCTCCAACAGGTGAGCTTTATGGGGAATAGCTAATGTAGCCATCTGACTGAAGGAGAGGTTTGCAGTTGTGAATCCTGATTAAACAGGGTACTGAAATCTCACAGCAGTGTTTTACACTGTGTGACTGAATCGAATTCATCTTGATTACCCTGGATCCTGGGTTGTGGCTCAAAATTTGACTGCTGGGTAATGTTCTTGATCAAGCAGCTTGAAATGAGGCATCCCATTTAACTGAGGCTCAGCGTCCCTCTGTAGTGTTGTCTGTGCTGGGGCTCCATCTAGGTGTGCCACTGCATTAATACAGCCTGTCTGCCTGCACGTTTCCAAGGAAAATCCTCATAGGCTTCTAGAGAATAAGCATGCACATAGAATTTCAGTGCGTAAACCACTGCTTGCCAGTGAGGTGATTTCCCTGTTAATTTCTTTCTCTTGTTCAAGTGCTTGAGTGGTGTGTAGTGTTACAGCTGCAGAAAGATTTTCGTTGAAAACAGTTGTAGGAACAAACCATGGATTTGTATAAAATCTAAGATATTCCTGTTAACACAGCCTTGGCTGCACAATAACCTTGGAAAATCTTGGGGCTTTGCTAAGTGTTTGTGCCTTACTCAGTGTGGCACCCTTTCTTCCTAGGCTTGCAAATATAGAAAAAGACAGAAATGGACACCTTTATAATAGGAAGAGTGATTTCAGGGTAGAATACAGATTACTAGAGGAACTGGAACACAGCATGACTGTCAGCAGGAAAACGGAAAGTAAGTGGGGTTTTATTTGGGCTTGTTTGGTTTTTTTTCCCCCCTTTTATATGGTGTTGTTTTTGTAAATGGTTTAAAAACCGGTAGTACAGAGAGATGAGTTAGGTGGAAGATAGATCCTAGTAAGTGTAGTGTTTCACCATGTGCTTATAAACACACAATTCACTTGCAAAATTCAGGAGCATAAAAATTTTGGGCCCCCTATGTTATTAACTGTTCTCTTTTAATCTTCAATGTAAAGTGACTGTGGTGAAAAGGTACTGTTAAAAACACTTTGAATCAATTTTGGGTGTATACTGCAAAATATAATGTAGTCCAGCTAAGGTACAATAAAAATATTCTTACCTCAGCATTCACATACTGATTGCTGCCTTTAAATATACTTTTAAACTGTTCTGTGTTTGCAGTTTTTGAGTTTTTGAATATTCCTAGTTCAGATAGTGCTGTGAGATGTTACACAGTCCTACAGTATCTGTTCCACTTACAGGTGATAATGTAACTCAAGAAAAAAATTACTCTCTTTACTTACAGTACTTGAATGCTTTCAAAAGTAATCACATAAATCATGCTATGCCATCTGATATAGATCAAAATAAGTTGAAGAAAGGAAAGGAATGTAGAAACAATTAAAAGTATCCTCATCTTACAAATTTGCGTGTGTTCTGATGTACGTTTTTTATTTAAGGAATCTTAGAATATCCTTTGCATCTTGCAGTCCTTAAGAAATATAAATGTTTCTGAGGAATGACTAAGCTAATAAGTTCAGAATTTTTTCCATGATTAAGAAGGGAGCATGGAATATGGATGGAGATGATGCTATGAGATAATAAAGAGGACAGTGATGTGAAGTGTCAGGCACTACATGTCAGATGTGAAGGAGTATATCCTAAAAGATGCAAAGGTGTACAACAGCCCCCAATTCCCATTTACTGCATTCAGGTCTTTCAGCATGATCTGTGTGCTTTTAGATTTTCTGTGGTCTCAGCAGGAATGTGTACCTTCCTTATACCTTCCTTAATCCAAATCTTTTAGGATAGAAGATACAGCTCCTTAATATCTAAGGTGTATCCAGAACTTCATCCTCTTCAGTACTGTATGGTCTCATGAGGAACCAAGTGGTAACAATGCAAATAAGTCCACACATACTTGGAGGGCAAGAAAACATTGATTCTTCTCTATTTAACACAACAAATTAATTAATCTTACTGAAGTAGTACATTCATATACACTTTCAAAGTTTGTTTTCTCTTCATAAATGAGTGTTTTGAAGCCTAAGTCAAAGTTTGCCTCAAAACCCTAGAAGCTATCACCTGCATAGGCAATATTCTCCAAGCTTCCCTTTAGGAATCTCCCCTCTAAAATACTAAGCATTTTAACTGTTAACTGCATGGTCAGCTACATGCAGTTACCAGTTAAAATGTTCAGTATTATGGCAGTTTCTTATCATCAAACAGAATTTTGTCCCTGCTTAGATCAAACCCCTGGTTTATTTTGGACACTTCATTGCTCTTGTTCTTGTATTGAATTTAATGCAAAAGAAACTTAGAATTATCAGCACCTTATTTTGTTTAACAGAAGCTAAAATCCTGCAGCAGCTATTAAAAATACAGAACAGTGTGAAGAGACTTCAGCAACAATTAAAAGATGTGAAGCCTACACCAGAGTGTAAGTCATGATGTCAGATTTAAAAACATTTTCCTCTACAGACAGATTTCTTGCATAGTTGTCTTTCTCCTGCAGAGTTGGGATACTCCTCCAGTCTTTATGATTTTGCAGGAATCTGGAAAGGGAAGACTAAACCTAGAAATTGCAGAAACCTAAGAAATGGTGAAAGACTCTGCAGTTCTGTGTTATCAGAAACTTACTTTATCTTACAAGTGGTGTGTGTTTGTTCCTTGAGGCTGTTGAAAGCTAGATTTCCCATCTGTAACATTTGCCTTATGTAAAACAAAGTTGGTATTCTACTACCCTGTAACTCCCTTTGATCTGGTAAGAGGTCACAGGGTAGGTTCTTCACGGAACTCATTTCTAGCCACCACATGGTTTGAAATGTAAATTGGAATATTCTACAGAAAATATTGCAGCAGTTTGTTCAGTTTGGATGTTTTAAAGCTTTAGGGAAATAGGCTCTGAAAGAACCATTCTCATGTGGTATCTACTATTTTGCAGAGCTCAGGTAGAGGCCTTCCTACTAGCTGAGGGCTTGCTGATGCTGGATAAAATGCATCCCATTTCATTTATTCAGTGTTTTATCTAAAAAAAATCATTATCTTCTTAAACTGTCAGTGAAGATACTAAGAACTAACAAGGCATGAAAGCTGAAATAAGAGGTTTAGATTATATAATTTTACTAAAATACAGGTTATTTAAACTACACATTCAGTTTGTCCATAGAGATGTTGTGCTGATGTAAAACAGATTCTAATCTAATAATATAATGTAATCTAATGGATGGATTTTGTACCAGTGCAAAATAGATCTTCCCTGGACAACAGTATTACCCTCTTAAAGTCAGGACTACAGCACGCTGACAGTACAGGACTAAGTCTTAACTTTGATGTTTCTTTGTCAGCTTTGTAAAAGCAGTGGCCTACAGGTTCAATAGGATTGCTACAATCTGGTATAAACCAGAGTTGAGTGTGCTTAAGTCACTAACTGTATTGTTATAAAAAACAAACGTGGAACTCTAGGATAAGGCTGTCTTATTCTGGGAATCAGTTGAAGCTCAGTCAAGATGAGACTTCTTTAATGGAAATAAACATTTATATCGGGATTTGCATCCAGTTACCTAAGTCACTTCTTAAACACACCTTTTGAATAAATAAGAATTTCTCTTTTAAGGCTGTGCGAGATGGAAATGCATGCTTTTTTGTACACTGAAATATGTGTCCTGAAAGTCTCCACAAGTCCTGCATTTCTGGATAGTGCTGATAAACACTGTAGACTTCTTAAGTTAAATAATTTTTTCTTCTTTTCCTTTTTTAGTTGTTGACAAGATCAAGGAAATGATGGAAGAAATTGAAAATGCAATCAATGCTTTTAAAGAGGAACAGAGGCAAATGTATGTTTATCCATGCTTCAGCTACTAGAAAAAGTGCTTTCATAAGACACAATGAAAACTTTGCATTAATCTAGCAAACTGTTCTTATGATTTACTCTTTTGGTAGTGATTCTCATGGTATGTATATCAAAGCACAAGCTATCAGCGTTAGAATCTTGGTAAGCTGCCTTTTAGGGAGGCTGTTTATACAGCTATTGCAGCATTCCAATGTAACAACGATTTGCCTATGAATAACCTTTCTAGGGAAAGGCTGAAGAAGAGATTAGATTGTAGGGGTTTTGTTGTTGCTGTTGTGTGTCTAAGCCGGTTTGGGGGGGTTCCTTTTCTCTCCACTGGTGTCAGGAGGGGATTGAGTTAATTGTATGCATGCCATAAATGTGTTCTTTCAGTAAAAGGGTAACTTAATTCTCATTGTGTAGTGCTTTATTATCAGATCATTATAACTGTGCTGTTACCACTTCAGTTCTTAATCTTTGAAGAATAGCTTTTGTGTGGCATTGAACAATTACAAAATTCATTTTTGGTGAATGGACAATGAATACTGTTTTTTTTTCCTTACATTTCAGTGCTTGTCTCTTTTCAGATATCAACAGCTTTTGAAAGAGGAAAAAGCTGCCATTAATGAGCTCAGTCTCTTTGAGAGAAAAGTGGAACTGTGGGTATTAGGGAGCTCAACAGCAGAAAAAGTTTTGAAATTACCATCAGCCAGGGTCACAGTTGATAAAACACTGGAAAATCATCTACCCAAAGAAGTAATAGAGTTTGAAAGATTTCTTCAGCGAACAGGAGGGCGGCAAGGAGGCTGGGATGATTATGATCATCAAAATTTTCTGAAGATACGGACAAAATACAGAGGAAGGCTGTCTTACATGGATGAAGCCCTTGAGTATCTCAATGGAAGAACAAAAGAAGATATAGAACAGCATGACAAATGGTATCAAGAATTTGTAATTTTACATGAAAGAAAGAAAGAGGTAAAATAACCCCTCTAGGGCTTTCGGAGATTTAAGAAAAAGCACTTATTTTCAAAATGCATACTGTCTTATTTTTGTATCTGCCTCTCTGGTAGTAGTGCTAGGCAGATTTGTCTTACAGTTGATGGTATATAACTGAGGTCTGTAGCATCCCAAACTTGCCAAAGTATTTGTCTTTAAAAAATAATTACAAACGAGCATAGAGCTAACAACACAGAAAAGTGGGATGTGTACTGCCAAAGTATATTATAAATGCTTTTGATGTCAGTGATTAGCAGGTTAGGTGCCAAGCCCAGAGCTGTAAGTGATCCTGTCTTCCTGTTACATTTGTCCCTAAGAATGTCTGTCCCACCTATAAGCAATACACATACGACAGACCGACATACAGAATTATGATTCCCTCAAGAACTATCCAGTAATAAAAGATATACTGACATAAGAACTACTATAAAACAGTGGGTTAATTGGAAAAAAAGTAAGAACTGTAATATGTTTGCATTTAAAAAAGCATATTATATCGACATTCATAACTACCCAGAGTTATTATGATTGCCATATCTGAAACAGTTTTAGCAGACATCTGTTAAACCTGCTTGTGTGATCCATAAAATAGAAAAAATAAAGTGAGAAAACAGATACAGGTACTTCTTGGCTTTAAGTTTTGCCTTCAACAGACTTTTAATTCCTCTGTGTAGTGTGTGTCCTTGGAACATAAGTCTTCATCAGACTGAATCAATGTGAATGTGTAAGATTTTCATGGAAACCTTGGATTTTTTTCCCTATGGTCTCTTGTAGTCAATTAAAAAGTGGAAAGAAAAGCAACAGCAAGAAAAAGAAAGAAACTTGAAGGAGAAAGAGAAATCAGAAAAAATGCTCAAGGAAAGATGGCTACAGCGTGAAGAAGCTCAGAAGCAAAAAGTAGAAGAAAGAAAAAGAAAACAAGCAGCAGTTGAAGTCTGGAAGAAACAGCAAGAAGTAGCATTTGCAATGGATCAAGCATCACAACTAAAACTAGAAGAGAAAAAGCAACAACAAGAGTGCCAAAGCCACTTGAAGTTACTGTTGGAAAGGAATATCTTGCAAAAAAAAGTAAAGGAGGAACTTGAAAAGCTTGAAAATGAGACGAGAGAGGAAACTGAAAAGGAGGAAAGGAAGCAAATTGCTGCACAAGAAATTTCTAAGTTTCAAGAGCATGTGCGTAATTTCATCTCCATTTTTGCATGTGGTGTTTTAAATTTGCGACTTCCTCCTACAATATAATCAGTTAAACAGGTTTTAAAATCCAAATTTCATTAATGTAAATCCATTATTGATACAAGTAACAGCATCTATTGCAGACAAACAGTATGAAACTTGATTTCAAACAAAGATGCTCATTTTCTTCAATATCTAAATTCTGCAGGATTACTCAAGCTCATATTTCCTTATCCATATAGAAGTGGTTTTATTTCTTCAGTAAATAATTTACTTGGGAAAAACTGCTTGGGCTGTGTTGCCTAAGAAGATGTCAGAGGACCCGAGTGTTGTATTCAGATAGGAGATAGAAAGAGTTGTTTGAATATCCTGCGGGTTTCAGTACCTGTTAGGTAAAGTCAGATCCCATACCAATGTAAATGCAATTACTGGAGAACTGATATTATTATCTGTATTCACACTAAAGTTTTTATAAATAGCTGAAACTACTGGGGGGTTTTTTCAAGCCATGTAACTATAATGTCTTTGTGCAGGACAAGCTATCACATGTAGCTAGTGAAACTTTACTATTATGATAATTTCAAAACAAGAAAAAAAAAGCTGTAAAAAGGCTGCATGTGTAGTTTTGTATCATTTGTTTTACTTCCAAAGAGAAGTTTGCTTTTCCACTCATTATGTTTCAGGATCTACATAAACTGGAACTAAGGGTTTTACAGAAACACGCTAAAGAGACAGAGAAACAAGAAGAAGAAAAAAGATTGGCAAAATTAAGAGAGAAGGTAACTTTTTCTTTGTTCTAATTGGAGATGTGTGCAGCTTGGTGATTTAAGCAGACTTTTCTTCATTCATCTAAAAAGCAGTAGTTTTCAGTTATCTAAATGGTTCATAAAGGAAAACAAAAAGTCATGCCCCGTTATCAGGAGACTAAATTGCAGCAGGCATAGTTGTTCCAGTGTTCAAAAAAATAGGAAAAAATCCTGAGAATTTATGTATCTCATTGCAGTACTTCACTGGGTAAGGCCTACAGGTCATAAAAGCGAGCTGCAGTATGGGTGGTGGCTTTTTTTTTTTTTTTTTCGAAATTGTTTTTACCATTGGTTAAATAAGTAGGCTGGCTCCCAGAAGCATTTTACATACACTGGGTTTTACAAGAGTTTAATCTTTTAAATTATTAAAATTCAACGACAGCAAGCAGCTGCTGCCACCCTTAGTTTTCACCCTTCTCCTGTTCCCTGTGGTAGCGTGGAGGGAAGTGTCTCTTTCTGGCTAGCCAGCTGTGTTGTTTACTCTGCACCTGCTACTACGATAAAGACCCAGTGAGCATAACAGAACTCCTTTTGTGATGAACGAAAAAGACTTATTAGAGTTTTGGTTGTTTGTTTCACTCTGAGGTCGAGATTCGGGTCACCAAAGACCGATCCAGGTTGAACAGACCTACCAAAGGCTGGGAAGAACGTAGGCAAGAGACGACACCAGCAGCTGCAGAACCGCAGCTGGGCGTTCCTCAGAGGTGAGGAGGGGACCGGTGGATGTGCAGCACGACAGAAGTGCACTTCTGTACTTCATGCCTTTTTGCTTTGTTGTCAGAGCTGTCCCAGCCTGGAGAGGAGGGTTGTAGCCGCGCACCAGCCTGTCCCTGTCGCAGGACGAAGCAGCAGCCAGCGCTTCCCGGGAGCCGGCACAGAGTTCCTTGACCCATGACGTGTATTACCTCTGTATTTTGCGAGTGTCGGGTTTGACATGCCGGCTATCAGACCGGCCAGCTGTGATGTCCCTTGGCATTAAAAGCGCATCTTCCCTGCAGCCGGTTGTGACGGCTCCTTAAGCGGACGGTTGCCACCCGCGGTGAATTGAGGCGCTCCTCCCTTTCCCCCTTGCCTTTTCCCGCTCCTTCCCCTTCCCTTTCCCTTCCCTTTCCCCGCCCCGGGGCGGGCGCCGCGGGTGACGCTATCCGGGCGCGCCGGGCGCGGGCAGCAGCGGCGAGGTGGAGATGGCGGCGGCGGCCGCGCCGTGCTCGGGGGAGCCGGAGCGGCTGGACTTCCTGCGGGAGCGGCACGTGCGCTTCTTCCAGCGGTGCCTCCAGATCCTGCCCGAGCGCTACTCGTCCTTGGAGACCAGCAGGTAGCAGCGGGCCGGGCTCCTCCGGCGGGCCGCGCGGTGGGAGGCGGGACGGGCGCCGCCGTGTCCGCCCGGCGCCCCCCGGCCGTCCGGGGCCCGGCCGCGCTCCCCTCCCGTCGGGCGGTGGCGGTGACAGGAAACCCCTCCCGGAGCGCTGCCGCCTCCCGCGGCCGGGAGCAGCGCCCCGCGGCCGGAAGGAAGCGGATCCCTATAAATCTGCCCACCAGCAGACGGCTCCTAGAAAATGTGGTAATGTAGGGGTGTAGTCACTGCTCGCGTAAAGTGCTTGACATCCACGAGGGAAGACTTGTTGATCCTTCTAATCTGTTTTAAATCCAGTGCTTCACTCTCTTAATCCACTCTGGAAGCCATTTTAAAGTAAATCACTTAAGCTTCACTTCAGCACGCAGAAGACTCTTGTTCATGTAACAAATGTTTTTAAGTCTTCATTAGTTAGTATAAAAGAAAATACTAGTGAAGTATGTTCCTCACTTTGAATTAGAGAGGCATTTGTTCCTCTTACGGCTTCAGAATGTACTTATTTGATCCTCTTCAAGTCTTCACCTAAGATAGTTACATCTGAGGTGTAAGAAGACCAGTAATGTGATTATCAAGCTGCACTTGATAAAATGTTGGAGACACGTAGATAGTTTGATAATCTTATTCAGGCAATAAAATAGTAAGATTCTTTCCATTTTGTAATGTCCTGCAGGTCATGCTATGAGGAATGCTCAATGGCTTTGATGCCTTTTCCTGGTCTTAAAATCAAGAGTCATACACAGTTAGAAGGGGAAAAGGGATTTTACCTTGGTATTTATTTTAAGGATCCTTAGGTGCACTACATCCAGGTCAAATGCACCGAAATGCACCCTGCGAAAATGCACCCCCCCAAAAGATCGGGTATAACATCATAGGTTTTCCTAATTAGCATATCTATCAAAGATTCCCCAATGAGAGGCTCGAGTGAGCCCCCTCCCCAAGGAACCTTCCCCTGGATGGTTCTATCTTGGTTTACAGAATGTGTTCTGGAGAGGACCTTGGGGTCTGGGGCACACTGATCACTAGCTACGAAGCTTCTAAAATGTTTAGTCTCTCAGCTTGACAAACAAGTCCAAGAATGTAGGCAAAAAGCACTAGGAATACAGAAGTTGTAAAAAAGGTATAACAGGGGTATAAAAGAAAAGGCAAAAAATCTTCATGGCATCATCTTTGGTCAGGTCATCCTGCTTTATTTCATTTGAGGGCACAAACACTTGGCATAAAGATGTAAGGACTAGTACAGATAGTGCTGAGCTGTGTGTAGCATAACACAACTTTATATTAAAAAGGGAAGTTAGAAATGGAACTCCTGGAGAGGGGCCAACAGAGAGCTTCAAGGATGGTTAAGGAACTGGAGTATCTGTCGTGTGAGGAAAGGTTGAGGGAGCTAGGTCTGTTTAACCTCAAGAAGAGATCACTGAGAGAGGATCTTACCAATGCATTCAAGTATGTTAAAGGGTAGGTGGCAGGAGGATGGGGCCAGACTCTTTAAGTGGTGCCTGTGACAGGGCAAAGGGCAGCAGACACAAACACAAGAAGGTTCATCTCAATATGAGAAAAAACTTTCTTAGATTGGGGGTGACTGATCACTGAAACAGATTGCCCAGAGGGGCTGTGGAATTTCTTCCCTGGAGATGTTCAAAACCTGCCTGGACATGATCCTGTGCAAACTGCTCTGGGTGAACCTGTATTAGGATAGGGGGGTTGTGCTAGATGATCTCCAGAGGTCCTTTCCAACACCAGCTATTCTGTAATTTTGTGAAATTTTGATTGCAGAGCTGTAAACCATTTATTCATTAAAAATTAGCTGTTGTTTCAGTCTACTTTCTCATTTATTTTAGATGACAGCAAGAGGAAGTCTAGGTATCCTATGCTCAACTTTTTATAGGTCTTAAAATTACAACATCATGCAAATGTATTAGAGTGATAACACAAATAGCTAACCTTAGCCCCACTGACATCTGAAAATAGCTAAAGAAATGGGATGTTTTCAGCCTAGAGGAGGAGGGATCTAATCAGTCTTCCATTAGTGAGAGGTATTACTTCTCACTGAAGAAAGATGGAGGTGTACTCTTTGCAAGGGACCATAGTGACGGGGCAGGAGGCTGTGGGAATGAGGTACTTTGGGGAGAATTGTGTGGCTGTAGGAAAAAGGTTTTTCGCTGTTAGAACAGTTAACCATGAAAAGTTTGCCTGTTGAAGTGATGGAGTTACCTTTGAGGACATGGCTTGTCAGGGTCCTGGGTCATCTCCTCTGAGGCCCTGTGTTCTGCAAAAGATGGGACCAGTGAGCTCCAGAGGCCCTTGGCAACATGGACATGTTCTGCAGGGATGCGCACCTGTCTGTTGACAAATGCGAAGTGGGGGATTGAACCATAAATGCATCTTCTCCAGTTTGACCTCAAGGGTATTAAGTTTGCCTTTTTGCCAAGTTCAAGGTCACAGAGTTCAGCAAACCTTCAGCAAACCTGTAGAGCTTATACAGCTGCAGAAAGAAATGCTGTTACCCTTTTGTTCTTATTTCCCCTGTTCCTGAATTTGAGTGGTTCCATTGTGAGTTAGATGGGGAAACTCAACTAAATTAAAGAAAGATTTGTCAAATAAATAAATAAAGTCGTTTTTCAGATTGTTTTTTTCACTGCACTGCAGTAGAAAAATGTATTTGTTGTCACCAGACAAGGGTAGTAGAGAGTGAGATTTTCCTTACTGTGCTGGTGCATTCCAACTTAAGCTGTAGATTGTCAAACAATAATGGGGAATAAAGAGAATTCATTTCATGTTCTCTACTCAACTTCTTTGCTCAAAGCCTTTGTAATTATTTTTATCTGTAGCTATTGCATGCAACAGTAGTTGCAGCAAGAGTAGTTTTTAAGCATTCTGATTGGTAGTGTTTCATACACAATGATTGTCAGCACTGAGGTTTTGCAGGAGAATGCAACTCTGCTGGTCTCTGAAGTCTTTAAGATTCAGGTCCTTCATGGTGCTCTTTGTAGTGTACTTAATCAGTTTCTCAATTTGTCACTTCAAATGCTTTCTGAATTCTTCAGTGAAATTGTAGTCTTTGTCCACGATTGAAGACAAAGGGGTCTGAATCTGTCATCAGAAGTGGCCATCCTGTGTGGAAGTGGTTGTAGATAAAGTTTTTACACTTCTTGGCATGTGTCACCTAAGGTGCTGCTAAGAGTTGTTTTTGTTAGGACATATGTCTGTTAATTTTCTGTGAGGCAGCATAGCATATGAAGTAAGGATTCAGTGCCTAAATGGCTGCGTTGCAACCTCTGTATGACCAGTGGTGCTGGCTGTTCTTGCCCACCGTACATAAATTCCAACACAGTACAGGCTGTTCCTTAGTAATGCTGGAGACACAGTCAACTCTGAATAAGTGAACTGAACCCTAACTATATGTAAAACCACTTTTTAAATTCATATATCTGTCATATGCATTTTTAACTGTAGATGAGATTTACTGTCTGTATTGTACGTATCGCCTTGTGGTTTTGGAGCTACTTTGTAGCAGTTTCTAGTGCTGATGTTGGCATGCTGTTTGTGCCTCTCTGGAAGTAACTTAGCTGGGTAAAATTGAGTGAAAATGTATTTTAAATAGTTCTAGTAAAAGACTGTCAGTGTTTGTGAATATCAGAACGTACAGGCAATGTTTCAAATAAATAGTTTATTGTAACTGCACAATAAATTCCTTGGGGCTTTTTAGTGAAATTAGTGATTTTTTTTTTTTTTTTTTTTAAATTAGTTAATTATCCAGGATCAGATTTTGGGTTAAACAGAGGTCTGATAGATGGTAAAAGTGGATATAAGCCTTGAAGTGTTAATTTTGCACTTTGAAAGACAATTTCTTAGTCATTGGAAGGGTTAAAATTTGCTCTTGTTCCAGATAGAAATACTTCTGTGTGCAACATACTTTTTTGGCTTTCTCTACTCAGATAATTATTGGAAATAATAATAGTAAAGATACATATTTTACCAGCCCACTGGTAGGAATGTCACCCTAGGACATTGTGCCACTTTATTGAGATTAGCATCTGCTGCATTGTCATTTGGCTGCTGTGCTTTAATTAGAGTAATTCTTTTGGTTGTGTGCTTTGGGCTGGATCATATCACCATTTTTTCCATGGTCTTACTGTTTGTGGTTCTGATGCAGAACCTCATGCAGAAATTAAGTGGCTCTGGAGGCTTCTGTCTGCATCTGTCTCTTCAGAGGTGCCAAGTACTGGTGGCCAAGGTGGCTCACCAGTTTGTGAGGTAAATACAAATTACAGCTTCATTTCCTAAGGAAAGCTGGTATTAACTGTTGGTTTTCCTTGGCATGCTGAATTGTAGTTTCTGCATGTGTAGCAGTTGTTTCACAATCCATCATCTTATCTGGTGTAAGGAGAACAAGAATTTCTAGAAAGATCAGCAGACAAGTGTGGGTGGCAAAATATACATCCAGCTAATTTTAGTCTGAGTCAGAACATCCAAGGTACCATTACATGAGCATTTTCTCTCATAGCAAGTTGTCCCAGGTTCCTAACCCAGTGCAGTTGCTCAGGTGCTCTGTCAGAGTGAGTAATCCCTGTTGGAGGGCCATGCCGTGGGTGGCTGCAATAGTTTAAGCTAAGACAAACCTAGCAAAGAAGGTGTTAGTTAGCAGGTATGATAGCCCATGTTCATGGAAGCAAGCTGTAGGAAAGAAGGACATTCAGCATGCTAGCTACTTCACTGCTCTGTTGGAGACTTGAATGTGACATGCTTAATTTTAGATGTTTAAGTAAGGTAGTCATGTAGCCTGCTTTACACCCAAGGACCAGAAATAAGTACCTCTAGATGTTAATTCATCCTACATGCCTGTTCATACATTGTTTGCTTACAAAATAGGCTTTGCTGTTTGACACTGACATCTAAGCATCCGAAGTTGGGTTTGGGACACAATGAGAGGCAGCTTACTATAGTTAAGGGTTACCTTGCATATGCACCTAATGCATGTTTAGGGGATTGTTTGTGTAAGAATTCTTCACAGAGAGCTAGTGCTCGATATGTTAATACCATAACCTAGTTTACTTTGTAGTGGGTTGTTTTGTTGGGGGGTTTTTTTTTCAGGTAGACAGGCCCTTAGGTAAATTTTGAATTGACATGTCATTATTATATAAAAGGAGGGGCAGCTTATATGAAAAACCTTGTTGAGACAGAGAAATGTTTTCAGTACAAAGAACATTATTTTGTCCAGTAGATAAATTTCATGTACTCTGAGCTAGGCTCTGTGTTGCACCACTGTCAAAGGCTGAGAATTCATAGAGGTATCTGTTGCTGCAACCATTTGTTAATTTCCCCATGATATGTATGGTGGGAAGTGTAAGTCTTATCTTTTTCTTTTAGGTTGACAATTGCATTTTTCGCACTCTCTGGTCTGGATATGTTGGATTCCTTAGATGTGGTGAACAAAGATGATATAATAGAATGGATTTATTCCCTGCAGGTCCTTCCCACAGAAGACAGTGAGTGAGTTTTTAGTTTTTTTATTGATATTAACATCTTTACTTTTGCTTTTTACTTGGGGAATAGTGGATGGCTCTTGTTTTTATAAAATACAAGGTTGACCTTCCTGAAGTGCTGTCCTGATAATTTCAGGTAGTGATGTTGAGCAGATCTTGGAAATAGCTCCCTCGCAAATAATAAAGCTAGAAAAACCAGAAATTAATTTGAACATAAGCCAGTTTAAAATAGTATAATGAAGTTGCACTTTTAGGCATCTCAGAGGAATGTTTCACCTGGTTCTAAAAGAAATGGATATGTTGTGAAAGTATTACAAGTCTAATAGGAATACTATTAATACTAGGATTATATTGACTTCCACTCCAATGCCAGGAGCTCTGATCTTAGGTGTGGTTATTTACAACAGCTTTTGGGAAATTGGAGGTTTAAGGGTAAGAAGCAAAAAAGATAAACACAGTCCCTGCTTGAGAAAGAAAGATCTGTTCCTTAGATCTGTGAAGGTTGAATTCACCCAAGGTTTTGAGAAGGAATAGTGCTGCTGCTGAATCCCAGTTTTCCTCAGATTGCACAGCAGATCAAGCTGGTGAGGGAACACACAGGAAACGTCCCTTTCCTGGTGACTTGACAGAAGTTAGGGGGTGCTGTTCCTGTAGGCTAGTTGGTGGTGGCGGTTTTTTCTGTGGCAGCCCAGATGAATGGCTGGTAGCAGTAGAAGGGGTTGGAAGGAGGGAGGGAGATGTGGGCAAGGCACTGCTGCTTTATGACAGAAGGTGCTGGGATGTTAAATGCTGGTGTGGGCATAGCTCCAGGCTGGTGGTCTCCAGAGCAAAGACAATTCCAGGTGCCTGTCTGTAAAATCGTGAACATGCACTTCGGATGGATGTAGAAAGAAAATTGTGTGTTTCCTTTATATTATCTTGTCTAATTATATACTACAAATTAGGTCTCTAAAATCAGTTTTATGAAGTAAGCATATGGAAATCAGGACTGCTGATGCTTTATTTTTACAGTAATAAAAAAACCCTTTTTCTTACTCTGGAGGTTTAGAAACCATCAGATCCACGACAGAAATTAGTTCTAATAGATTTCTTTTTTCTTGTGTTGTATTCCAGGATTGATTCTTGAAAATTTGGATTACATAATTATTCCTGCAAAGTTTATTAATGATTAGAAGGTTCCTGTGCCTTACTGTTAAAAAATCTTTCCACTGTGTACATGCTTTGTTTTTAGGAGTAGCTCACTTTGTGACTTTTATCGCAGTCTTCAGGACTTCATTCCAAAAGAACAGGGAAGTTTGCAAGAAGAGAGATCAGAACGGGCATTTCTGTTTGTTTGTCTTTGACAGTAAGCAGTAATTCTCTGAGGGTTTCTACATGGCCAAAGTTCAGAATATTGCTCTTGTCTAGAGCCTCCTAGGGAGGGCAGTCAAAATCTCAGCATGCAGATGTGGAGACTAACGTTTCAGCGGAGATGTGCTCCTTCTTTTTCTAGCTATCATCCCCTTATTAAACTGAAGGGAGTTTTGGGGAGGGCACTTTTGCCAGTGCACTCTGTGCTTTCTTCTTTTCACTAGAAGACCAAGCTTCCCTTCAGTCTTGCATTTTTGTATCATACTGTAATAACTTCTTATGCTTTTGGTAATAGCACTGCTCTTATCTGGTCGCTTGACTACTGAAACTTTAGCATTATTTGTATTTCATTTTTGCTTTTTCTGTTGGACGATAGAAAGTGCAAAATGTAAATGATGATGATAGCAGCAGGTTGGAAATTGGATGACTAAATGTGAAGAAGGAAACACCTACACTCCTGTAATACCTCCTTTCAGTAAAACGCATTGGCTCCCTGTTTTTTAATCCTTGGTGGGTGCAGTGCTTGTTAATTGGCAGCCTCCCAGCAGCAGAGCTCCTGCTCCCTCTTTCGGTCTCTTTGAAGAAGTAACTGAACTGTGGTAGGCTACGGCACTGAAGTTTCTGGTTTCAAAGTGCTCCTGCATCTCTAGTTAAAGAGGCGATTGCTAACTTGATGGGTTGGAATCTGTCCAGGTTAAAAAAAAAAAACAAGACCAAGAAAGCACAACATTTTACTTTTAAAGAAACATGCTATTGCAGCATTTTTTTCATGCATTCTAATAAATCTTTCTTTCCAGGGAATATTGGTTTTTAAACATTTAAATTAGAATACTTTTTATAATGATGAATTCCACCAGTCTAAAGTAACTCTATTGTACTTGATAGAACTCTTCACTAAGTTTGACTCTGGGACTGAAAACCAGTTTAAAAGCTACATTTTAAATGGGAATATGTTTTTGCAGAATCTTGGGGTTTGTTCTTGATTGCATCAGTGGTTGAATTTCTAAAGTTCGGTATCAGTCAAAAAGAGAATTCCTGAAATACTTATTAGAAAAATAAATTTTTCTGCACTTCACATTTGTCCCTCCAAAGATTCCTTTATGCACAGCACTTAAATTGATTTTTATTTAAAGCATTTTTTTTAAGATGGTAAACTCAAATTATTTTGAGAACTACTGCTGCCTTACAGTCTTTTTTCCAGTGGATGGGAGACAGAACAGTTGATGCTTTGCAAACTTAGTGTCTGTTTATTTTTATCAAAAACTGTTATAGTAAGTGTACTGGCTGGGCTGGAATTCCTTTTTTTTCATAGTAGCCTCTAAGCTGCTGTGTTTTGAGCCTGGTACTGAAAGAGTGTTGGCAACCACCAGTCTTTCAGCTATTGCGGAGCAGTGCCAGTCAAGGCTGGCTCTTTTTGCCTCCTCTGCACTCCTTTTCCCATGGCAGATATATCAGGGGACACAGTCAGGACAGCTGACCCAGGCTAACCTCAGGACTGACTGGAGGGACACTCCACACCATCTGACATCATTTTCAGCAATAAAAGCTTTTGGGAAAAGAGGGAGAAAGGGGGAAGTGTTTGTCACTCTGGCATTTGTCTTCCTGAGTAACCCTTACACCTGCTGAGACCCTGCTTTCTGGGAAGTGGCTATACATGTGCTTGGCTGATGGGATGTAGTAAATTAATTCCCAGTTTGCTTTGCTGGGTGCCCAGAACTTTGGCTTCACCTGTCAAACTGTCTCTGTCTCGCTCTGTGAGTCTTCTCTCCATCTCTATTTTCTTGCCTCAGCTGCTGTTTGGAGTCAACCCAACAGCAGTGTTACAGAACCTTCTAGAAAATTTAGAATTTCATGGTTTAGAGCACTTCTTAGATGAAGTCTCACAATACGCTGTGATAGTTTTAGGTGCCATGTTTGTATTTAGTCATAGATGTAATATATCTGATGGCTAATGATAGCTTCACTTCAGAGGTTTGTAGCCTTTGAAATGTTATGTGAAACTAAAGTTCACTGATACTTAAGTAGTGAGATCTTGATCTACTGAGTAAGAAAACAAATAAATGGTCTGTCAGCCTAATCAAAATGCACTTAAGGAAACTGAAGATTAAGGTCTGTCAGGATAGACTGTATTCTTCTGTGGGTTTATTGTAGCTGTGATACAAACAAATAATGTCCTTTAGGTACCATAATTTTAGCTCAAGTCTTCCAGAGACTGGCTCAATACCATTTCTTACTCGGAGGGAATGGCATGTCACATGTGCAAACTGACCCTCAAACGGAAACATATTTTTAGCTGAATGCTTCAACTTACTGCTGCCTTCTGCTTGTTTGAAGGGCCCCTGTCTTCTGTAACTCACACTAAATAGTTTGGCTTTATCTTGCATAGGCTTTGGCCACTGTTACCTTTCCTTCCCTTTTAGTAAATGCTTTGCTTAGGTGCATAACTAATACGTGTTTCGGTTTTGTTTGTGTGCTCACTGCAAGAAGACCTCATTCTGTTTCCTTTTAGAAAGAAGTTGAAATCTTAAAAAGTGCTTTTTTTTTCTCGTTTTGAGGAGGGTGTTCTTTTACAAGCCTTACCAGAAATGATATGTTTTTAGATTAAAACGTATTTTTTGAAGTGTTAGTGAAATTGGAAAAGGGACAAAAGACCCTCTTTTAACTAGTTGCTTGTTCTTAAGATCCTTACCATATCAGTATTTTGCTGTTTTTCCTCTCATAGTGCAGCTTCTTGACAGAATTTCAAGTTTACCTACCTAAAGTGCAACTCGTAGCAATTTAAGGAAGATGTATTCCAGTTTCTTGCAAGTCACATTCAAAGCCAGTTCAGCACTTTTAAAAGAGAGTGAATCCAGAGCTTTGTACTCAAGTAATCTAAATTACACAGTGGAAGCACACTGCTTGGCCATATTCATCCACCATCCTCCCCCATAGGAGCAGTGGCATTTGTTTGACCCTGCTTGAGAGCTTGCTGAAGTGGCAGAAAAACATGCATTTATTTATCTAACAGAAGGTTAGCTTTGTGTTGCATTGGTGAACTGTGTTGATTAGGAGTCCCAGTGCCAGCCCACTGAGGGAGAGGGAAGAAAATTGTACTTTTTGACAGCTGGATGCTTCACTAGCTTGATGTACTAGGAAATGGAACCGAAAGGAACACTGAAACATATTTTATTTGTTGGTCTGAATCCCCAGGACCCATGGATAACAGACTGAAAACCAATATGTTACACGACAGACTTAAAACTTAGTTCTATCAAAGTCTAAATTTAGATTTGTATTAATGATTCTTTTTTCTTATGTGGCAGTACCAAAAAAAAATGTATAAAATGACATTGACTTTGTTCAAATCATTGATACATCTGAGCTTTCTGATCCTGAGTTTCTTGAGCAAAAATACAAATTTTCCTCCAACATAACTTTCTTTAATGGCTACATTTGAAGTATTTATCTGGATGTATAATGGACTTCCATTTCAGAGAATTCAACTTTGCATTTGGTGACATACTGTAGTGCTTTGATATACAGGAACAATTACAAGCTCTAGTTCAGTGAGAAGAGCTTATGCTTACTTTTATCTGGATGTACTGACTGAATCAGCCTATGTTAAAGCTATGATTTTTTAATATATTATAAGATTTTAATAATGTATGTAAACTCCTGTGCTTAGCAAAAGGAGAGAACCCTTGCAGCCAGAGGAATGCATGGATAATCTGAATGTGAAAAAGTAGTGGTAAAAGTTTATCAATCCTTCCCTGCAAGAGAAATCATGAAATATAAATAACGAAAACGCTCTGTCTGTAAAAAAAGAGCTCTTAGGATAAGTTTTCTGTGGTCATCACTTGAAGCTCTTTTACATATCTTAATGACTTTCTGGCTTAAGGACACGTAAGTAACCTCTTTCTTCACAGGAAAGTTGCAGCTCTTGATTTAAGCATGAAGTCTTTTGGTTTTGGAAAGGGTCGGTTTTCTTTAGTTGTCAAATGAGAAGAGTCTTTCCAGATGTGTTTTGTTCAGCTTGCAGTAGTTACACAGCAGTTCATGAAATATTTATTACTTTTTGCTCTGTCTTAAGCTCCTGCAGAAAGTGGCTGAGTAAGGTTAATGGTGGAAGTGAACAGCAGGTGGTACCATTTCATAGCTGCAGTTGGACTGATGCACAGCAAACTGCTGGAGCTGAACTGGCCACTCTAGCAGGTTTTTCCCAGGGGACATAAGCTGTGATCCTGTCCTTTTAATTTGAGTGTATTTCATTTTTAATTCTATTTCTGATTCTCACAGCCCATTTTTGTTTCAAGAAAGTAAAGAGTTGGATTAGCAATACTAAACTATTACATAAAATGAGAAGTATGAGTGCTTTGCAATAAAATAGTAAAACCAACTTCACAGAAAATTCTATTTCACATTATCAGGTTTCTTTCATAAACTGAAAGACAGTAATTTCCTGTAACTCTCCTTTGGTTCCCATTTGATTTTGAGCTTGTATGTTCACAGGATGCTAAAAAACCATTTTGAGACACAACATCAGTGTTGTAGAGTCATGTGGTAAAAACAAGCTGTTTTCACTTCCTGTTTTAATGCTTCCTTTATCAACTAAGAATTCTATTTTTTACTGCATGTATTGTGACTAGAGATTTAGCAACTCACTTGTAATACCAAACGTCTAGGAAGCATCTATTGCAGGCAGATTAATGCATTTGAGGACAGGATAAAATTCCCTGCAAAGTTTGCCCTAAAGTTTGCCCTAAAGGGCATGCTGGTCTTCTGTTTTTCTTAGGAGCCAGTGTGAGAAGTTTAGAATGGGAGATCAGAAGTACTGACAGAAAGAGTCAAAATAGATTTTAAATTGACAGTAATGCATTTAAAACTCCAACATTTTAAAATTGCAAATGCTGTTTTCTAGTTGATAGAAGTTTAGTAGCACAGAAAAGATTTTCAAATACTACATGAAAATTTAACATCTAAAGGGAGTAATAGGGCATGATTTCACTAATGTACTTCATTTTTAATCTATTTGTATATTATCTGTGAATTCAGAAGACAATCAAAGCGACCCACTGACAGCATACAAAACACTAGTAGCATGAAACTTGCGGTTCACGCTGTCATTTCTACTATGATAATAACTATATGCTACACTCCAAAAGGCCAGTGATGGGGATCAGTATTTCTGGGATGAATCCTTCCATCTAGCAACTATCAGCTGAGTTCTGTTCAACTTCAGCGCTGTCTTGGTTGTAGCATGTTTCCCTTTGCAGCAGGCCTGGATAGCTGTGTGTTAGTAGCATAGCAGCTCTCTTCTGGATGAAGGGTTTCTGCACTAGTATCATTTCAAAGTGAGTGTTCTAGTTTGTTTAAGTACTTAAGACGCAGATTCATTTTTACTGAAAATGAAAGTGAATGGTGGTTTTTTTTCCCATGATGTCACCTAGGGAATCTGGGAATTACCAGGCAGGAATTCTAGGTCTTCTCTTACTGATTAATTCACATTGTGGCATTTTTGAAATTGTGATTTTTTTTGGGCAGTGTCCTTCAAGACCTTAGATTAGTCTTTAAAACGCATTCAATTTTTTTGTGCTTTCCAGAGGCTGATGCAACATGAAATGCAAGTTTTTGACTCTGGGAGTGAACAGACAAATGTTCTCTTATGAGAATGTTTAGATTATAATAAAAAAAACAGTTATGAAATTTTTTTTTGTCTACAAATACAGATACTCTTTCTTTTTCCTCTTTGTGGATCTGACTATGGCACACCAGCTTTTCAGCAGGCTGAAGTTGCTTTTGTTACGTGTGTAGCATCATTTAAAAGTACTTTTGACTGAACTGTAGAGGAAGTGGAGAATTGTAGGTGTTTTGCTCCATGTCAGTTAGATCCAAAGACTTGTCTTGCAGAGAAAGTTGCGTACTTTAGGCCAAGTAGAAATTCTTAGGCTAATAAAACCTTTCTAGTTTAAAGTTTGCATATATACAGACTATATTTAGAAGGTAATATGCTGGTAAGTTATACCAGAGCTTGTAGGCCATATTGCATAGTGATGTTACTTAGAGTTTCAGCTTTATAACTATTAATTCTTATTTATTCTGGTGCAATTTTCCCTAATATCCGTGAGGATTTTTTAGATTAATGGCTGTATAACTTAGAAAACATGGAGAGGATTTAAGAACAGCCAGCTGCTGTTTAACTGTGGCATTCATTAGGTTTTTACTTTCAGACACCGAGCAGTAAGCAACCGAGGTTTTGCCATGCAAAAGCAAGTTTGAGCCCTGCAAAGCTGTACTTAACTGTTGACAGTGTGTGGTTCACACTTCTATGTGCTACATGTTCAGGTATTGTGACACATTTGAAACAAATTACACTGAATCACTGACAGAAATGTTTGATAGCTACAATGTACTTAAAACTGCGAATTGTTTGTCCTTGAACATGTTGCGAAGTATCTTGAAACAGTTCTGCTTGGGAACAGACGGTATTACCAGGCAGGAATCCAGAGAGGAATAAAAAAATATGTTAACTCTGCCCATTTTCCCAGGGGAGCAGTCCTTTTCTTCTTTTTTTCTTGTGAGCATAGAAGACAAGTCTGTGGTGATACAAGCTGTGTTTCCAACTAATTAAAAGAAAATCTGATGCTTTGTGTTTTGTCACTGCAGCAGTAAGTAAGTTAAGTTTGCTTGTGATTTTATTTGTTTAATTTTTTGTTAATCAGAGAGATAACAAACTAAGGTTGAGAACTGCGAAACACATGCACACTGTATTAAGGCTGTGGATAGTGTTGAACTAACAGATCTTGATCTCATTAGAGAATTATGGTTTATAATGATTGTTTCAACAAAACAAGTTAGTTGAGTGTTGTTTAATCTTTTCCAGGATCAAACATGAATCGCTGTGGATTCAGAGGCTCTTCATATTTAGGGATGCCATTCAATCCCTCCAAGGTCAGTTAAGAATGTATATGTGAAATGTTTTAAATTAGGCAATAAATGATCTTGTGTCTTTTTTATAATATTAACTGCATGATTACAGAATGTCTGGAAGGCAGGGAATTTTGTACTGTTAATAGTGAAATGTTTGCAGAACTTTTAAGAAATGTGCCTGAGAAACATACGAAAATGATACCTAGAACTTCAGTTCTCACAGCAGTGAAGAAATTGACATACAAATTGTGGCTTATCTCAGTGCAGTTTCCTCCTTTTCTGGTCTTTTACTAATGAATGAAGACTTCTCTAGCTGAGGAGCTGTCATGAGGTAGAGAAGGGCAGAATAGCCCTAATTAAGTGGTGCAGAATGTGCTGTTCTTTGGTATCATAGAATGGTTCAGGCTGGAAGGGGCCCTTAAGATCATCTAGCTCCTATCCCCTTGCCACTGGCAGGGACACCTTCCACTAGACCAGATTGCTCAGGACCTCATCCAGCTTGGCCTTGGACAATTCCAGGGGTGTGGATTACACAGCTCTGGACAATCTAATCCAATGTCTTGCCATCCTCACAGTAAAGAGTTTCTTTCTAATACATAATCTAAACCTGCCCTCTTTCAGTTTGAAGCCATTCCCCCTTGTCCTGTCAGTACATGCTCTTGTCAAAAGTCTCTCTCCATCTTTCTTGTAGGGTCCCTTCAGGAACTGGAAGGCCACAAAGGTCACCTCAAAGCCTTCTCTTTTCCAGGCTGACAAATCCCAACTCTTGTAGCCTTTTCTTATAGGAGAGGTGCTCCAGCCCTCTGGTGAACTTAGTGGCCTCCTCTGGATGTGTTCCAACAAGTTCCCATCCCTCCTGTGCTGAGGACCCCAGGGCGGACACAGCATTCCATATGGGGTCTCAGCAGGGAGGAGCAGAGGGGCAGAATCCCCTCCCTCCCCTGCTGCCCACGCTGCTTTGGATGCAGCCCAGGACATGTTTGGCTTTCTGGGCAGAGTGCACATGGCTGGGTCACATCCAGCCTCTCATCCACCAACACCTCCCTGGTCCTTTGCTCTCAATGGCTTCTCTTCTTCTCACACTCTGGGGTTGTCCTATGCCAGGTGTAGCACCTTGCACTTGGTCTTGCTAAATCTCATGAGGTTCCCACGACCCACTTCCAGAGCTTGTCCAGGTCCTTTGAGAAGGGTGAATCCCATCTGATGCCAATGTGTCTGGTGCCATGTAGGCCATCCCATTGTCAAAAAAACACCTAAAATCTTGGCAGTGACATGAGCCAGGGAGCCATGTATTAATAGGCTGGGCCTGACTGTTTCTTCCAAAGTCAGTGCTGCAAGTGCAACTGGTATTTCTCTTCCTGTGTTGAATCATGTGTATTTGATTGTACCTGGTACCCCCGGAGACTTAGGCAAGGCTCTGTTCATCCCTGTTTGTCATGACTGTAAGAGAGGATGCTTTGAAGCCCAATGAACTGAGGTTCAAGAGAGTTAAACTTTCATATGAAAAGAAAGTGCCTTTAATAAAAGAGAGGAAGGAGGTTAGCAGAGGCTAGTTTAGTGCTCTCATGGATTTTTCATCCAATTTTCAGTGAGATTTGATTCTTCACTCTCAAACACAGGACAGAGCTACTGTACTTTCGCAGTCCTTCCTGCACACTGGACTCTACATTTCTTTTCCAGCTGTATCCCACCTTTAGCAGCTCTACAGTGTAGTACATTGTATCAGTGCATACTTTTGGAAACCTTTTTCACATCCTCCCCAGTGTATGATGCTAGAAGGGTTTATTCTGGATATAGTTCTGAGATCTTGTAAAGGGCCATGAAAACAGAAAGTGTGTAATATTGGCAAAGCATTGTTTTCCCCTCCCAACATTTGGTGGTGTTTTAATTTTCAGCTTCCTATAGTATATGCTTCATACTGAAATACTATCTTGACTGGAAATATGTTGCAATCCATTAGTGTCTTAGAATGTGTTGGCCAATATACAGTTGGGATAAAGGGGTGGAATTGTGTAACCTGTGGAAATTAGCTACAAGGTCACTATCTCTAGAAAGTTGTTTGCATGTGGATGTGGTTTTTATTTAAGCATTGCAGTGCTTTATTCATTGTATCTGCATTTGAAGGATTGCATCTGCTTGATTTATTGGCCAAGAAAGGTTTAAAGCATTTCCAGTACTGTTGCCTGAAATGTTCTGAAATAACTCAGAAAAAAAGGCTTGGAAATTCACTGCTATGACTCTGAGATTTGTTTACAGTCACATCATTTTTCTTTATTCATTATTTAAAAACATTCTGTTAAATCTGCCTTGAAAAATATTTTTTGAAAAGCCTGTAAGTATTTTGGATTTGCATTGACATTTGCTGTTTATTACATGCTGCTAGAGTGATTTCATTCTTGAACTCTGAGTCAGTGGTATCAGAGATAGCCAAATCTATTTGGTCAGTAGGGACCTTTCAAAACAGTAGAAAAGAGCAAGGGTTATGTTGGAATATCCAACTTTACTAAAGGATAGGTTGTTTGGGTTTGGTTTGGGAGTTGAGGTGTTACGGCTGTTGCATTTGTGGTGTTTGATGGTAATGTCTTTTCAGCTTTTTTGGGACAGAAGCAAAAGTAAAATTAAAGCATATCCACTTCACCAACTCAGAACACAGCCCTCACAAACTGTAACAGTCTTAAGTGTGAATGAGGGCTACGAGTGACTCCTCTGTCATCACATTTAAAACATGATTAATTTTAGAATTAGAAAATAATTATATACTGAAGTGGCTCTAGATTTTGCACTCTCTCTGATTTGGTGTTATTGAAGTTTAAACTAGCTTTTTAATTTAGGGGTGAACAGTCTCCTCAAAGTTTCAGATGGGCATAAGTCTTTTCAGTCTGTTTAAAGTGTTGTGAATCAGTTTTAGAGCTAAATTGAAAGCCAATAGCTGCAAGTAAGCTGCATGTAAGATTGTGGTAATTAACATAGCTTTCACTTGGGGAAAAAATATTTCTTTTGTATTCCTCACACAACATTGTAAGGCTGCAACACTCATACTGGTGAGAGATGAATAGTTAAAAATATTTTGCAGAGTGAATCACAGAGAAGATAACAATAAGTAGAATACAAAAGTAAATTTAAGATTAAAATAAATACTATAAAGACCCTGGTAAGCCTGGGCTAAAATATCTCTGTATTATGTATTTTTTTTTATTTTAAGCAGACATCTCTATAATATATTTTGAGGGGACCTGTACAACATGATCTACGAAAAAGTGTCTCTGCCCATGGCAGGGGAGTTACAGCTAGATGACCTTAAGGTCCCTTACAACCCAGGCCATTCTGTGGTTCTATGAAGTGAGAAATGGCAAGATCTTGCAGAACAGTTTTGAAACAAGTAAAGAGATCACAAAAGCAGAGATATCTTGAATTAGCGACTACACACTGCGTTTGGCAACGTACCGTAAATTTTACTCAAATTAGCTAAATCAGCTAAAATCGTGTGCTTTAAATGAACTCAAATCATCATAATGTGAAAAACACACCTCTAAGGCTTAGGCTAACCAGCTCCAAGTGAAGACCCCTACCCACTGAACATCTGCAATAAACATAAATTACATTGTACCTTTACATCAAAGTATGCAAAAAATTGTCCAACAGCTATTAAGTAGGCATGTATTTAGAAATTAGATAACTGCATACTTACATATTCTGAAAGTATAATCAATGCTTCTTGGCTGTAACCAGGTGTGTTTGCTTTGTGTACTTAGCACCCAGCACACACCTCTGTGCAAACATGTCAAATCTAATAAACTCCATGTGTGGATTGGCACCCTGGGCGAAAGAATCCTGTCTTGGGGCAACAGTGCCAGGTGTGAGAAGAAAGTTTCTTGAAAGTGGGACTGCGCCAGTGCAAGTGTATGTTCAGTAGCATTCTTTATTAGTGTTTGACGAGATCTTGCCCATGCTTCTACAGTAGAGAGAGTTTCTTAGCTCTCTCTGCAGTGGACAGTGGGAATTCTTGGTGGCTGTGAGTTACATTTTAATAGCTGTTCTAAATTATATAGTGGGGAACACTGTCACATCGATGAGCCAAGTGTTTGAAAGCTTCCCCTCACCTTACATCTTTAAGTGTTAATTCTTTTAAAGAAGGCTGAGATTGTGGAGAGCATGATGGTAATGCCAATAGAGTAGAACTCTTTACTCCATCTCTGAGATTCAAGTAAATCTGTTTCCTGTGGGACCTACAGAGTAGTTACCACAAAAGCAAAGTGCATAGAGAAGAGGCCCTGGCCATACTTCCTTTATTGTCTTTTCAGAGTATGTCTGCACCAGTGCATTAGCTCAGGTCAGTCAGAGAATTTGTAAATTCCTTACAAAAGGAATTTAATGTGCCCTATATGTCTGTTTAACGTGCAGGGTAGGAGGCAGTGATGGGGGCACTGGCAGCACAGGGGTGGGAGTGGGAGCTGTTGAGATTTGTGTCCCCTTCTCAAGAGAGGGTCCAGGACCAGGAATAAGGGAGAGGAGGTGCAGGTCTCAGCACTCCCTCTCCTCTTCTCCTTCTCTGTTACATAGCTTTTTCAGTGCTGCTGAAGCCATTTCACCTTGTTTTCTGCCTCCCTTTCCCAACCGTCTTTGATTCCCTTGTGTGAGAGCAGTCTGTTGCTGTCTGGTGGCTAGTAACAATTTTTCTCCCAGTTTCTTACTAGAAGCAAAACCTTTTGGCTTTGGAAATAATAACTTGCCTGAAAAATGCCAGTTACACATAACATAATACTAAATTTTGGTTTTATGCTGCTTTTTTCTTGTGTTTTTAGGATGAATTGCAAAATAAGAATTACAACTGATTAGACAATAATGCTAGTAAAATATCATTTGAAAATCTATCTCTACTACTCAGCATTGAAATAGCTTTTATTCTGTTGAAATAGTTACCTTGCAGTTGCTCCCAACTGAACCATCCCAAGTATCCAAAGTCATCTTGTTACATGTGGTCTCTGTTTTCATGAAGTGGTACAGTCCAGGATGGGCCTATAAAATACCATAAGGAAAAATAATAATTTTAGCACAGCTGTATCAATCCCCTGCTCATTTCTGTTATTTGTATTGTGGGACTAGTCAGCATTTAGCTATCATTTTAGGTTCTCAGTTGACATTCAGTGATCTTTGTGAGTTCCTTCCAACTCAGGATATTTTATGTTTTTGTGATTATTTGGTGTATAAGTACTTTAACTCTGATTATTATTTTAAAATAGATGAAAGTAGATAAGTGGCTAATTTGGTATTGCTTCAGTTGACAGAGAGATTATTAATAATCTCTCACACTGCTTTCTCCTTGTAGATCATTGTGTTGTAAAATCTTTGCTGGAGGAAGGGGCCCTCCAGAGGTTTGACTGTTTTAAGAGTGCTTACCCAGCTGCCAGGAAGCTAATGCCCAGTGGTGTGTCAGGACAAACTTAGGCACAGTTGAAGACATCCCATCTTTTTGCTTAACTGTTGCACAAATATAGCTCTTGGCAAAGCTTTTTTCCAAAGCTTCCTGCTGACCAAGAATTTAGAAGGTTAGCAGAGTTATGCAGTAGCTCAGTTTGACGAGGAAAGCTGAGCAGGATGCCTTCAGTTTAACCGTAATGAGTGAAGGGAAAAGTCGTTTGTTTGCCTCTTGACTAAAAAAAAAAAAAAAAAAAAAAATTTGCTGTAGTATAAGATCTTGTGATGTTTCAGTATTTCTATTTTTTCCCTCTTTTTTTAGGGTCCAGGTATATCTCATCCCTATGATAGTGGACACATAGCAATGACTTACACAGGACTATCATGTCTGGTTATTCTTGGGGATGATTTAAGTCGAGTAAATAAAGATGCCATACTGGCAGGACTGAGAGCTCTCCAGCTGGAGGATGGAAGGTAAAAGATACTTTATATTCTGCAGCTTTCACAACCCACATGTGGAATGAAACATAAGAAACATGTTATTTTAAAAAGTAGCTATAATCTTTTTGTTCTATAAGCAAATAGTTTGGTTGGCAACTGTATCAGTCATAGAACATATGCCAATATGTATGCTGGCTTCTTGCAAGTTGTTAAGTCATCAGAGGATACTGACTGACTGGTTCTTTGAACCAAATGGAGGCTTGCCAAGCAGAAGAAACAATTAAAGGTTTATTTATTGTCACAGGTAATTCAACCTTTTACCTATTTTTGTATATCTTAGAATCATCTAGGTTGAAAAAGACCCTAAGATCATGAAGTCCAGCTATTAACCCAGCACTGCCAAATCCAGCACTAAACCATGTCCCTAAACACCACATCTACATGTCTTTTAAATACCTCCAGCCATGGTGACTCCACCATTTCCCTGGGCAGCCACTTCCAGTGCTAGACAACCCTTCTGATGAAGAAATTTTTCCTTATACCTAGTCTAAACCTCCCCTGGTGCAACTTGAGGCCACTTCCTCTGTCCCACTTGGGAGAGGAGACCAACCCTTCCCACAGCCTCCTTTCAAGTAGTTGTAGAGAGTGATAAGGTGTTCTCTCAGTGTTCTTTTCTCCAGGCTGAACACTCAAAGGTGCCTCAGCTGCTCCTCATCAGACTTGTGCTTCAGACCCTTTCCCAGCTCCACTGCCCTTCCCTGGACATGCTCCAGCACCTCAGTGTCTTCTTTGTTGTAAGGGGCCCAAACTGAACACAGCACTCGAGGTGTGGCTTCACCAGTGCCTGATACAGGCAGATGGTCACTGCCCTGGTCCTGGTGGCCACTTTCTGATACAAGCATCCAAATCAGGGCATCCTTCATCATCTTAGGAGTATCTGAGATTGTGCCAAAAGAGCCCAGGTGCAATAATTGTAAAATGTTCATAGAGTTTGGTGAGATTGTGACAATAAGAAATGAAACACTCATTTACCATTTGTATTAGAAATGGTAGTACTAGCAATTACTTTTATACATACCTGGGAAACTGGTCCTGAAGTTGCAGTAAGGAAGGAAAGCCTTGTGAGCTATTAGGATTTCTAGAAAGTCAAAGAATTCTGCCCAAAAGAGTAAATGGTAAAATGCTGAGTCATATATCTGTATCTACACTAATAGGAGAAAGACCGTAAGCATAAATCTTGGAATAAATAAACACCAGTGTCATTACATTGCTGGAAATAGTTACCCAGGCCCCTAAATGTTAATAGTTCTATTCATTTTCCTTGGCTTAGAATCACATCTTCTATGAAGAAAATCTAGTGTAGCTTTGGGTTATATTTATGAGACTACTGGAAACTAATCTTCAAAGAAAACACTGCGCAATTCCTTGAACTGCATTTCATATTTTCTGGTGTAACAGCCGAAACAGTGTCTAAAGACAGAAATGTTTCTTTCAGTTTCTGTGCAGTGCTGGAAGGAAGTGAGAATGATATGAGGTTTGTGTACTGTGCTTCCTGCATCTGCTACATGCTTGATAACTGGTCAGGCATGGATATGAAGAAAGCGATAGACTACGTTAGAAGAAGTATGGTGAGTGTTCACAAAATGTTATTTCTTTCTATGCTTTAAGGCTTATAGCTTTTCTTCTTAACTATGGCTAAAATAATCTCTGTCCAAACTGAAGTATTCTGGTAATTTCTTTATTTTTCCTTCCTGCTCTAGCAAGTTGAGAATTACAAAGTACATTGTTTTTTTGCATATGTATTTTCATGAAATGTGTGTGCTAGCAAGATAATTTTATTTGCTGTGTTTGCTCACTGCAAATTAAATTTAAAATCCTCTTTATTTTAAATAATTAAAAAATCAAAAGCAAGTTTTTGGAAACTGAGGTGTGATGTTTGCATAACTTAGAGAAGGTGCGTAAAGCACTGTATCAGTAAAATCCTCATGTTTCATTGAGCTGTAGTTCTGCTTTTTAAAAGATGTACTGATTCAAATAAGCTAATTATTGACACCAGTTCATGCTTAAGTGTTTCCAGTCATGCACTCCATTATTTATTTATTAGATAACTTGGAGTGAAGAAAAATATTCATGAGTATGTACACATCTTTTTTTCTGTGTCTGTGCAAGTTGTCTTCATATTTGGTTGGAGTAAAGGAGCTTTCCATTTTTTTTAATGTTGTTTCATTAGTTTGAGTTACATTTTCCAACATTGAAATACAATTTTTTAAAGAAGCTGAGCAAGCTTGAAAATTGCAGTTCCCTGAGTGTCAGTAAACATAGGGTAAAGAAGACCCAAATTTATGATGACACACAACTTCTGTTGTAAATGAGTATTTTCAGTAGTTGCTGCCAGCAGCAAGATTGTAAAATATATGTGAGAAACAAGCTTAAAAAAAGACTTTAAAATCTCCTGCTTCAGACCAAATTGCTTTTTATTTGTTGTTTATTTTTAAAGGAGGTAGTTGGATGCCTTAATATTTCTTACTGTTCACCTCAAGAAGCTTTCTGGCACACTGCCATGGTCCTGGACAGACAAAGGTGATCAAGGCCAGGGCTCAGTCATACAAGGATATGGACCTGCAGTCTGCTCACACCCTAGTGACACTTTTTATCCCCTTTTCCCCTCTGTTTTCACTTACTTGTTCTTCCCCAGTCTACTTTGATTTTCGCTTTCTTACCATTGGTCCTTTCCCTAGCCATGCCATAGTAAGTCGTGCGCACCCCTACATTCCCCAGAGAACATTCCATAACAAGGGCGTTTTCTGTACAATCCTTGAATCTTCCTCCCCTGCATCCCATAAGAGCCCTTCTCCTGTAGTTGGTAGCTCACCTTACTCAGCACAGGTTCTCAGGATGAGAATATCCCTACTGAATCCTCTCAGTGGGTTTCACCCAAGGACAGTGATTTATCCATTCTCTTTTCACAGTCTGAGGGAGGAGCTTAGGCAGACTGCTTGCTCAAACTGATTAGGTCAGGAGAATTCTTCCTCCTCTGACCCTTTCTGGACCTTTGTGTTTACTGAGATCAGTCTTTAGTCAGATAGCTTTGCAGAGATACAAAAGGAGAATCAAGTATTACAAAAGAATACAAAAGAAAACACAGGAGCAAAATCCTCATTGTAGTTCTGTACATCACTGTTTGTTAGTTAACCTTGTGAATATCTGAGTGCAGTTTTCATCACAAAGGAAATGGTGGAACTAGGAAGGGGCAAAGAAAGTTGAGTTGAATGGTGAAAGGTATGAACCAGATTGTGTAAAAGGAGTATTTAATGTACTAGGAGTCTTTGTTCTGGACATGAGATTGTTAAGTAGAGTGTGACAGAGGTGTGTAAGGTAACAAGTAGCACTGAAAAAATAAAGGGAGCAAGAAGCAACTATTTCTTTCTAAGACAGAACTAGAGAGCATCAGGTGAGGCCTTTAATAGCGCAGGCAAGTGGAGATTTTTAAAGTTCAGATCTTTGAAATGATACTGGAGATTTATTGTGTAGTGTGATCTTGAACCAGATTTATACTTTGCTTCTAGATCTTAGCATTAATTGTTGTACCTGCAAATTCCAATCATTATGCCCTTATTGGAAAAATTGATACCACTTAAAAAAAATGAGTAATTGAAGCCTGAACAGGGCAAGACATCTTGGAAGGCCTCATATTAATATTTCAGTTCACCAGTAAAGTAGACCTGGAGTCATGGCATGGTCAAAGTTCGGAAGACACTGATCACAAAGATTGTGTCTTTTCCTGGCTAGCTCAGAGAGTAACTTAGATCCTATAAGCAGTGTTCTGCAGGCAGCAGTCATCCTAGCATTTAGAAATGTGCAGCAAGACATGCTGTATTTTTGTCCAGGTTTACTGTGAATTTGTAGGTTAACTATACACTCTGTTCAGTAGAACTTCTTTAAACCACTAGTGTGCTTTGAATTCACTGCAGAGTTGGCATGCACATGTACACTAGTTCTGTCGGTGTTTTCTGGGTTTGCACTCCTTGGTCAGACCAGTATTTCTGTGAATTAACTCAGTTGCAAGGTGTCTGGCAATTCTAGGAAAAGACACAAAACCTTTGCATCTGGCTTGGTCACATTTAGAGCTGCAGATATGTCTGAAGAAATCTCAGACATTCAGGGACTAGCCCATTGTGAAAATCATTTCACAGCAGTGCTTATTCCTTCCTTTCATTCATCTCTTCACCACTTTCCTTGAGATGTATTTCGGTTCAATTACCTATCACAGGAGCCAAGTATTTCTTAAAGTGTATCTCATAAATAAATACAATGAATGTGACATGTGACATCCAAGAATGTTAGCTTGATTTCTCCCATTAAGATTTTGTAGATGGTGCTAAAACTAACCTATAAAATGGAACAATACAAAGTAAATTCTATTTGAGATTATTTTGTTACTCCTTGTGTAACTAATTATACAATGAATATAGCTATAGGCTTTATTTTAAATGCTTATTCCTGTTTTGCTACAATGTCTCCACATTCTGGCACTTTTGTTATGGAATTATTATTGTTACTGTGGAACAAAAGAGATTGCACTGCTCAGTACTAAACTGCTTTGACAGAAAGGTGTGGTTTTGATTTGCTGTTGTCTGTCACTCATTTGCACCTAGATGAAGCATGTGGCAGTTAACAGAACTCTTCTCAGTTTTTCAAATTGGCATACATGTGAAGTGCAACTAATCTGGATTGAGAGTAGCATGACTGGTTAAACACAGTAATCTTTGTAATAAGATTGTGGATTTTTTAGCTTATTCTTTGGAATTTGTTGCCTTTAGTGATACAGTATAAGAATTGTGACATACAATTCAATACAGATGAATGAGAGAGTGTATTTGTGTAGTTGGGCGTGTCAAGGACAGCAGAAGATTGGAACATAAACAACGTTTAAAATGTTAAAAGGAATTGAATCTTCATACAGAATAAATAGCCCTGTTGTTGTCATTGGACTAAAATGTGTTTATACAATGCTGATCACAAAAATAGTGCTGGGCCACTTTTATTCTCAGTAAAATACACACGATTTTTATCAGTGTAGGTTGAGTCTTGTCTTTCAAAACTCAGATATATCACTAATCAAAAGGCAACTAGGATGCTGAGATTTTGAATGACTTCCAGAGACTCAATAACACTGCTTTTTACAACAATGCTTGGTTTTCTTAAAGTAGAGAAATTGCAAAAAGCTTTAAAAATATCATCTGCTTTTTCTAGTATAGTCTTCTTCAAATGCAGTTATATTGGTCTGTTGATATATTTAAGCTGGTTGAAAAACTTGTAGACTGTGAAGTGAAGATTTTGCTCAACTGGGTTTACACGTTTCCTGAGGATAGTATTTAATTATGCAGTTCTCATGTTGCAGTAATCAAGAGCTCCTTTTGCATACGATTTCTTGAGTCTTTTCAAAAGGACAAAGAAATAAAAGTATTCCCTAGTTCTTTAGTGCACAGAAGTCCCCAAAGAGCAGCTGCTGTCTGTAAATAAATAGGCATCAGTTAGCCAAGGGTCAGCTACTATCTATAAGAATTTGAAGCTAATTGTACAGCCCAACATAGTAGTGTCTGGGATGCACACTTAACAGCTTTTCTCCAGAGCTAATTACTTTGTCATACATAAAGCAAGCCACCTCCTTTTACAATTGCTGTTTGTAGAGTTAATTAGCTTTGCCAGCATAGCTTTGCTAATCAGCTTGCCTTTTCTTAGCAATTAATGCGTCTGTGGAGTGTGGCAGCACATTTGTATTGCATTCTCAAAAGGCAGTGCAAAAGGAAGAGCTTACACTGTGTGCTTTAACATTCAGAAATTCATAGACATTACTTAAAATTTACTAGTTCAAGCTTGAGAAATCAAGCTGTAGCTTGAAGTGTGTGTATCAGATATTAGTCTTTTTAGTTGCTTCAGCTTGCAGCAACAACTCAAAACTAGGAATACAGTTTTAATGTAGCTTCTGTGTCTACTTCTGCTTACTTTTTTCTTAATGTCAGCTTTAAAAGCAGATACACAAAGTAATCCTTAGGTAATTTCTAAAGACAGGATAGTCCTGTAGCCATTCTTTGGTAAGGACTGTGGGAATCATTAGTGGTTTGTCAAGGTGTCCTGTATCTACTAGCCACTGCTTTAGAGAAAACATGAGAAATTCATAGTCAGCACCTGGAGGATGGGGGGGAAAAGATTTTTGCTGCTTTTTAACTGCCTGATCAGATATTGATCCAATCATTAATTGAGCAGTTGATTTAGAATATGTAAGACCTATGTAATTTAACTTCAAAAGTTATACCTCATTGCTCCTACTAAACCATTTGGTATTTGTTCAGAGATAATTTATTAAGTATTCTATGAACTCTTGTAAAATAAACATTTTCTACTTTATGAATAACTTCCGATATGATCCTTTGTTTCTTTTGAAGTAAAATGATTTAATGGATTTTTAGGGAAGAAAGATTATTGTTCTTACATATACATCTGTTCCTGGATTACTCATGACAGACGTGAACTGTCATATTCTTGGTGCTTTGTCAGACTTGAGTTTCTCCTTATGTTGCACATAACAGAGTGATTTTTCAGCACTGTAACGGTTCTTTTTAACAGTAATATTTTATAGGCAAATTTAAGTTTATTCCAATGTATAATTTTCTTCTTGCTTCTCGTTCCCTTCTCATTTTTTTAAAAGCCTGATGTACATGCTTCTTACTAAAGTGTTGCTTGGATTTGAGTATTCTACAGCAGTAGTACCTTGCACTTTGCCTTTTTTAATGTTAAACTGCTCTTAGATTAGAGAGAGATTAAATTATCTATTTAATTTTGTTTTGTTTTGATTACACATCCTTTTTTTTTTTTATACCTGCCTTACATGCTTTTTTTTTTTTTGGCAAAGATATGTTTTTCCACTTTCAGGTTTCTAACACATGTCACAACTAAAATTAATTCCATGAAAGGCATAAAAACTGCCTGCATTGAAACAGGGCTGATTTGTTAACTGTTTTGTGCCAAGAACTTTGGAGGTTCAGAATTTAATGAGATTAAATTGTGGCTATGATCTGATGATAATTTTGTTAGTAAAGTAAGAAATTGTAATGTCTGTCAAAGTGACGTGGTTCTAAAGTAACTGGTTTGTGGGATTTTTTTTCTTCAGTCATATGATAATGGCCTGGCACAGGGAGCTGGACTGGAATCTCATGGTAAGAATGTTAAAAGTGTTCTACACCTTTCAGACCGGTATTGAAAATGCTGTAGAGGTGCAGGGTATGCCATACCTCTCCTTCTTTTCCGATTTTTAAGTAAGTGATATGAGGAGGAGCACATCCAAAACATGCCTCTAAATATCACTTCTTCTTCTTCCTTTAGCTAGCTTAATATCTGAATAGATGGGCTCTTAATATATCACCTCCATTAATCTTACCTCATGAGTGTTTTGTTGAAAGGTGTTGGCTGTAGATCTCAGCTGTTGCTGACAGAGCAAACTTTTTCCACACGTGTCATTGTTACTCTGACGGTTTTGTCTGCAAGAGATTTTGTGCAATGCAACTGATTATTTCCAATTTCAACAGCTTTGGTAAAACCTAGAAAGATTTCCTGTGATAGATACAGCATCTGTTGTGGGCTCAAATCTTGAAGCAACAATTAATTTTTGTAAAAAGTTGGTAGGTCTGAAGACAGGAATCCCTAAGAGACTTAAAATACTAAGAAGGTATTTTTCAGCAAAATGTTTCTATGTTACGAAGCAGCAGTTTGCTTGTGACAGAGGAACTATTGACTTTCATGTGACTGATACTAAATCTAGTGCTGTGGTCTATTTGACAAGATGGTGATTGGTCAAAAGTTGGATTCAATGATCTTGGATGTCTTTTCCAACCTAAATGATTCTATGATTCTACAAAATATTTACTATCTTTATCCTTAGTATTGAGCTTTAATAGAATTTTGTGTGTTTCCTTCCTGCTGGATCAATAAAGCTGAAAAATTTAAATTACACCCCTTGGTATTAAAACAATTGGTTAACTAACTTTCTGTAGAGTGTTAGTGATAACAGATAGCAGTACTCCAGCAGCCTTTTTGTACTGCATTTCAGCATCAGAATGAAAATAACCTTACAGCTCCAGAGGTCTTCCAGCACCAGGGTATTGTAAGGAATTCTGGGGCCAAAGTCATGTGTTAGCAGCTTGCTTATGGTCTTTCCCAGCCTCTAATTTTATCATATCAAAGTATTAGTATTAGACTCAAAATAAATTTTGATGGGCTTTAAAAAGTGATGGCCGGCCTACACAAAGAACATGAGTTTATGTTCTAATATACCATGCAGTTTCCTTGACAGCAAAAAATTCCTTGGAAGCACAGTTTGTATATATTACAACCATGAGAGTCCAGGAGTCTTTTCACTGTTAACTCTGATTTTTTTTTTAAGTTTTATTTTTAATTTTTTTTCTCCTTCTGCTCACCAGACACTTCTGTCTGTTTATATCCTCTGAGGGATGGTGTCTGAGACTGGCTTTGGCATCTCTGCTTCAGTCTGATTGCTGGCATCCCAACGGCTTTCTTTTTTAAGTTACAAATGAAGAAATGTTTCTGTTCCAATGCCATTTACTTATTTCTGGACTGCTGTGTAATGTAAATTGCACAGCATTGAGAGAAAAAACAGCTTTAAGAAAATGATCTGGTTTATTTCTACAAGAGCTAGGCTGAGGGTTTTTTTCCCCCCTTTTGACATACCTGCTGAACTAGAGTCTTCTTACTTACTTGAATTTTAGACTTGAAGTTAACTTTTTCATACTTCTGAAAGTCCACTGATTTAATTGCTAATAACTTAGTTAAAGTTCTGACTGAGATCATACAGTCTTCAGTGAAAATCTCTGCATCAAAGCATTGCAAACCCTGCTCTCTCTTCACAGGTGGCTCTACATTTTGTGGTATTGCATCTCTGTGTTTGATGGGCAAACTGGAGGAAGTTTTTTCAGAAAAAGAACTGAACAGAATAAGAAGATGGTGTATAATGAGACAACAGAATGGCTACCATGGACGTCCCAACAAACCTGTAGACACTTGCTATTCCTTCTGGGTGGGAGCAACATTGAAGGTAGTGTACAGAACAGCTATTAAGTATAGTTATTCACTTGTTTTGATTTCTTTAAGCACCATTTTCTCTGCTTGAAAGAGTTAGATATTTGACACGAGTGCACCAATATGCGCCAATGTCTTTCATCTTGCAAAAATGCAGGAAATGGAGGTTTACCAGATTAGTGCTGTCTGTGCTGTCGCTGCTTATCTCAAAAATAGGCACTAAATTCTAGTATTAAAAATATGCTAAGACTTAGTATATTACTGTAACGATCTAATTTCTTTTCAGCTCTTGAACGTATTCCAGTATACAAATTTTGAGAAAAACCGAAATTACATCCTGTCAACTCAAGATCGCCTTGTTGGTGGATTTGCCAAGTGGCCAGATAGCCATCCAGGTAATACAACTTTTCAAAATTACTGTGAGTGTGTTCTAAGTAAGAAATGCATTCCAGCAGTCAGACATGTGAGAGGTGTAAGGGAAATCGTACTCTTCCATAAAAGAAAAAAGATAAAAAAAGCCCTCAAAGTATAATAAGGTTTTCATTTTTGAAGTAGAAAGAGGGAGATGAAGTTTTTCCCTGTACAGCCACAGAGGAAGTGAACTGTTGTCGTTTAGATTACTATTAAAAGAGTATCACTGTCTATTTAGTATGTGTTTAACTGTTCTGCTTAAAGGGAATATTGTGCTGTAGGTATCTCTGTAAATTGAGTTTAATATATTAAAACATTTGTTTCTTTAGTAAATTAATCATTTCAGCTTATTGAGAAGTCATTGATATATGTAAAAACAGTCAAAATTTACATAGTTCCGTACTGTCATTTGCAGATTGTGGTTGTACGTATACATCTGAAAGTTAATTATTATGCTTTTGGAAGTGGATAATTTGAAGGAAAAATTCAAAAGGATGTTAAAATCTCTTCATTTTAAAAGTTGTTGGAATTCAGTTTGGGTATTGCAAACTTGTGAAAACAAAGCTTGTGCCAGTAGTGTTGCCCATGGGATTTTGTACAGGGAAGATAAACTGACCAAATAAGACAAAAATTTAGTCATGATAAAGGAAGAGTCTGTTCAGAATCTGTGCCCTGTTATTTAATCTTTTCATAATTTCATTTTGAACAACAGTTCAGAATTTTTTGAGGTGAAACCACACTGACAACACCGTGCTTGTGATAGGTTTGCTTCTGCCACTTGCCTGAAAATCAGTTTAGGATTTCAGAGGAATTTCGGAGGAATTTTTGGAGGGAGTGTTTTGGTTTATCTTAATGAAACAGTTACCTTGTGAGTTGGAGAGCAGAAAAGTCTGTTTCAAACGCCTGTTGTGTGTGAAGTGCCTTATCCTGTCTTAAACTTAATTTCCTTTTATGACAAGGTTGCCTGCCTAGTTGACCAAGGGAAGCCAGTTGTGACCTAAGGCTTTCAATACTGTCCCTTCCAGGATCCTTCTGGACAAACTGTCCAGCACATGCCTGGGTAAACACATCATGTGATGGGTGACCAACTGGCTCATGTATTGGGCAAAAAGGGTTTAGTGACACCAGACTGGTGACCTGTTACTAGTGGGGTTCCGCAGGGGTCTGTCCTCAGTTACATGCTCTTCAACATTTTCATTAATGCATTGGACACAGGACTGGAAGGAATACTAAATAAGTTCACAAACAACACTAAATTGGGAGTAGCTGTTGGCTACTCAAGGGCAGAGAAGTCTTGCAGAGTGTACAAATTGGAGATGAACAATCACCAATCGTATGAAGTTGAACAAGGGCAAGTCCAGGGTGTGCATCTGGATAGACTGGGAAACAAGAGGCTGGAGAGCACCATTGCAAAAAGGGCCTTGGGTCTGGGTGTTCTGGTCAACGGAAAGTTGAACATGAGTGAGCAGTGCCCTGGCAGCCAGGAGAGCCACCCGTGTCCTGGGGTGCATCAGGCACAGCATCGCCAGCCGGGCAAGGGAGGGGATTGTCCTGCTCTGCTCTGCACTGGGGCAGCCTCACCTCGAGTGCTGGGGGCAGGTCTGGGTGCCACATGTAACCCTGGTGTAAGGTGGACATCAGGAGCAGCATGGGATAGGAGAGTAAGAGTATCCCATTTTGGTAGCAGTCATCTCTTGATCAAGCTGCATGAATTCCTGTCCTTAGGGTATCTCTCAGGAAGGAGGGAAGCTAGGAAAAGTAATGGCTTCTTCAATTTCTCTAAGTCTTGCTGTTGGCAGCTATTGGCACTAATTTTGTTGTTTCAGTAGTTAGCTGCTCATGGAGTAACCAGCCAAAAAATGCTTGCAAGAAAAAAAATTTGCTTTCTGGACTGGTTATTTTCAGATGCTTAAATCCTTTTGCTTTTTTGACTGTGGCACTCAGAAAAAATCAAGTAGTGCACAAGTTGTTACAAAAGAAATCTGGACTTCAGTTCATGCTGGTAGCTTTGGGCAGAAGTGTTTTCCTTCCATCAAAACTCAAGTTTAAAATAGCAGTTGATTATTTGTTTTCCTTGGCTATAATTACTTGGGGGTGTTTGAGTATAGGAACACTTGGCTGTTACAGACTGAAATTTTATCTTGTTTTTTCTTTTCTGTCCTTCTTTCAGATGCTCTACATGCCTACTTTGGGATCTGTGGTTTGTCATTAATTGGAGAAGCTGGTATTTGCAAAGTTCATCCCGCCCTGAATGTAAGCACAAGAGCATCAGAGCGTCTTCAGCACCTTCATCAGATCTGGAACACACGGACTTTAAACAGCGTTCAGACGACACACACCTCTCTACATGACTGATTTAGACTTGAATTTAGTTCTGGTAGCATAATTGTAGCCCAGGGTTAAAAGCCATGTATAACCAATGTGCTCTTTTAAGTGCTGGAGTCATACAATCAGATCTGTGTTGCTGGCATCACTTTGATAGGGAGTTGCCTTCAGCAGGTTATTCTGCATTGTGAAAAGGGAAATGATTATATGGAAGTTTGTCACCGCAGACTGTAAATGGCTTTTCAGATGGCTTTACTTATAAGAAATCCCTTGAGGCATTTAAACTTCATTTTAATTTTATTTTTTTAAATTTGTGCATACTGTGTCAAAATATATAATGGGGAAGTATTTTCAAAATTGTTTACATATCATACAGTATAGCACAGAACGTTGAAGTTCTTTATAATCTTACTGTTTGACATATTTTTGGGTAGAGAATCTCCTATATTAAGTCTCAGTTAAAAGTTACCTATTATCATCAGCTTTCAGATTCCATAAACTTTGTTTTTCACAAACAAATTAATTAAATACAAATAAAATTATTTTATTCAATATACTGGACTTTTAAAGTTGTGTGGCCTTACTAAATGGATTTCATAATTCTTCTGAGTAGGTTTTACACAGATGCAGTGGGTTGTTAGCCAGATAAAGAGTTTTCATCTGAGATAGTTTCTTCATGTGAAGCTTGCTAGGAGTGAAGGGATATTGATGTGTGTCAATAAGAGATACTCAACCCAGTCTTTTGGAAGCATAGCTGTGTGCAAGAGTAGCATTAGAACCCGCTTCCAAAGACAAACCTTTGCAATACATTGAAGTTGTTCAGCTTAGAGTAATGATGAACATTCTCAGCTTCTTTAGTGCTTTACTAGTGCCTTAATTTGTATGCTTGAAGTGCTGTTCAGAGTTGAAGCAAGTAACTTTGCAGCTGGTGTATTTGTGGCTGGTCAGTTTGTGCATTCACTAGATACCACGACATCTTTCTACTTGCCAGTCATTACCAGCACTTTTTTTTTCTAAAGGTTCCAAAGACAGCTGAAGACTTCTTAAAACAGATTAAGTGCACCATTTGCCACTGCTGAGCCCAAAGAGACAGGATCGTAGACCATTTTGGTCAGCAAAAAGAGCTTTGGGGATAAACACGATTCCTGTTTTGCAATGCAGGGCAAGAGAAAAGGGTAGTGTAGTTGTACCCCTAGCACACATGTTGTAGAGATCCAATAGGTATCTTTAGGCTACCAGAACAATCTCAGTGTCCAAACCTGTAGAAGCCTTCTTACCTAAATAAATAGTTTTTATTTCTATAGCAGATTAATTTACATGGCAGCATTGGGAGCATAACTAGCGATAGTGATCTGCTTGGAAAAGCAGAGGAGGAGCAGGGGACAGTAAGATGTATGATGTAGACATGTCCCAGGAGACACTTTATTTGGAGGAGGAGAGACTAAATAGTTGGAAAAACTAGGAAGTCTGGAGGGGTGGAACCAAGAGAACTGTAGGGCTGTTACTGGGGAGGGGGAATGAGGTACTTGAGTAGGACTGTTGTAGAGTAAGAGAACTGGAAACTGGGAGATACTGAGGCTGGAAGCAAGAGCAAAGAATGTGGAGTAATAATGGAACCAAACTGGTTGAAAGGATCTGAGCTGCCTAGGGTAAGATTGGGGCGTGAAAGAAAGGTAATGACTCAAGGAACATGAGGGAGTTAAAGAGAGGAAGACAGAGCTTGGGAATTAGTTTTGCTGCTCACATGCTGAGATGACCAGAAATCCAGCCACAAGTAAAAAGAACTAGTGAGATACCTAAAAGAGAGGATCTCCCAGGCAGGGGGCTCACTACAGCAGTTCCTGTGGGAATCCCATTTTCCTGGAGGGGCTTAACCAGATATTGGTCAGCAAAGGCTGAAGTAGCTTCCCTGAGCAGAAGTCTCTTGGGTCACGGGGGTCTACCTAGATGAAAACCCGTTTAAAACCAAACAAGAAAAATCTTGAAGTCAAAATTGTTCAAAATAGCACAGTATTTGCTTGTCTTTGCATCAGATGGTGGCCACAAGTTGACTCATGGTAGGGTAGGATGGGTTTCTGGAACACGGTGTAGTTGCAATGAAGATGAGATGTAATTGTAGCTACCCATCCCCACTACTGCTCTGCCTTGCTGGTGAACTATCTTTGAGATTTTTAGCATTTACTGCATGCCCTAGTAGAGGGAGTAGCTTTGAATTTCAGAAGAGTTGAATAAGGTGTTCTTAGTCTCTGCTGGGAAACAGCCTAAATATTTGTTCTTACTTAGCTTCATAAAAAATGATGTATTTGATTGTCGTGAGGCAAATCCATGCTTGCAAAATCCTAAACTATGGTTCCTGAGTTGCCCTACATGTGACCAGGTTCTCATCTGTGAGGGACATCTGGATCCCTCAGCAGAAAATAAGGGGGTAACAGTGAAAAATCATATTATGTGAACAAGAATTTAAATTCTCATGGCAAGTAATTTAACAGTTTTCTGCCTCAAAAAGCAGATAATATTTCTTGCTTTGTTTTCTGTATCTGTAAGCTACCCTGGGTTCTTTATATGGATTTTACATTTCATGTCTCCTTGGCCCCCAGTTATTCTACATCTTTTCAGGCTGCATGTTGGCTAGCAGAGCTAGCCTTTCCTAAAGGTTGCACGAGGTGTATTTGTTTCTCATTAACTCCCGAAGTTTGATGAAGGCAGCAAAATATGTATGCCTTCGCCTCAAGCTGAGTGTCTAATTACTCTAATTGCTTTGAAATCTTTAATCTTTTTTAAGTTGACAAAAATCTGTATTAATAACCAACTCTGCATTCATGATTAGCCATTCTAAATTCCCCAACTGATGTCAGGCAAACAAATGATGAATTTTGAATGCTCCTGTGTAGCAGACATCTGGATTCTGACTGTGTTGAATTGCTTCTCTGATTTTTGTGGGTTTTTGTGTCTTCTGACTGGAAAAATGTTAAATGAGAAAACAATGGACAAGAGTTTCACCGAAGTCCATAACCTAAAATCACTTTTAAAGGGGATACATCAAAATACAGCTAAAATTTAAATGTGAACTGTGAAGTTTAAATGTAGCTAGAAAAAGCAAACCATGTGATTATTACCTACCTCTAATAATTTTGTGTTAACCACAACTTTACATTGCTGAAACTGAACTTACATAAGAAATTAATGCATTAAATCGCTTTACCATGTGCTTGAGGATGTAAAACCTCTTGGCTATCAGGCTGACAAACGTGTGTGCCTCTATCCTATCTGAAACACTCCCAAACTCTATGTGTGGCCCAAGTTTCTCTTCCAGAAAAACGGGTTTAAAATGGTATGTTGAACAAAGGAAGTCAAATGTGTGTTTTCCATAGGATCTGAGGATTGGGGATATAAACATTGTCACTAGGGCTTTCAGGGCCGCTTGATTTGTACATAGCTGCTGGCAGATATGATAACACCATTTTGGAAGGCTGCTGCTAAGTATGTTTGTATTTATGAATTTTCATCTCGAGAACTGTTTTTTCTAAATGGAACAATCATTATCACTGAAAAAAAACTAGCAAGTAAGTTGGGCATTGCAGAAATATGTATTCTGAAGCACATAGTAAGAGTACCTTGCTCCATGCTCTAATGCCCAAGGTAAAAAAACAACCTGAGAGGAGCAGAAGAAGCTACATCAAATGTGCTTTCTCCATGGATGGCAGTATAAAAATTAAATACTTTGTAGAAACTGTTGTGTTCCCTGAAAAATACATTTCAACTTTGTACCGAGTAAGCCATTCAGTATGGGGTTGCCTAGTGTAGAAGGGGAGAAACAGTGATTTCCAAAGTCAAAGCCTTTGTGGACAGCCCATCTCCTGGGATTTTGGAGAAACCTTGCTATCAGTGTCCCTGTGGGGGTGAAAGAGATGTCAGGACATGCATGAGAAGCAGAGAGAGCCTAGGTAAGAAGATGCTATTGCTGCAACCGAAATTTGAGACATCTCCAAAATTTGTCAGTTGAATGAGATTATTGGTCTGTTTAGGTTGATGTTTAATATTGTGGTGGTTCTGAAAAGCTCTTTTTTTGCTGTTGCAAGAAAAGGCTACTTAACAAGTTTTCCTCATTTCAGACAGTATCGGGTGAAAAAGAAGAAAGTCTCAACATCTTTATACTAAATGGTTATTAAATTACTCCACTGAGTGGTTACAGTGTGTTGTAGATTTACACTTTCCATTCACCATTTTAAAGCTTTTGTGTTCCTGGTCTCTATTTGCCTGATTGGTTTCTGAGTTTAATAAAATTCAATGAACTGTTGGGAAACCAAGGGGAAAACTGTAATTTCTTTTGAACTGTAGCTCTTGTCATGTCTTTTTTTCCAAATTATATGTTCTGGGTGAGGATCTGTCTTCCTGAGGGCACAGAGAATGATAACCTCCAAAGGTTTTCAAGCTGAACCCACTAAAGGCAGCAAACCCTGACACTACTACTTTATTTTTGAGGCTCTGGAAAAGTGCCTTATTTGATAACTACATTGTAAGGACATAGAATCGTAGAGTGGTTTGGGTTGGAAGGGACCTTAAAGATCATTCGTTCCACCCCCCCTGCCATGGGCAGGGAGACCTCCCACCAGATCAGGTTGCTCAGAGCCTAGTCCAGCCTGGGTTTGAAGACTTCCAGGGATGGGGCATTCACAACTTCTCTGGGCAAACCAGTTCCCAGTGCCTCACCACCCTCACAGTGAAGAATTTCTTCCTCATGTCTAATCTAAATCTACTCTCTCAGTTTTAAGCCATTCCCCCTTGTCCTGTCATTACATGCCCTTGCAAAAAGTCCCTCTCTGATGTTTTTGTAGGGTCCCTTCAGATACTGGAAGGTGCTAGAAGGTATCTCTGGAGCCTTCTCCTTCCCAGGTTGAACAACCTCCTCTCAGCCTGTTTCCATAGGAGGGATTTTCCAGCCCTCTGATCATCTTCATGGCCTCCTCTGGATGCACTCCAAAAGGTCCATGCCCTACTTATGTTGAGGATCCCAGAGCTGCACACAGCAATCCACATAGGATCTCACCAGAGCAGAGCAGAGGGGCAGAAGCTGCCCACGCTGCTTTGGATGCAGCCCAGGACACGTTTGGCTTTCTGGGCTGTGGGTGAGTGCTCATGGCTGAGTGATGTCCAGACTCTCACCCACCAGCACTCCCAAGGCCTTCTCACAGGGCTGCTCTGAATCCAGTCATTGCCCAGCCTGTACTCATGTCTGCAGGACCTTGCACTTGGCTGTACTAAACTTCATGAGGTTTCCACAAGGCCCCTTCTCAAGCGTGTCCAGGTCCCTCTGGATGCCATTCCTTCCTTCCAGTGTGTGGACAGCACCACGCAGCTCGGTGTCGTTGGCACGCTTGCTGAGGGTGCACTCAGTCCCACTGTCCCTGCTGCCCACAAGGATGTGGAGCAGTGCCAGTCCCAATACCAGCCCCTGAGTAAGGCTGCTCATCACTGGTCCCTGTTTGGACGTTTAGTGTTGACCACAACCCTTTTGAGTGAGACCATTCCTTATCCATCAAATGGTCCACCCTCTCCAGTTTAGAGCAAGGATGTCATATGGGACAGTGTCAAAGGCTTTACACAGGTCCACGTATATGGTGTCAGTTTCCCTTTCTACATCCATCAATGTAAGCCCATTTCAGAAGGGCACCAAAATTGTCAGGTGCAATTTGCCCTTACTGAAGCCATGCTGGCTGTCACAAATCACCTACTTATTTTCCACATGCCTTAGCATAGTTTCTAGGAGAATTTGCTCCTTGGTCTTGCTTTCCACCAAGGTAAGACTGGCATCCGTTAAAATGTCTATCTGCAGGTACAGGCTCTGTACTTGGGAATAGGACTGGACAGGCCACTATCACTGGAGAACAAGTAGAATTCTGAGGAAGAATATGGTCCTGACTTGAAGTAAAAAGAGAAAGTTCATAGAGGAAGAGAAAATCTGTGTGATAACAATCTGTATGCTCTCACTTTGAGAATTAAAAATGTTAAGGAAAGAGCTTTCAACTTGCCAGGTAAGTTGTTTATATTAAATTCACTAATGCAAGGAGAGAGATGTGAATGTGGTAGCTGTGTTTTGACAATTTTAGCCTGCTTGTGAAGGTGGCTTCCATGTTAACTCGTAACAGTGATGATAACCAGGCCGTAGTTCGAGGACCAGGAGCTACCCTTTTGTATTGAGTCTGTCTGAGTTCATTTCCCCCTAGCAGCCCTCACAGTGCTGTGCTTTGCCCTGGTAGCTGCAAAGGTGCTCATAACTGGTGCTCTGGTTGCTGCTGGGCAGTGCTGGCACAGCATCAGCACTGTCCCCTTGGCATTCTTGCTCACCCCATCAGTAGGCTGGGGCTGGGCAAGATTCTGGGAGAGGACACAACCAGGTCAACTGACCCAAGGGATATTCCATAGCATATGACATCCGCTCAGATATAAAAGCTAAGAAAAGGATGAGGAAGGGGACATTTTTTATTTACAATGTTTGCCTTCTGGAGGAACCACTCCAGGTGCTGAAGCCCCGTTCCCAGGAAGTTGCTGAGCATCACTTGCCAATGTGAAGTAGAGAATAAACCTGTTACAGTGCGGATACTGCAACACGTGTATCAGACAAGGAGTCCCGTGGAAAAGAAATCTATATGGACAGATTCTTGATAGATGTTTCAGAGATGTTTATTTCCCCAGCCACATGGCCGGGGCTCTGCCAAGGAACTGCGGCAATCCCGGGACCCGAGGGTCCTTGCCCGCGCAGGGGAACACAAAACAACCAATGGGGAACAAAGGTGACCAGGGGCAGGGAAACCCCGTGCCTCCCACCAGGGCCCCTCTCCCAGGACCGCAGGGCAGGGGGAGGGACCCAACATAAACCTATTTTTTTCTCTTTGCTTGTGCATGTGCAAACTTTCACTTTTGCTTTAGTAAACTGTCTTATATGAACCTATGAGTCCTTTTCAATCTTATTTTCTCTCTCCTGTCCAGCTGGGAAGGAGAGTGATAGAGCAACTCAGTAGGCACCTGGTGCCCAGCCCAGGTCAACCACCACATCTGTGCACCAGTTAAGCAGCTGCTTTGGATGCTCAGTCTGGGAGAGCATGGAGGCTTTTGCGGGGTTGTATCTGCAAGATCCACCCTAGGCTTCCATCCAGAGCTCTCTCGATGTTCCCTTTGCTCCAGCACATGAGACAAAGGCTCTGCCTCACTCTGGGAGGGAGGATCCCACCTTATCCTTTTATGTGAAAGCTGCAAAAGGAAAATTTGAAGTAAAAATGACAAAAGTCAAAACAAGTTTTTCTGTGGTTTATCACCCTTACTGAGTGCTTGTGGGACAGGAGTGGTGCCTATGCTGCCTAGAAAGCTAAATATTCAAGACTGCTATTGAAATTGCATGCTGCCTTTGGTTAATTTAAAGGTTACCCTAAGCAGAGAGGTATATTTATTTGCTGTTGTGCTGTCCAGCAGTCTATGTTTAACAACCTTCTTTAAATTACAGCCAAGCCTTACTAAAATAAGCTCACTTGACCAAATTGCATTTTAATCTTTGTCCCAACATCCATTCTGTTTATTTTATTATTAAAGCCTCCTTTGAATTCAGACTCATTTTGGAGAAGTATTGTGTGGAAAGGCATCATCTGTGTAAACCTGCTGCCCAGGGAGCATTTGTCAGGGGTGCTCTTTCACAGCAGCTTAAGAACTGTTGGACATGGTGTAGGGACAGTTCATCCTGCCTTGGGGCACTTTGGTGGGCTCTTAAGGACCCTCCTGGACTATTTCTTACAGTTCTTTAGTTCCACTTCAATATTTTTTTTAACACCACCCCCACTTCCCCCAAAACCCCAGCCTGTGAATTTTTAAACCAATGAGAGTTTTGCTCTGGTTTATCCTACAGCCAGCCTGTGAGGTCCATAGATGGGAAAGCAGGGCGAGGGGAAGGTTTCTATAAATAGCCCAAAAATACTTCAGAGGAAATCAGGAATCTTAGATAGACTGGGCATACATGCACTCTGGTCTTGTACTTTACACATCAGCTGTCCTTGGGAGGTACTCGCTGTCCAGCATCCTTCCAAAATATCCTCTGAAATATGCAGTTCTCTGGTGAGGCCAAGGACAAGAGTCTGCTCAAGAGAAGTTCTGATGAGACTTTCCAACACAGGCACAGGGCTCTTCTATATTTTTGTGTATGGCTCTATATATAACTCCGTGTATGTGGCCAGAATGAGACCTGCAGGGTGGTGATAACGTGCCCTCTGTGACTTCACAGTTGCTATAGATAGCTTCCTGTGCACACCATGCAAACTGCTACTACCACCAATTTTTTCTGATGGCTCCCTGCCTTGACATCTGTTTTTGGCCTAAAAAACCTCCAGCCTCGAACAACTTCCTTCTACAGAATGAGGAGCTGCTGGTACAAGTAGGACTGGGATAGTGGGCATCTAAAGAAAAGGTGTTAACTGTGTTAACAAGGTGAGCTTCCCTGGCCATAAGACAAGTCCTGTCCCCTTCCCTTCTGCCAGCGCTGGTTTATCCTAGTTGTTATTAAACACGGGAGTGAGGGAGCAGCAGAGGCACACGTTTCCTCTGCCCAGGATGCACACTCCTCCTGCTGAGGGGCATTGCCAGCTTTGAGCACGACTTGGGAATGACAGCTATTAGTGGGAAAGCTGTTCCCCAGCCCTGTGACAGCTGCGGGCATGTTCCTGAGCTCAGTGGCCACCAGCACAAACCCAGGCAGGCACCCGAGCCCGTGCTCTGCCCCATGGGGCCCCTTGCATAGCAGCAGGTAGGCTTCTGGCACATTTCTCCTTCTGCCCCTGGACGGTCCTAACACTGCATTTCCCTTACCATCTGCCTGTAACCTCTCAGGACTTTCTCATCTCCAAGTCATGGTCCAGAAGCCAGGGGAAAGGGATGCTTCACAGGTCCCTGCATAAAACAAACACGAGCACACTGTTTTTAGCTGTGGCAGAAACCTGAGCAAACACGCAGGCATTCGAGATGTTACATAGCGTCTGTTCCCCAGGGAGGGCAGTTTTTTAAGCCAAAGGTTCCACCGACTGCAGAGAGCCACAGTTCCCACAGTTTCCCTTCTATAAAAGGAAATTAAACTCTGCAGCAGCTGTTGATCTGATAGCCAGTCTGGACTGGACCCCCCTCCCATTCCCTTACTGGCTGCCCCAGCCTACTCCAGCTACCCACAGACCACTTGTCCTGTCAGAACGAACTGAGCTTTCCAGTGCTTTTTGATGCTAGCCAGATTTGGAGTGAACAGGGATGTAAAGAAAACCCTTTTTTTGTTTTTTTAGTAAGTAAATATCAGTCACTCCAGTGAAGTTCTGTGCTCTGGAAACACTGGCAAATGAAGATTCAGGCACTTTAGATGTGGTTTTTTTATGGGTTGAGACAGCTCTAGCCTAAACATTTCTGCTCATCTACTGCTGTCAGTCAGGAGCAGATTATTCTTGTTTGTTTTAAACTAATGGTAAAAAAAAAAAAGCCCTAAAAAAACCAGGCTAAAATGTCCATTTTGCCAACATTTTACGCACCTCAGTTCAACATAAATGCAGTAAAAATGTAATAAATAGTGCAATATTCCAAACTAGTAGGAGTTAGTCTATCTTTAGCCTCTTTGAAATCCTTGTCTCACAAGTTATTTGGGGAGGACACTGAGAGGGGTCACCCTTGACACATTAACATGCATTTGACTTTCCTCTCCACAGCAGGGCAAAGTGAGTGTGCCTCTGTGGATTTAGTGCCTTGTAACTGAATTGGAGGGAAGTCTGTTCCACTCAGGCTGCTGCATCAGGGAGGCCTTTTCAAGTATGCTGATGACAACTGCTGAAGTTGTGGTCTGTAGAAGCCAAAGGAATGAAAAGAACTTTGCATGGGAATCCAGGGAGATTTCATTTTCTAGAAGCTCCAGAATAGTGCGTAAGTGCTTGTGAGCCCATGGCAGGGACTCACATCACGGGGGACTGTGCTTCTGCCTGTGACCCATGAAATGAAGGCGACCAAGCTCACCCAGCCAGGTTGGCAACAGCTTACTTTGCACTGTGGTGTCTGTGGGACAACACTCAGGGCTGTGGCTCTCTGCTTCTGCACCCTGTGGTTCTGCACCCCGTGGTGCTCTGGTTCCCCGGCACTGCAACACACAGGGGGAGCCAGGCAGAGCCATGATTTGGGGGTTTGGACCCCAAATACTGCTGGCCAGCTGTGGTGATGCGATACCTTTATTGTATTTTTACACAAGTTTTCTGTACCCCAATGGTTCATCGCTACCTTCCCCACTCCTATTCCCAGTTGGTTTGCCCCAGACCCAAGCCGCTCCCCCGGTGCTCCCTACATGGTTGTTCTCCTCCCCTTGTTCTAGCTCTTTCCCTATCAATCACCCAAACCCCTCCTGTTGTTCCCGAAGGTCCAGTGTCCATCATCTGAAACCTCCCAATTTACCCTTATCCCCCGAGACCCTACCCCTCTAGATACCTCCCCCTTTGGAAATCTGCTAAACCTCGATGCCCCATTGGGGCATGTGATCCCTTTCCCTCCTCCCCTTGAGGCTATTGGCCCAATGAAATGTCTATCCTCGTCCATATCCCTCCCTTAGAGATTGTCCTGGGTTGCAGTGTATTCTATTACCATCCCCATCAGCTGTTGAAACCAGGTGGGGCAGTGTTTCCTTGCCTCCTCCCCCCAGACTATCTTGCTGTTAATGGCCCATCATTGTCCTGCCGCCTGACTCAGAGATAACTCCCTCCGGACTATCTCCTGTTAATGAGCCTAATCAACACTTGGCCTCATGACTCATTACCCCATTGTGAGATGCTCCACCCAGAGGGAGGAACCAAGCATCCCATCGTGGATATAATGTGAGGCTGAACACTAGAGACACCGGCTTCCCACTGGATTTCCAGAGGACAGGAGCTACACAGCCACCACTGGACTTCCAGAGGAAGAGCAGACTGTTTTACTACAGGATCACTGCTTCAGAGGACTGCAGCCACCATTCCACCAGACTGCTACCACCACCCTGCCTAACAGGGTGTCAGGTTGTACCTTGACTCTGTCAGTTTGACAGTGTTTTCTTTTACCTTTTTTTTTTCCTTTTCTTTAATTTCCATTAAATTGTTATTCTGACTTGGTGCCTCCCACTGGTTTGTTTTCAAACTAGTACAGAGATTTCTATTGGTCCCCAGTTAAGCCATCCCCATTGTAACACCTCTCTTTATAAGAGGTTCCCTGGAGCTGCTCGAGGCTTGTCTGCTGGGAGTTGCCTCCAATAAACTTGGATTATCCCGTGTGGCAAGCCTCCTTGCTACTTTTGATCCTCTCCCTCGTCGGGACTGCTGACAGCTGCTGTGCCTGGAGCTTCAGCTCCGTGGGCAGAGCTGAGCTCCTGAGGAGCAGCTTTAAAGCCAAGAGCCTCCAGCTGCTCCGCGCTCCTGTTGCACACCGCAGGAGCTAGCCTGGGCAGTGGTCAGTGGCGGTCATTGCGACAGCCAGCCTTAGCATCCATCTCAGATCCAGGACAAATTTATGCCCCAGATCCTTTCCACACTCCACACAACAGGACCAAGGAGCAGGAGTGTCATGGTGCTCCACCCTTGGATCTTTACTAACACTAGAAGGAACAATTTGCTGTGTAGTGATTTCAGACAAGCTGCTCTAAGTGACATTTCTGGCCTTTTGCTCTTTGGTGCACATCCCTTTATATACATAAGCCAACTTTGTTTGAGCCAGTTGTTCTTTGACAGGTCACCAGCACCTTTGTCATCCTTCTGAGGAGGAAGGAGGCACAGGAACTCTCATCAATGCCGTGCTCCCTTCCAGGAGGCTGCAAAGTCAGTGCTCCTGCAGGCAGGATGTCTGCAGGATGTCTGCAGGATGTCAGATGTCATGACTTGTGCAGCAGCATGACGGATGCCTAAATGCTGATCCCAGCTGGATACTGGTGTTAAATGGAGTTACTGGTGTGGAGGTTCTGGAGAGCCTCAGATGCCCAGTGGACACACGGGTAAAGGGGCAGGCTCGTTCTGGCACTGTGAGACACTGGGAGGGTCAGCCCTTGGGCACAGCAGGGTCTGCATCCACCTTGCTCTGTGCAAAGCCAATCTGCAGGGAGCTAAATCCACTTTCAGAGGGGATTAAAGACTTCATTAACCCATGGGTAAATGCAGGGGATGAATTTCATTGCAGGAGCACAGCATGCCATTTTGAAAAAGGAAAGTTAAGTCAAATGTAATCCTGGTATAGTTAAGCTGAAAGAAAAGTACCGGAGCCCAGCTGACGCATTTAAACCTTGAAGGTGTGAATTGGACAGGCTTTGTAGAAGGGTGTAACAGTCTCTGAAGGCCAGCTGAGCCTAAAAAGCTTTCATGTCTGTGCTTCATTCTTCAGAGCCTTCACAGTTACAGACCTGCCCCTTTTGCAAAACACACAAAATTACTAAAACATGCATGACAACAATTTGCACGCAGATCTCAGCAGTGCTTATCTTTCCCTTATCTTTCTCTGATTTGCATGTCTCTGATTTCTTCATTAGACACATTCTTTTAAGTAACTGAATAGAATCAGTAAATTAATAGACACAAGCTTTCTGTGTTTTGCTCAATTAATAATTGTTAAAACTCTAGATACCCCAAATTTTCTTTGTATTGTCAAGCTTGATTAACTGTAGTTGCAACAAAAAATGGCAATTACATGATATATTCATGGTATGCATAATTATGTACTTTAGCTTATTCCTCATAAATATCTAATAACATACTCAATACATTAAATATTAATAGTAGTCTACATACTTAACCCATATTTTTTAAATGAGCTTGTTCCCAGGGGCATGTGATACTCTGCTAGTGTCATATGGGACAGGCTAGGAGGAAATCATACATAAAGGTAATTTTTCAAACAGTGCAGATGCAGTTTTCTCTCTGAACTTTCTTTTGTGTGTTTGCGTCTCAAAAATACTGAATACATGTATTAATGGAACTTGAACAGAGGTCCTTAAAGGGAGCACGACAAAAAGTCTAGAGATAGGTATCTCAAGTGTCAAAAAGGTCTCAGCACAGTAGAACAAAATATCTGGCTCCAATATATCGTGGATTTGGAGTTCACTTTTTAATTCTCTTTTTTGGCTTGTGCCCGAGGACTTACAGCTAGAAGTAAGGGAAGCAAGAAGTACAGGGAAAGGGTGAGAATCTTTCATCTGGCCATTAGCAGCCAAGTATCTTGTGTTAGCCATAGAGCAGCAGCAGAACTGCTTCAGTATCTCCTGTTGTTTATTTGCCATATTAAGTCTTGTATGTTCAGTGACCTTCATGTTTTTGCCAGTTGCTATTAGGATAAAGTATATAAAAATAAATAAAACCCTGTTTCAGTCTGTGGTGATGGTGGGTAAAAATTAGATCACTAAGGAAGTTTAGAGACTTCGAAAGGGTAAAAATCAAATTCTCCAGCAGAAAGTGAAGATGTGATTTGGCAGCTGCATCATGAGAGAGATCTGGGGATCCTGGGCTAAGGCTGAATCCCGAGTGGAATTTATTAACATGGCTGTCAGGGGGAAGGTACAGGAGTTGGCCATTTTGAGAAGGATCTCAGTTAAAATGTGGAAGAGAAACAGAAGCAGACGGTTTTCTAACTGCTTGTGAAGAGAGTCCAGAGACTTTTGCTCCTCTGTTTACCCCAGAGCAGCACAGGCGGGGAAAAAAATGGGGGGGAAAATGCCCCTGTGGTGCCTAGAAAAACTATAGAGATGGGGTTTATTGCAGGGAGGGGTTTAGGTCTGCATGCAGGTACTGTGATCTCTGAAATAGTTTGGTCTCATTTGTCCTGCTTGCAACACCTTTCCAGCCATCATATCTTCTGTTTCAAGGCAATTTTTATTCTGCCAGTGACAGTTCACATCTACATCACTCCCTGCGGAAGGAAGGAGTTTATACAAAATTCATAAAGTATTCACATGGATTCTCTTTCATATTACTCGAGCTGGATGCAGGCCTGTGAATGCTGTTCAGAGAATAAAAGCAGGTCACAGTCTTTACCAGAGGCATGCACACTGACATTTCAGAGGTGTCTTTTTTTCATTATTTCAAATGTTTGCTCGTGTGTACAATTCAAGAGTGAAGCATTTCATGCTGAATACCAACACAGTTTTCTACTATCTTTAACATCACCTTTCTTGCATCTCCATTGCTCAATGATAGAGTTGTCTGAGATGCAAGTACATCTGCACAGATCCATTTGCCCCCTGGCATACTATAAAATGGAAATGCTCTTTCTCTCCTCTCTACTGTATTATTTGTGCTTGCCCTTAACCATATCACTCCCTGCCACTAGATTCAAACACTCTTTAAGTATATTTCCTCAGGTGATGATGGTCAACGAGTTCAAGTGTGGTGTTCAGGAGCACAGTGGGAGAAGACCCGCCTCACCATGGTGCTAGACAGCTGCTGAGGGTGTGTGCTTGACTGGATTCCCTGTGCAATGGGAATGGGAAAATATCTCACAGTCCTAGGGGAACAGAAAGACAAAAACATCTGAATAGGCTTCGCTGCTCAGATTTAGTTTAGAAGTCAACTAAGACAGAGAAGGAGATCAAAGAGAAAATCTAGAGCTGTCATTGTTGTCCTGGGAGAATCAACATAATTCAGAGGTCAGGGAACACAAATTTCCTTTGTGTTTTTATTTGTCTACCAGCGTGCCCACAACAGAATCCTGTGTTTCATGACATCTCAGGATTGCAATACAGGACCCGTTTTTCCACTGATATGAAATTATACCAATTAGCTTATATAACTTGGTAATCTGACTGAGATCCTTATTTTTTTGGAGACCTGCTTCAAGTTTAAGTAACAGAAAACAAATATGATGCTATACATTTCATTTTAATGTAATATGACATACTCTTAGATGATTTCATGACAACAGAAGCTTTGAATTGATTTTCGGACATCCTGGTTCCTCAGAAATAAACTGATGTAGAGGTGAAACAAAAGAAGGAAAAGTATGAAAAGTAATTTCATATCTTGAATTTATGTGGAACAAGTGAGGAGCTCCCAGCTATTTCTGACATGCAGCCCACCTCAGTAAAGGTTGTGTAAAACACAGCCATCAGTTACCAAGAGGGGTGAAAGTCCCTGGGCCACCAGCTGCAGAGTGAAGCTTCTCCATCTGTCTACGGCCTTCCAAGTACACATTCCACTGTCAGCCTTCCTCCTCTCAAGACAAAGGCTAGCACAAACTACTTCCCTACTATCCACAGGGAAGTAAACAGGACGCCTCAGAATGGCTACAGGAATTGGTATCTTCTGCAGAGGATAGTCCCAAATTCCTAGCTAGTCGGGATATACGGAGAGAGCTTGTAGTTAATTATGCTGAGCTGTCCACAATGCTCTGCTCAGGCTTGCTGGACTTGCAGAAAAACACTTTCCTGCAGGGCTGATGGCAGAGAGCGCTGTCATACATGGGCCAGGATCATCCTAGCTAGAGCTGCTTGGGAGGATGCCATTGCTGAAGCTGTGAAATCAATGCAAAAGTGGTCTGTGGCTTCCTTATGCTTAACTATCACTGGCAGCCATCTGAACCTGGAGTGCTAACAGATCTAATCCTGAAACAAAACCACTCCAGGAAGAGATCATGAAAGAACCATCAGCTTCTTCCATCTTCTCCTGTATCCTTCTTGCCCTGGCTGATTTCATGACTTGAGCTACATTTACATCTCTTTACGTTTACATTTACATTTATCAATTTATGGAAGTGGGACATGAGGAGTTGAAGGAAGAGGAACAAGGAATCATCCTTTTTTGTCCTAAGTAATTGCAGCTCAAGCTGGCCATAATCTACAACTTTTGGCAGAAACAGAAGTAAAAAACCAAACCCACAACCTAAATCCAGCTAACTGTTGAAGAAGAAAAAAAAAAAAAGATACCAGCCAGAAATTCAGGAGCCTGTAGTACAAAATACTGGTGTGGTTTGTGACTGAAGAACACAAGACAAAACTCTGATTTGGAGCAGATCCACAGTGCATGCACCAGAGGAGACTCTTTGTCTCACAGATTTTGGCAGATGGCTGTTGGGAGTTGCCTAACATACGCATGACAAAGCTGTGGTGACATCCAGGTGCAGGCCTGCCTTCTGCTGAAAGGGTTCCAGTGGAGTACACAGCTTGCACTGTGAAGCACAAAGGGTTGTAAATTCCCCAGCTGTTCATACAGCCTGTCATTACAGAGTCGTAGGGTCAAAGGTATGTTTGCTCTTGGTGCTGGTTATCATCTGGAGATTCACACTGATACCACGGTACAACCTTCCTTGATGCAGGAGTGCTGCTGTTGCTGAGGCCACCACCAGCATGGTCTCCTGCAGATGACTGCTGGACTTGAGCAGCTTGGGAGAAGCAAAGGATTCCTTCAAGCAGACCCTCATCCCAGCCTCAGCCAGCCTTGCTCTCTGCCAGCACTCAACACTGACACAAAGAAATTACAGTAGTGAAAATTTCCTACATGACTGCCATTTGGTGAGCTGAAATCAGACCAGGAAGCAAAATACCTCACACTGAGTTAAATTATATATGGAAGACTTCTCAGCTGTGTGGGTAACGACATCTGACTGTCCCCAGTGCCACTGCCTATTGTATATTCCTGGGCTGCTTGCACAAAAGCAAGAAGTGGAGCACTGAAAGACTGTCTATATCATAATAATGAGCTATTTGATTAATGAGTCATTTAATACATATAATTGTACAATATCTAGTAACAGAAAAGTCTCAAGCTATTAATGAGTCCCCTTTCCTGAGAAAGGAAGGATATACCGTTTCAGTGAGTAACCTGGAGAGAGAATTTGAGATAACATTACTACTATATCAATATCTTAGGAAATGCAGCCTCTGAGGGGATACATTATACTGTTATAAAATACTCTTTGCTGTGTTTTCACCACACAGGGGTGATGTGCTCCGTGGGCTACCTGATAGCTACGGCATAAGAAGGGCTTGTCACCTTCCACCTCTCTGTTTGGAACAGAACTGGGAGGTGGAGCAGTGGGCTGTCCCCCACCCCCAGGTCTTGGAGGCAGCTGGGACCTTTGGGTTTGGGGAAGTTTGACTCCAAAATAGGAAGAAATGAGCCAGATGCTGGCTGAAGTGAACTCCAGTTCCTCTACCAGAAGCAAGCTGTATATAAGGCTTGGAGTGGGGACAGGCATGGAGCAGAAATGTGATGTCTGCCATGCCTCAAACACCATTACCCAGCCATCCTGTGGAACCCCGTTGCCCACAGTGTCTGGGTGCAGTGCCTCACCTGATAACTGGTCTTCCTGCCTGGTGTCAACATTTCAGTGGGACTGAGGGTTGCCTTCATCAAGCAGAGGAGAGTATATGAGTGGCTGGGACCAGTTTTTCTGCCACAGATGTATACAGGCATGTTGTATCCATCTCATCCCTAGAGGGATGAAGAAAAAGAGATGATAGGAAGATTTCCTCCTGTTTGAGTTACCCCACAAACATACCACCACTCAAGTGCAAACACATGAAGCAGATCATACATGCAATTATGTACATTAGTAGGTGTTCTCTGTTTAGACACAATTTTTCATCTAAACAACAGCTTAGAATTCAAGAAAACCAGATGGAGCCTGGGAACAAATGCATCATGCTGTTCCTCAGCATACATCCACTACAAGCTGTGCTTTGAAAAGAGGCATGCCCACCTTGGGTGTTGCCCTGGTGGACATGCACCAGCATCAGCCCAGTCCCATGGCTCAGTGATTGATACAGTACCACCCAGATTTGACGAGACCACCAGTAGGTATAACTTTGTCAGCTTTAACAGGCTCTCGCCGCTGCAGCATCTGAGCAGACGAGGTGCTCCTGGGCACCTCCAGGTGCCTGGCAGTCCTGCCACGACCCTGCAGGATGAGAGGTTTTCACGAGCATCCTGTGTCCCGTGAGTGGGTGGGCGGGCAGAGCGTCTGTCGCGCCAGGACGGCCCTCCCTCGGAGCGCACCGGGAGCGGGGCCGCGGGCGCGACGGGAGCGCAGGGCTGGCGTGATCCCGCCGGGAGCGCGCGGCATGGAGGGGGCCGCGGATAGCGCCCGATTCGGCTACATCTTGGAGCTGCTGAAGCGGGACAAGGTAGGCACGGCGCCGGGACGGCACCCCCGGGACACGGCGGGGCGGGGAGGCAGCCCCGCGGGGAGAGACGGCTCCCTTCGCAAATGGTTTGTCGGGCTCCTTTAGGGGGACCTGCGGGCAGGAACGGCTCGTCTTTACCGCTAATGTACACTGGAGATTCGATTCTTATTTGCCTCGCACTTCCGAGGCTACGAGGTGAAAAAGTTAAAAAGCTAATTTCTCTGCGAAGTGTCCCTCAGCCCAGCACAGCTGGGCGGGCGCCTGTGGCCCTTGCAGCCCTGCTCCTGCTCCGTGTGCTGCGGAATGCCCCGCTCCAGCGCGCCGGGATGCGCCCTGCCGCTAGCCACCGGCTGCGGGCAGCGCTGGAGAGGGAAGTGTCTCCCCCAGGAACTGATTCAGAGTTGGCAAGTATTTTGAGGAAAACTTGCGTGCGCGCTTCGTAGAGGAAAAAAAAAAAAAAAAGGGAAACTCAACTTCTTGTGCTGTTGAGCTACTGATACCTATGAAAACCAGGTAGCATCAAAGATTCAGATGTTGTGTTTTTCCGAAAAAATGAAACAGCCACAATATTTTTAAACTTAAAAATAAGTGTGGCAAATAATGGTGCTATTGGAAATATTGTTTGTTCCAGACTCATCAGGATGACTTTCCCGCATATCTCCAAAGGCTGCCTTCACAACCAGCTCTTTGGATGCATCTTTTTACCCCTCCCTCTCCTCCACTCCCTCTTCTAAAAGTTCTGGAAGAACCTTTAGAGCAGGTGAGTGAGGAGTTTCCTGGGTGATTTTCTGCTTCTCCTTGCTTAGGAGTAATCATGCCGGGGCTTTAAAGGAAAATTCAGTGTTGTTCTGTCCATTTTATACAACAAACAAAATCATAAAGTGTTTCAGGCCAGAAACTCCTTCTGGCTGGGATGTCCCTGCAATGGGGTGTTACATCCATCCCTTATCCCACAGTTAAGCAGTTGATCTGACACCCTCTGCAAGAGCATATGGCTTGTGCAGAGCTGGCACAGTACTGTGAAATATGCATGTTTATTACAAACAGTGCTGTTGTTTATACATAGACAGTGACACTGCCAAGTCCCATCATCACAGATGCTTGATGTACATGAGGAAAAGGGGAGCAGCATCAGTTGTGTGACTGCCACAGACTTTCCACAGTGGTGATCACTGCTCTACAGCGCCCAGCTCCGAGACCTCTTGCTCTCCACATTTTCCTTTTGCATTTTTTTGAACCTTCAGACCAGGGTTTTAGATTACAGCCTCTTTGTAATTTATTGATGTTATCCAGCAGCTTGGAGGTGTTTTGCTGGGATAATTAAACTGCTTTCTCAGATGACATAAATCATGCCAGCAAAAGGACTCTTCTGCAAGGTAAACTGTATTTGCTTGGGGTCAGGGTATTGCTGCTTAGAGGTTCCAGCACTCCAGTTTTGCCTTTCCCATTTCCCCCCATCAATAAAGCTTTTGCAATAAAGCCTGGAAGCATTAACGTTCTCTGAGTTAACTGCCAAGCATCTGGCTTTCACTGAACAAAGAACTATTAGAAAATCAGGATGCAATAAGAATACTTGACACTTGCACACTCAGCTCTCAATATGTAGGGTCCCTGCAAGTACGATGCATCAGCCCTTGGACCCTGGGCACATGACCCCTTTTGGCAAGCATGCTGTTTTTCCACTTAGCTGACAACCTCCATCAGACCTCTCAAACAGGGCAAATCATTATATATCACTTTTCCCCGGGGGAATGTCACTTCAAAAACCTGTTATCTCTTTTAATGATCTGTACTCATTATTCTCCTGTGACTCCCCTTCACACACACAACTTGCACATCATACCTAGAACAGAAAGATGCATGTAGCACTTTCAGTTCCAATAAGACAGTCCTTGTGTAACCCATATATCCACAACATCTGTTTAGGCTCACTACAATACTCTCTGAGATATTCTGGGCCTCCATGGCACCTGTCACAAATGTCACAGCAGCATCTGAGAATTCCAAAATACCCGAGAGACAGATTAACAACTAACTGCATTTTTTATCAGAGGCACTGGCACAGGAGATTGTATGACCTTCTTTCAGGATTCTGAAATCTCAGTTCAAACCACAGCAAGGACACTTGTTTGTCTCAAAATGATATATTATTCCAGAACCAGTCTCAGGCTTCTTCCCTGTAAGTTTACTTTTGCAGTAGTCAAAACACACACATTCCTACCCCAGTAATTCACCCAAACTCCAGTTCAAACTGTTTTACTTGCATAGGTGTTTTTTGAAATGCGTATGATTCTCTTGTAGTATTAACTTCAAAGAATTTTTAAATGCTGTAAAGAAACAATCATATCTGATGGGCTAAACAATACCAATACTTGCCATCTGTTTCGAAAAACCATTTTTGAGCATTCTTCTCTAAGCAGAATAAAATCAGTAAGCTGATATAAATCAATGTGAGTCTCAGAGGGAAGCTAACAACACCAACACTGTCCCTGTGGCCCCCTTATTTAATTGAAATAGGGATCTTGGCATGCTCTGTTTTTTAATCAAGGCCCTGACCCTCTCTTTTTTCCCTCACTTGTTTGCTTTGTTTTACCATCTATTCCTACACTCCACATATTTTGCAGAAACCAAGAGTTTGTGGTTCATAAGGATCAGCTTTTAAAGCTATTCTGCAGAAAAAAACATTTAGAGAAATAGATATTACTGAAAACAAGCCCCAAACCCCATATGATATGAACATGAGAAGTATATAAAAGTAATTTTAAGAGCATTTCAGGTTCTGCATGCTCTCCACCTGGAACCTGCAGGGGGACACTGATTTCTGTCCCTGTCTTCTGCTTGATCTCATGTAATGACTAATGTAAAATTCTCTTGTGGTAGCACTTTAGCTTTTGTCCACGTGACAGTGAGGGATAGAGCTATACAGGGCTTCAAACCAAAATCACAATGAGGAGCTGGAGAGGGGAAATGCAGCATTTAGTCATGTCTGTGGTGGCTGGCAGGTGACTCTGGGCTGCCTGACTCAGCCGAACTGGAGCTCTGCTCCTCACACTAAAGAAGATAAGGCTTTACATATTTCTTGCTTATGTGCAGAAAACTGCTTCTTTGGGGTTGGGGTCCCTAAGAGGAGAATAGTCCTCTAAGAACAATTTTCTTCCATTTGCAGAGTATTCAAAAGCATGCCATGTGTATATTGCGGGGGGCATTTGCACAAAGAAGTTACTCTGGTTGAAAGAGTATGTAAAAGTAACTTGGAGTTCAGTGTCAGGTAACAGCATTAAGTTAGGTACTACAGAGAGGTCTGAGTTTGAAATCGAGCAGTCAAGAGCAGTTAAAATCCAATTTGCCTGTCTTTGCAGCTTTTATGCAGTTACTTGGCTGGGTTAGCCAGCCTGTGTGACAGAGGTGTGTTTCCACATCTTAGACATGTCCTCATCACTCCAGCAGTGGTTTCCCTGAAGCACCTAGCAGCACATGGGATGTGACACGGCAAGGGTGAGCTGCCAGCTTTGTCCTCTGTGACAGGGGTATCTACAGCCTGAAGCGAAGGAGAGAAGGCTCCGCATGTGTTCCACGTGTACTGTACTATTTTTTGTGTCATATCTTTATGGTGTCAGAAACTGAGCCTGTGACTGATTTTCTTGCAAACATGATTTAAAAATTTTGTTTTATGTAAATTGTTTCTATTCTAAATCCTTTTTAAAACAACCTTACATCTTCTTTCTGCTAAACAATAATCATTTCTTTAGAGGTAGGACTCTCTCCTAATTCAGAGCTGGAAGATATTTTGATTTGAGTGTCATGTATTTTTGTGAAACTTTTTCATTTTAATTCTTTCATTTGCTGGCTAGTGATTACAATGTATGGAAGGAAAGAGCAAAGTCCTCTATGTGGGCTATTGCCTGTAGCTGCTCCTTGGATTCTCTGCTGCTTTTCAGGTGTCCTGGAACTGAAGCAGAGTATTTGAACATGTGACTATAAGCTAAAAAGTAAAGATACACTGAGCCAATTCAACACATTTTGAGACATGCTATCTACAAATCCTACCCAAATCTGATTGCAGACCCAATACTCTGGCAGTTCAGTGAATGTAGTCTTTATTGACTCAGCACTCAGCAGTGGCATGTGGGATCTTCCGAACTTGTCCAGTCCAGCTGATCAGGTTATGGGATCTGTTTGTAAACCCCTCCAGCCTTGAGGATTATGGGCCTGTAGCACACCTCTGCAGAGAAGACAAACAACTCTGAACCAAGGGATTAGGGACTGATATTTTTGTTTTATGACGAGATCCTCAAGCCATAGTTACGTTCATTTTGAAACACCCAAGGCCTGCAGATCTGTGATGGCTCTTCAGGGTAACACAGTTGAAGGGCAACCATTGTGAAGAAAAAGTTGAGCCTCTCTTCCTGAGCCAAAACAGGCACGTTTCTCTCAGGCAGCATAAATTCCTGCCTTATTGCTGAGGGGACAGTATATCTTTCAGCCTGCATGACTGGGAAAATCCTGTTGATAGAAGTCATCTTCATTAGGTTCAATTTTCAGGACTAAGTAGAGAAGCAAATTGCAGCACTGGCAATTTAGAGAGAGCAGGATGTGGGCTAACACCCCTCTGAATTCATCCTGGAAGAAAACACATTGCGCAGGGAGAAAAGTGTCTGTGTGATAGCTCAGTCCCCACATCAGTCATACTAGCTCAGGAAAAAGTCTGTTTTCATCCTGCATATCTCCAGTGTGATGCATTGGCTCTAATACTGTCAGTCAGATGAAGGCAGACCAGCAGGAAACTGACTCAGTCTCAAGCCATGGTTGCAAAAGCAGCATGAAAATAAATGTCTTGAAAAGCTTTGGTCTGAAGACCTACTGAAGGCAGAAGAGGTGTTGGCAGAACTGTCCTGGTGCTTTGGGACAGTCTCATGTTTTTTCATGCAGTAGGACTGCAGCTGCACTGTTTAACAAGTGTAGGATTTTTACAGCTTGTTGGAAAGCAATGCTGCATCCTTCTTGAAACTATATAGATAGTTAATGCAAATGAGCACCTGGAAGATTTCTGCGTATCAATTATTGAATTAATAGGCACATTTAACCTGAGGTAAGGGGGAAATAGGATGGCAACACCCACCCATCCCAATTTCTGTCTTCTTCTGCTGTCTTGGGAGTGCAGGCCATGCTGTAACTCCTAGTCAGACCCTGTCTGCTGAGGTGAATTTTGAAGGATGTGTAGAACTACTTAGACCCTACCCAGGTATTACTCCATGCAAAAGGAGGGCCTTGTGAGCAGAATGATGCACGTCTTTGGCTGGAAACAAAGCAGAAGGGTAGGTCTGACTTCTGTAGTCATGCTGATCTTGTTGACCCCATTTTCGGAAGCTAAGGACAGGAGCCTTTTCTGACACTGGTTTGTGCTCTTATCTTTTTAATGTATCAGTCATTCCTAGCTGTTGCTTTTTCCTCCCAGTACCTAAAGCTAATGAGAATTTTGGCACTGCAAATTTAGTAGTCCTGGGCTGGGGGAGGATCAAAAGGCTAGTAAAAAGGTATGTGTGCAGAAGAGGGAGTTTTGCTCTTTGGAGACCTTCAAGGACATTTTCTTCCATGTAACATCTTAATGTGCTGGAGGTGGTAATTAAAATCTTGCTCTAAAGTACTCTGAAGCCAGAGCAAACAGGTACACAAACAAGATAATACCTTAATGAACTAGTAAGGGATTGAACAAAGAATCATTCACAAGTCCTGGCAGTAACAGTAGTTGGCACTGTGGTCCATGTGAAGAATGCAGGAGGACAGGGGAAAATGTGTGCTCCAGGTTTGTCCGCACTAGCAACACCCACCTGCTCCTGTCATCTACACCTCTGCCATGAAGTGCAGAATCATTTTCCTTGCTGTGCGACGAAAGACAAAATTTCTTCCCACTGTTTCAAAGGCAGCTGTAGAGCCAAGGGGTCTTTGTTCCAGTCTGAGGCTGATAGCTTATTTGGCCCTGTCTCAACCATAGTCCAGTGTCATGGTGGGTAGTGTGCTAGTGAAGACAAGTGCTTATTAAAAGCTGCCTGCCTGTAATGTCATGAAATCTGGGAATAGTAGAGATGGTTAAGAGATAATATACTTATTCAGAGGCTTGCAAATCAAAACATATTCAAAACATAGTTGGAAGGCTGACAACACATGACCTTACCAACCTGTTCTCCCCCCTGCCCAGGTGAGTGACATGTTTCAGTTTGAATACACATACTGTACATTTACTGGCACTATCAAGCACAGTACTCTGTATTTTTATGAGATTGGTTACTAAAGTAAATGTTAAATAATATCTTTGTAAGTGTTCTGTAGAAAATTCTTTGTTGTACTGGACATGTAAAAAATCACCTCTGTCTTCATGATTTCTGAGGGTAAATTTCCATTCAAGTTTCATATCCAGGCCACTGGAACCCGGCTGTAAATAATGCCCAAGTAAGACATTTCAACTATGTTTGTTTTATTGACTCATACGGAAAGTAGTTTTGAGGGAAAAAGGGAACTTTTTATCCTGATGTTTTTCTTCAAATAGGCAAGTAGGTCAAATTTAGGATTTGTCAAACAGACGTTTCATCATTCGCATAACCCAGGCTTCATGTACTTTAATTAAGTGAATCTCCTTCAGCTGTGTAATGTGAGGACAGTGTATGCTTTCACTCCAAGCTTGCTAACTGGTGTTTTTTCTCCCTTAGCCTAGTGCTATGTTAACTATTGCTACTGCAATGGTTGTGTCTGCACCCTTGCTAAAACCTGAGGATGCTGGAAATTTAAAAGTATTTTTGTGTGTTCTGGTGGATAGTGGAAGGAGTATTTGCTACCCCTTTTCCAAGAGAAACATGGTTTAAGGGGAGGGTAGGAGGTGCTGGCTGTCATAACCACTTCCTCACCTCTTTTTCATCCTAGCTGCCACAAAAGCTGCCTGGTGCACACCTCCTGCACGATATTGGAGAACTCACAGCAGTCAGGCAAAGTCCCCAGTGACTAGAAAAGGGGAAACAACATGCCAATTTTTAACAAAGGGATGAAGGAATGTCTGGAGAACTACAGATTTGTGAGCCTTATTCAAGGCTTCAGTAAGGGCAAATTGTGCTTCACCAAACTGATCACCTTCTGTGATGGGGTGGCTGCAACAGTTGACACAGGAGAGATGAGATGACTTCTGTAAGGCCTTTGACATGGTCCCACATGACATCCTTATTTCCAAATTGTAGAGACATGGATTTGATGGATGGAGTATTCAGCAGATAAGGAATTGGCCAGAGAGTTGTGGTCAATGGCTCTGTGTCCAGGTGAAGGCCGGTGATGAGTGGTGTCCCTCAGGGGTCTCTCTTGGGACTGGTGTTTTTCAGTATCTTTAAAAATGATGTGGACAGCAAGATCCAGGGCCCTCAGCAAATCTGCAGATGGCACAAATCTGAGCAGTGCAGCTGGACACACCGGAAGGAAGGGATGCCATGCAGGGAGACCTGGACAAACCTGAGAACTGGGCCCATGAGAACATCACGAAGTTCAGCAAGTGCAAGGAGCTACACCTGGGTTGGAGCAATTCCAAATGTGAGTACAGACTGGGAAAAAAAGTCATTGAGAGCAGCCCTGAGGAGAAGGACTTGGGGTTTCTCATGGATGAAAAGTTGGATATGAGCCAACAGTGTGCACTTGCAGCCAATTGTATCCTGGGTTGCATCAAAAGAAGTGTGGCCAGCAGCTTTTGTGACACCTCACCTGGAGTACTGCATCCAGCTCTGCAATTCTCAGCAAAAGACAGACACAGACCTGTTGGAGTGAGCCCAAAAGAGAGCTACAAAAGTGATCAGAGGGCTATAGCACCTCTCCTGTGAAGACAGGCTGAGAGAGTTGGGACTGTTGAGCATGGAGAAGAGAAGGTTCCATGGAGACCTTACTGTGGCCTTTCAGTACTTAAAGGGGACTTAACAAAAAAGAGGGAGAGGAGTTTTAAAATGGCCAGGTAGTATAAAAAGGGGAATTAGTTTAAACTTAAAGAGGGCAGGTTTATATTGAATATTAGGAAGAAATTCTTCACTGAGAGGGTGGTGAGACTCTGGCACAGGTTGCCCAGAGAAGCTGTGGATGTTCCATCCCTGGAGCAAGGCCAGGCTGAATGGGGGCTTGAGCAATCTGGTCTCATGGAAGGTGTCCCTGGCCACAGTAGGGGGATTGGAATTAGATGTTTAGGATGACATAAGACAATCTTAAGCTGTGTTGGGGGAAATTTAGGTTGGACACAGGAAAGAATTTCTTCAAAGCCCAGGGAGGTGGTGGAAGTATTTAAGGAAAGACTGGATGCAGCACTTAGTGCCAAGGTCCAGTTGACAATATCGCTCTAGGACATAGATTGGACTCGAAGGTCTCAGAGGTCTTTTCCAACCTGATTGATTCTGTGATTCTGTCATCTTCAACATCCCTTCCAACCCAAACCGTTCAACAATTCAGCGATTTTCTGTCATGAGTACCACGGGAGGTGATCAATTGCAGGGTCTGAGCGCGAAAGCACTCAATACTGCCGGCCGCCGGGACGGGCGGTGTTTCCGGTAACGCTTGGCGAGAAAAAGGACCGAGACAATAGCAGCGAAGGAGCCGGCGTCCCGCGGGGCGCGGCGCGGCGGGGGCAGCTGGACAGCTCCGCTGTGCGGCTGCTGCCGCGGGCGCGCACGCCCCGCCCCGCCCGCGCTGCCCCGCGCCCCCCCGCCCCCCCGCACGCCCCATCGCACGCCCAAACGCGCCGCCATGTGCGCCCGGCGCCCCCCCGGGCGCGGCCCCGTCCCCGGCCCGGCCCC
>NW_024582086.1:3464528-3706827 GCF_017639235.1 Corvus kubaryi | reverse complement strand
CCATTTTGCGCCGGGCGCCGCCGCGGGCGCTGCACCGTCCGCGTCCCGGCCGCCCGCCCGGGCTGACGGCGCCCCGGCGCAGGAGGAGGAGGTGGCGGAGGAGGCGGCGGGATGGAGAACGATCGGCTGGAGAGCCCGGTGAGCACGGGGGAACCGGCGGGGCGGGGTGCGTCGTCCCTCCGCTTGTGATGCGGGGGGCTATAGGGTGTCTGCCTGCCTGCCTGCCTGTCTGTCTGTCTGTCTGTCTGTCCCCCCGGTGTGCGCCGACAGGTTCGTCCGTGCCCGGCCGGTAGTGCAGCCGGGACGGCGGGCAGGGCTCGCAGGGAGCTCCGACGGGTGCGGTGCGCGCAGGGGAAGCGCTCCCGGAGGGCGCCGGGCGGAGCGGGCGCTGCGCTGCCGCCGCCGCTGCCTGCGCCCCCCCGACACTGGTGCTCGGCGGGGCGCGGTGCCAGGGGCGGCCGCGGGGGTCACGGAATTACTGAACAGCCGCACCGATCCACAGGCGGCTCTTTGTGCGACAGATACAAGACGTAAATAAACGTATAAATAAATAAATAAATAAATAATGTTTCTGACTCGAAACTATTACCCTAATGAATTCAAGACAGTTGCAGCCCTTAAACGTGAATTATACGTCAAGAAAGCCTGTTGTTTAACCAGTCTGACACTTAATTTCTTTTTCCCCCCTTCCTCTTCGTAAGCCAGCGAGCAAGCTAAACATATGGACTCCTATTGTTAAGAAGTATGGTTGCATTCGTTTCACTAGGTCCTTGAGTGGAATTAAGACTACTCCCCTCCTTTCCTCCCCTGCAATGCAGACATGACCTAAAGATGAACTGAGTTTGCCTAGTGGCAATGCTCACTTCAGTTGAAATGAATGGTGTCAGTGCTTTCATAAATGTTAATTGAGATTTGTTTTAGTCAGAGAAGTGCCTCAAACCAGATAAAACTGTGTGCATTTATTCTACAGAGCTGGGGTTTGGTGACATAGAGCAGTGCCATAACTCTTGGTGGCTTGTGTTTTCCTGCGCTTACACTTGTTTCTCCCTCTTTCTATCATGAAGGTTGCCATTAAGGGTATTGAAAGAGAGCTTATCTGCCCAGCATGCAAGGAATTGTTTACCCATCCACTGATCCTTCCCTGCCAGCACAATGTCTGTCACAAATGTGTGAAAGAAATACTTTTTGCGTTTGAAGACGCCTTTGCTGATGGAGGCTCTGAATCCTCTAATCAGAGTAGCCCTCGAATTAGAATCTCTGCTTCTAGCATGGACAGAATTGACAGGATTAATAGATCAGGTATGTATCAGAATTTGTGCATGTTTTCCTGATTTTATTATTAGACTGGCTTGAGCTGAATGGTATCTGCATTGGTAAAATGTCTTCCTGGTACTCCTGATACGGTTACAGAGATGACTTAGGGATAGTGCTACTCTTGTTCATTTTGTGTCAAGAACAATGGGAATACTTTTAAGGACAATGCACTCTGTTTCATCTATAATAAATGTCTTTGTGGCATTTTGTAAATCTTTATAACCATTGTGTTTGTTTATTTCTGTATTTCATTTACATGGAGATGCAATAGCATCATGTTCAGTAGCGTGGAGATGTAGATTTTGGCAATTTTCATAGCCTGTCAGTGGTTTGCTCTGGTTTCAACCAGCCCCAGTGCAGTAGTTCTGACTTCCTTCTGAGCCTGTGCAGACTTTGCAAGTTAGAGTTTTGTCCTGCCCACTTCATTATGCATACAGTAAATAATTATCCATTGGTTATGATTATTGCATGATTGCAGATTTGAAGGACAGATGACTATAAGCAGACAGCCCTAACAGCCTCCTTCATTGTGGTCTGCTCGAAGGTTTAAGGAGTGCTTAGCTGTAGGACTCCTCATGCTCTTTGTGGTATCATGCTAGGAAGATTCTTGCAGTCAGTGTAATCCACGGATGAGTTGATCTGCTTTTATACAGGTGCATTGAAAGTGATTTGTGCATGCTTTACTTCTTAAAAGATACCTCATCTTGGCTTTTAGGCTTTCTTCTGACGTAATTATCCACTTTAAAACCACATTCCCCCGTGCTCTGGAAGAGCTACTAACAAGAAAAACTCTAAAGCTCTCTCTTACATTTTGTGTTACTAAAGTTCATCCTTCCCAGTTTTCACAGATCAAATGTGCAAACAACTAGTGAATTGTTAGTACTGGTACTCTTTCAAATGAGTCTGATAAGCAAAAAACTACCAGTTTTTGGTACTCCCCCTGCCACCACCACCCTGTCCTGAGATATATGTACACAAGTTGTTGCAGGAGTTGTAATCTTTAAATCCACTGGAGTCTGCCACCATCTCAGCAAACTGATTGGAATATATCTCCTCATCTGACCTGCTAGTAGAGAGGTGATTGCTTTCCTAAAGACCTGTTTGATGAGTAGCAAGAGAAAGTTGAGACTTGGAAATAATGAGCTTCCCCCCTCTTACCTCAAAGAGCATTGGGCAGATGCACATCACAGGAAAATTATCATCTCAGACAGTTCAAATTTGCAGAATGAAAAGCATATGGAAATGGCAGCATTAAAGAATAAATTTGTAAATTCAGGTTGTACTGTCTTTGCTTCTAATGTAACAGGCGTTGTAGCTCCATTGCTGTATCAAGTGTGAGATTTGCTCTCAGACAGTTTGGTACCAGCAGTGGTCGCCAGCTTGCAATTTACATTTGCACAGTTGTTGTCTTGCATCTGGAGTACTCATATTGTGCATTGCCTTGCTAAATTGGGTTTGTGATCTGTAGGGGAATTTGCAAGAAAACAGCTCCGTAAGAGAGAAAATGCTAAGAAAATATCCAAAGTAGGGTCTCACATGCATAACAAAAGCCTACTAGAACTTCTGGGAGGCTCATGCAGGGCATGTCAGTGTCACATTTCAAAAGGCATATGACACCTTCCCACTATGGTTTTTTTTGGTTTTTTTTTCCCCCACTTAAGGAATCCCTGATGTCTCCATAAGGAATATAATCTATTTTAAATGGGTTTGGCATTTAAATTCTTGGTATGCCAGAAGGAGCTGGTCGGTATTTGGTCCTGTTATGTATTTGTTGTGCACACACAGCTTGCATTTACAATTTATCTTAATGTAAAAAGGACAGAGCTCATTGAAATGGAGTGTATGTGCTGCTTAAAATCCAGTGTGTTGGTTTAAAAATACTCCTCTTTATATTGTATTTAAAATCATTTTTAATTAAAAAAATGATGCGGTATATAACATGAAAATGAAGGCTATTTCTCATTGTTGTTCCATTACCTTTAATGTTACTGTAATTACAGTGTTGGTGTAATTAAAGTGTGTAATGTGGTTATGTTGACACTTGTGAGAATGTTGGAAATATCTCTCCCTGTCCCCCTCCCCCCCAATGCCTTCTTTCTCCCTTTTCCTGTTCTGCTTAAATATTACAGTTGTTTGATATGCTAGGAAATTAAACATTCTTGCCTTTCAACCCTGCAGGAGTTTAACAGCCACAGGAGAGAAAGGAGTTGATGCTTTTCATTTGAACCATTGTAAACCAATGGTATATCTCATTTCTTGATGTCTAAACAGCTCTCTGTTCATTGTTTGCAGCCTCACAGAGGAGGTCTTTTGGGTGCAGAGGTAGAAATGCTTCACTTCTTGTGTTGGCTAGAGATAGTCTAGCATTTAGATCTCGAGTTAACTATTGTTGGTTAGCATATAGCTTTTTGTCAGTGGTCAAGTCCACAAAAAGGCTTTTGCAGTGAGCAAAGGTACAGCAAAGAAGTTCTGTAAGGACAGCTTTTCATTCTGTGCAAGACTGATTTAAAGGTCAACTGGACTGGAATTCAGTTAAGGGTTGGATTAGATTTTTTTCCTTGTGTGTGTACACGACTGAATATATATTGGTGGGTGCAAAAATGCAGAACCCCAGCAACCACCACACCACCTCCTCCACCCCCTGCTTTTTAATTTTCAGGAGTTTACATGCTTATGTTTCAGTGCAACTGCTGTCTTACTGGTAATGAAGAGTGATTATTGGATTGATCTTCCTAATGTTTACACGTCATGTTTAGCCATCACTTTTTAAAGGAATGTAATATTGGTTCTTCATTGTATCTAAGCCTGCTTCATTTGATGAAGAACAGATTGAAATTTACACCATGTTGATATGAGTAGGTAGATCTGAATCTCACAGTTTATCACAGCACATGAATATGTGAGGAAAACGAAACATTTTGCATTTACAGACTTGTAATATTTGGTGTGTCTAATGACACAATCAGATTGAAGGATGGTCAGTGTTTTAATTATATCTCATTTCCAAAATTGAAAAGCTCAGTCACTGTGTGGACTTTTTAAATACTGATTTCTTATTTTTTTATGTAATGGTCGGTCAAAAATGAGAGAAAAAGTCCCCAAATTCCTTGTTGCCACAGTATTGGCAGACACATGAGCAATCCATAGGAATATAGGTGTCCTTCAAGAAAGATGTGAACTGAGCTAAACACAAATCTGAATTTCACACTCAGTGGAGGACAAAGCAGCTGATCGGAAGAGGGAGTTTAAATTGCCTCAGTTGAAGGCTGAATGTGTCACAAAACAGAGATACCACACGATACTGTCAGACCTCTTGGAAAGCTGTCCGTATCTGTTCTTTTGGCAGAAAGCACTTTCGATTTGTGAAAAACTAAAGTGTCTGAAAGTAACATTTGAGCTCTGCTGACTTCTCTCATGAGGCCTTTCCCCTCTCTGTGCTTCCTCTCCCTTTCTCTTCCCCTTCCCTCTTTATCCCTTCCCCTTGCTAACCCTATCCCCTTCCCCCCTCCCCTTTTTCCTTCCCCCTAAAAGTCCATACAAAAGCATCACCTGAGATGTGGGGTGGCAATATATACTTATATTTTAAAAAACCCCCAACCTTTCAAGAGAATCCAGTTGACTTTTAAATCTTTTTCTTTTAAACTTTCACACATTTAATGTCCGTGTCTTCCACAACCATAAAATTCTGGTAATACTGTTTACTTGGAAAACACAACTTTATCTTTAAGATGTCTTATCCCTTTGCAAACCATTCACTGCAGCTTGGACTTTTCAACATTTTAAGTGTTGGTACCTCTCCTTGGGAAGATGACATTTAAACATTGTCTTTAAAGGACATACTTAAGATTGCTCTTCGACCCAAGTCATTGCAATCTGTATGGTAATATTTCTGAGTCTGAGCATGAGTGTATGTTGTGATAATTTTTTGTAACTGATTGAGCAACTTACTGTAAGTGGAGCAATCAGTTTACAAATCACAGTGGAAAATTTCATGTGATGATTTCTAATATTTCACAAAATACATATTTGCCTGTTGTAAACTGAATTGGCAAAGGAAAGAGAATGTGGGTAGGACCTAAGTTTCCCTGAGCTGCACGTCTATATATGTCTACAAAATCCAGGGGTTTGTTGCTCTGGTTTTTTTGTGTGTGCTTTTTCTTTGTTAGGATCTTTTTTGTGTATAACCAGAATTCAGTTTTAGCAAACTGGACACAAGACAGATAGAAAGACAGTGTCCAAAGTAATTCGTTACTTCATCACTTCATTCTTCTTAAAATACGAGTGTAGAAATCCTTTAAGCAGAAAGCAAACTAGAGTGTTCATATTTTAACACTCTCTAGGCAGAAAGAGAATGTGTTTCCTTACTTTTGACTGTCAAAGTGGCAGAACACTCCAAGAAGGTTTGCAAATAAATTTCCAAGATTTAAAATAGGAAAAAAACCCCAACCTAGACTCTCGAAGTGCTGTCAATGAAAAGGGATGAGACATCTGAAGGTGTGCAGGACTTCCTTGATACTGGATTGCTTTCCGTAAACAATGTCACCAGTCTTTGCAGAGCATCGCTCATGATGACAGTCTCATTTTGGTCCACCATGGGCAGAATGAAAGGCCTCCATTGGGATGGATATGAGTTTCAGATTGTATTTTTAAACTTGACCACTGCACCATGTTTTTTTTTTTTCCTTGTTATCTTGCTTTGTCATTATTTGCTCTCTGCTGTAGCCTACTACTTGTAGGCAGTCGTGATATGTGCCACACTGTATGATTATTTTCTTAGTTTCAGCAAATGTATGTATTCTAGATCACTTTTTATAGCTACTGTCTGCATGGCACTGCATGTGAAGTCATATTTTTGTCTAAGACATAGTAGAAGTCTATGTAGAAGATTTCTCTGTGTTGACGTGTGCAGTGCTGGCTTGGAGCATACACTGGAAATACAGTTTGTGTTTCACTGCTGTTGCTGTGCCTTGCATGCGTGTGTTGCTGTGTATGCCAAGTTATAGGTACTGCAGGATGTGCAGTAATTAATTCACTTCAAGTAAGTACTGAAAAAATATGAAATCTGAAAAAAAAATCTCTGCTCCCTTAGCCAGAGAGTTGTATACCTGTCTTGTGTCACCCATCCTGTTCTGTAACTGCAGCCTAGTTCTGCTCAGAATTTACAGAAAGGCATGAGACCAGCTGGGTGGGAGACTGTCAGTGCATGCACACTTATCCATGCTCCAATTGTGACTTCTTAGCTGACAGTCATGCATAACTACCACGGGTCAAATTTCAAAGATATTTAAAGGAACTAATTCCTTGTAGGAGTGTTGGTTTGGTGTTTCATTTGAAGAGACTGGAAAGGGCATGACAGGAATGGAGGTTTTGGATTTTAAAGTGAAGGGGCAACAGCAGAGCAGCCCAAGGCAAGTGTATTTTGGGTAGCATCACAGGACACTTCAGAAAGAAAAAAAGCATTATTATTATTATTATTATTATTATTATTATTATTATAATATTAGCATTTTTGATGGGAAAACACTGATTAAATACAGAGAAGTACGGATTTCCCTTTCTGAAGAACCAATTTCCACACTAAGAATTCAGCTTTAGGTCATACCTCCGTTTACAAATTTGTTAATGTCCTGGTTTCAGCTGGAATAGAGTTAATTATATACTGGAGTATATACTGGAGGGATAACAATAATTTAAAAAAATAGCAATGCAAAAGAGAAAGAGGAATAAAATCCAAGAGAAACAAGTGATGCACAATACAATTGTTCACTCACTGCCCTGTGCCCAGCCTGTCCCAGCTGACTGCCCCTAGTTTATGTTCTGGACATGACATTCTATGGTATGGAATATCCCTTTGGCCAGTTTGGGTCAGCTGTCGTGGCTGTTCTCCCTCCTGGCTTTTCATGCACCTGCTCACTGGTGAAGCGTGGAAAACTGAAAAGTCCTGGATTTAGGGTAAGGACTACTTAGCAACAGCCAAAACATCAGTGTGTAATAACAACATTATTCTCACACTGAATCCACTGTACCAGCTACTGAGAAGAAAATTATCTCTAACCCAAATGAAATCAGGACATTTAGTTATACCGACATGCAGTGCTCTCAAAGAGATCTTAAAACAATGTACCAGCGCTACAGAAGGTGGGTTTTTTTGTAAGGGGAAGCTGAGAGGATACAAGTTAAGCCTAAAGACTGGCTTAGCCTGCTTTTGAAATACATACAGGATTGTTTCTGGTCGTTGCATCCTGTGGGCTCATGAGTGAGATGGGATGCACTCCTGGTTTGGTAACCTCAGGAGCATCACCTTGTGAGTAACCTCTGAGTCTGTATGAGCCAGTCCCCTAACAGACTCAAAAGGCTCCTTAGGTTAGTGGCTTTTCTTGAGCCTGTGATTTTATTTTGGAGAGGGGGGGAAATTTGTGTGTAGCTGTTTGGTAGGAGTGCAGCTTCTCTGCAGTTCCTCCTTTAGAAATTAATAAAGATAGAGGTACCCTGTGGAGATCTGTGGTTCCTCAGTTCAGGGTGGAGGAATCTCTCCCATATAACTACCTCAGACTCCCCTTTGGTGTGCAGGACTTATTTCGCAGTTCTCCTTTATTGAGGTCTTTCAGCAGGGGCCAAGTCAGCCTCTGCATTTTTTGACTAAATGATTTGGCTGAGATATCATACTGTTCCCTCATTTTCCTGGCTTTTTTATGATGTCTCTTAGGATGAGTAAAGTAAGTTTGAACTCAGCCAAAGCAAGCTTCAGGGAGCTCAAAGTTGGCTTTATTTTTCTGTTGCTCTGGGAGTAAGCATCTTTCACTTTAATATCTTAGGAAGCTGTTGCTCTCTATATGGGCAACCAGTTAGTCTAAAACCACCTGGCTTCCACGAGGTTTTGTGTTTATTGTTTCAAAAGGCTACAGCCTGAGTGTATCCAAAACTAGATAAAGAAGATAGAAATTTAGAAGATAGCTAAATTTATCTTAACATAAAATTAAGTTTTAGAAGAGTAGTTTGTAATGTCCCTTGGAGTCAGAAATTACAGTACCTTGTCAGGGCGATTGTATTCTTTTTGGCTTGGCAGACTGCGTCTGAATTGGTGTTGTACTGGTTTGGATGATGTGCTACAGTCTGGAATTGATTCATAGATTCCTGTGCTGCTTTTAAAATCTAAACCAGTTTGGTTTGTGCTCATTCTAAATTGGGCTTTGGTGTCTACACAGGCAGAAAACGCAATTCACTGACTCCTAGATCGACTCTGTTTCCTTGTCCTGGTTGCCAGCGGGATATTGATCTTGGAGAGCGTGGCATCAATGGCTTATTTCGCAACTTCACTTTGGAAACCATTGTGGAAAGATACAGACAGGCAGCCAGGGCAGCCATTGCTATTATGTGTGATTTCTGCAAACCTCCGCCTCAGGAGTCCACAAAGAGCTGCATGGACTGCAGTGCAAGCTATTGCAATGAATGTTTCAAAATACACCATCCTTGGGGAACCGTGAAAGCCCAGCATGAGTATGTAGGACCAACCACCAACTTCAGACCCAAGGTAAGTGTACTGTACCCTACAGAATTTGGGTTGCAGGATTCTCGTGTAGCTTCAGATGTATCTGTGCAATGGTGGTTGCTTTTTAGGACCATTATTGCTTTATTGACTATTGCTGTTATTTATTGAGTGAACCACAAGATTTTTTTCTTGCTGATGGTCAAGTGGTTGTCATTGAAGGGGACAATGAGAACATTCTTGAAGGGTACTATAAAAAGAGGGATTTTTACTTTGTGGAATGGATTGTGTTACTTGTGATTTGAGTCTTTCTTTCCATTTTTTTTTTAAGACAATGATCACAGATCACAGAAAATTCTGAGCTGAAAGGGACCCACAAGGATCATCAAGTCCAGCTCTTAAGTGAATGGTTCATACAGGGATTGAATCCACACCCTTGGTGTTATTGGCACTATGCTCTTGAGCATCTAAAATGGGACTGCCTCAGAAGGATGCCTGTGTGTGATAAACTTAAAAACCTCAACACACCTGGCCTCTTCCATGCCCCCTTTAGGCACATCCCCTTTGGATGCTTTGTGCCTGAACTTGATCCATCAGAAAGCATCTTCTTTCTCTCCTTCTTTGCATCTAACTAGAGCAAAAGGTGGAGTTAAGGTCTCCATTGCTATTACACCATTATTTTTTTATCTGTACCATAAGAGATAAAATTTAATGGCAAAATTTCTGCTTCATACACTGGTGCTGCTGGTGCTGCATTCAGACAAAACAGAGTGATAACAAAATGCTGCTACCTTTGTGCCCCGCGCTAAGCATGGTGCAGTACATGGCAGTGCCTTACTGAATTTAAGTTACATCACAGATGTGACATGTCACAGATGCCACCTTGCTAACCAGGGACCACAAAAGACCTTAATGTCCCACCACGTGCTGTGTGCCTGTGCCTCCTTGCTGGAGGTCACACAGATACTGGAAATGCTGATGGTCAAGAAGTCCTGATTAATTATGGTTCAATTAAGTAAATTTGATTAATGTGCAGTGTGTAAGAAGCTCTTGACTGCTGGTGTATCTTCCTTCTGAGACTGGAAAGATTTGAGCCTCTAAAGTTAGCAAGCTGGCAAATAGTGAGCATCCAGTAGTCCACTTGGTGCTTATTTCCCGTTAAAAGTGAGCACATGCTTCGTATGCTTACAAATGTCTTGCACATGTTGAAATGTCGTTCTGTCGGATAAAAGAGAAGGGTGAAGGTTTGCATAGTATCTTCTAGCTCTTGCTTTAAAATGCTATACAGCTCCTTAAAAACTTCTCTTCTATGGTATCTAAACCCTCACAGCTGCAATGCTGCTACTTGAAAATACCAAAGACATCTTGTGATCCCTGTGCACTCCTAAAGGTGCCCTATGGTGTTATACTACATGCAGACTGAATTCAGGATTAAAAGTCAGTAGTTGACTTCTCTTGAAGCAGAGCAAAGTGGGGTGAAGTGGTTTAGATTATTCTGACACAGATGCATTGAGTATGTGTGCACCTGTGGGATTTAGCATTTCTAATTTTATGTGAAGTCAGAAAGCAGGGAAAAAAGGAGAAAAGCATAGTGTAGTTAACTTTAGATGCATCTGCTTTTTTGAAAAACTTCCCAACAGCAGTAATCAGATCTTTACTGTGCTCTTACAGAAACTTTTCTGAGGACTGCTTGAGCTTAGTATAAAGAAAAAAAAATGCATTTTTCATTTTTCTGCATTTTTAAGACCTGACCTGAAAGCATGAAGTATTTGTTGGTTTCCTAACAATGTTTTCAGTCATCACTTTAATTTACAACCAGGCTGGAGAGCACTTCAAAGTGTGTGTGGTGGGGATGGGAGAAGTACATACTGGGCTGATTGTTTGTGAGTTTTGAGAGAAGATAATAAGGCAGTCTGCTGACCTCTACTGTCTCTCACTTGCAGCCTGTAATTCTTGCTTATATGAGGAGATAAATAAAAATATGTGGTTTTTGCTAGGTGTGACTCTACACTGCTGTGGAAAAATTACTTCCACAGCCTAACTGGTTGACTGTAGTTTTTGGAGATGTTTGCCTGCACAGCTGATTTTTTTGGCAGCTTCCTTTTTCCCCTTTTTATTTCCTTCCAAGTCCCGTAGTCAATGCTAATTGCATATTTGGGTTAATGATAATTTTAATGTTCTAAGGTGCTGGTGAGACTAGTAACTTTGGGCTTTTCAGCATAGCCTAAGATAACATTTGGGACTTGAATGTTGGTTTCAGGTTTTAACTTACTGTGTCCATATTTGTGCTGCTCACAATTTTCTATTTTTATGCCCTTTTCTGACCTTTCTTGTGTGGGGGCATATTGAAACTGAAAAGCTTCCTCAAAAGCTTCTCTTTGGTAACTTCTGTGGAATAGATGACCCAAATGTTGTCTTTCAGTGCTCTAGAACGAGGCAAAGCATTGTTTGTTTTTTAAAGCAACACACACAGACACATACACACACACACACACACACACGTTTTACGTGGTTTAATCTGTTGCCTGAGCTTGGACTTGAGCAGCACTTTTTTTAACTCTTTGAGCATTTATTTACCCATGTTCAGTTCTTGAAAGATTATTTTCAGCAAACACCAGCTTTCTTGCAATGCTGTTTGAGCTAATCGTGGAAGGAGCACTCAGTGCGAGCAGCTTGTAACTGGAGTCAGATGGAAAGACTGAAACACTGGAGTCTTTTGTATTTAAAATTACTGTAGCTGGTGGTGGCTGCACTTTGTTGCTCCAAGAGCAATGGCTATGTGGCTTATCAAAATCTAGTTTAGACTTAAATTGCTACAGTGTTATGTCAGCTCTTGCTTTAAGAAACACTTCATAGCTGTTGCAAGAGATGCTGGCATGAGCATGGTTAACTTTGACAGGCTGGGTGTGTTATATATTGCATTTACAGCTCTGAGCAGGAGTGTAGGGTGCTGGAGGCATCACAAGCAACATGGGCAGGGGTTGGCAAAAGGTTGTTTGCTATATGGAGTCTACACAGACACTGCTAGAGGTTTACATACTGTAAACTTTGTGAAACTGTGTGTGTTCATCTGCTTTCACTGGCATTGACAAATACAAAAGGTAGAAGATAAACTGGCTATAAAAAATTCACTGATGAAATCACATGCTGCTTTAGGTTGATTGGGTGTTTTGATTGTTTGTTGGAAGTACACCTGTATTGTCTCTTTCCTTTTCTTTTTTTTCCCCCCCCACAGATTTTGATGTGTCCAGAACATGAAATGGAGAGGGTAAACATGTACTGTGAAATCTGCAGAAGGCCTGTTTGTCATCTTTGTAAACTGGGTGGAGGTCATGCAAACCATAGAGTAACAACCATGAGCACTGCCTACAAAACCCTTAAGGTAAAAGAAAATATCATTGGACCTGACCTTAAGAAGGGGAGGAGTACTTCTGATGCGAGGGCAAACTCCCTCTGGCTGGAAGCCAGGATTTGTGTTTAGGAGACCCTGAACTAGTCTTGAGGCCTGTTGTTGTGCAGCATTGGTTAATGTATATATTAGTGTGATGTAGGGCATGTTTTAGAAACTAAATTGCCATTTGCTGTGATGCTTGAAACGTAACCCCTTAAAAGTGCTTTCACCTTATTTCAACTAATTGTACAGCAGTACTGACAATGCAGAAGGTTTAAGCAGTTAATACTTTACGATCAACTTTTTTTAATATAAATGTTCAGGTAGCTTGTGGTAGCTGGTACTTGAGAAGCACTTCTGAAAATTTTGCATCAGAAGTACCTGTTGACACCTTAGTATGTATCTTTGTGTGTTTTGGAAGCTGTATAGCTGTTAATTTCCTAAGCAAAACACAACAGAGAAGACTTGCAAACATCAATTTTTTATTAAAGACTGCACCTACTTCTTCTTCTTCCTTTTCTTCCTCTCTTGCTCACAGGAGGAAAAAAAAAGAAGAAAAAAAAAAAGAGACCAGACTAGCCTGCCTTGTGCTCTTTGGCCTCCTCACTAGTTTGAAAGGCTTTTCCTGTACAATTGCTTGCTCTTGCAGCTAAGGAAGCACAGGGACACTCATAAACCTGTGATGTGAACTACTCCTTTTTCTAGCAACTCTTACTACAAATGAGTTAATAGCTAATAACTCCTTTCTGTAAGTTTAATGTCCTGAAGCATAATGTTCCTAACCTAAGAGAGGGTGACTCCTGGGTGATTGGGAGCCAGCTGACACTGTTACCTCTTGTCCTTAGGGGCTGTGCCACCAGTCTTGCTTACAGTTGCTTTGTAGTCTCTGCAGGTCACCAAACAATTCTCCACAGGATTGCTTCTCATAACTGGTGTCAGGCTGTTGCCCTTGTGGCTAGGTAAACTGAGGACTGGCTGGATGACCTGTCTGTGCTGGTTGTCACTTTGTGTGCGATACCCTATTCTTGCTGTTTTACTCCAACAGGAGAAGCTTTCAAAAGATATTGAGTACCTCATCAGTAAGGAGAGCCAGGTGAAAGCTCACATCACACAGCTGGATCTGCTGCTGAAAGAAACAGAGGTAAGAGTGCCTTGCAGGTTTTCTGGAGTTGGCCTTTGTAGAGACACAGGAAGGACTGTGTCTTCACTGTTTTCAGTGAAGTTTCAAACTTTGGGCTTTTCAGTTAAGGAGCGAAATAAATTTTTGAACACTTTATGCTAGTACTGAATCACACATGGCAAGACCTAGTCCTGCCAGTGTGGGAAGCATACAGAGGGAAGTTCATTTTTGGGTGCTGCTGTAAATTTAAATGAAATAAAGCTTGCTTGATACCTTAACCAAAGTGGGTTAAACATTGGGTATTTGTGCTTTTATGATGGTGCATTATTTACGCTGCCTGTTTACATTGAGAGAGTCAGAATTAAGGGCAAAATCTGCCTGAAGGGTCATGGCTGGAAACTCACATACAAGCTGAAAAACCCGAAGGCAGAAATTGCAGAAGCTCCTGGTACTGGTGTATCTTGATTACAGATTGCCTTTGTGCTTTGCAGTTCCTTTTATCCAGGGCAGTAGTCAGAGGTGGCACTACAGTTCAGAGGGTGTACTCGAGAAGCTGGGCTTGGGTGTTCAGGGTGATTGGGGAAGGTGGAAGAGCATCTAGCTCTTGGGCATGAAGACTTCAGAGACAGACATGCTTTCACAGTGCTTCTTCATGAGCTATCTAGACAAATGTAATGCATAACTTGAGACATAATCAGAGGAATACTTTCCTTCATTCTCTTAAAGACAGCAAATGCTGACTAGCTTGGGTGGTATGCTGATCTCATTTTCAGTGCTGAATAGCATAGCAAAGCTCATTAGTCTTGTGTGTGAAATGGATGACTAGATTACTGTGATGTCTTGAACAACCTTAAGTATGTTTCTGTACAGAGCCCCAGTGATACAGAATCTGTCTAAAATGTCTTCTATTTTCTCCTAGTGCAACAGTGAAAGAGCTAAACAAGAAGCATCTCAGAGTTTTGAGAAATTATATCATGTCCTGGAAGAGAAGAAATCTGCAGCTCTTAGGGCAATTGAAACTTCTAAGAATATAAGGCTGGAAAAATTGCAAACCCAAGTGGAAGAATACCAAGGGCTCCTGGAAAATAATGGCCTTGTAGGATATGCTCAAGAAGTGCTTAAAGAAACGGATCCCTCCTGTTTTGTTCAAACAGCAAAACAACTTCATGTCAGGTATCTTAAATATCTTCTGTTTGAAGTGCAGGTACTGTTCCAGGATGTCTCTGCTGTTGTATTCTTTAGAAAGCTGATAGCAAAATACTGACTGCAGTACCTTGTACTGCAGAGGCTTGGGAGATAGTCCTGGTGGTGTTCCAGCATTAGAGTTAGAATTCTTGCATTAGAGTGTGCATTAGGAAACACCACTCAGGAGAGGAGGGCTCTTGTCCTGCCTCAATGCCTAGCCTTGTTCAGTGGCACTGCAGAGGAAGGGTAGTCTGTTTAGCTCCCTGACAAATCCCTTTTCTCAGAGATTTTATCAGGTGTTTGCAAGTTAATATAGCAGGCCTCTTCTGGCTCTTTGATCTTTGTGTTCTCTACTAGCACCTCACATCAGTTTTGTTCTTTGCACATAATGCTCCAAATTAATTAAATGCTTTGCCAACTGAATATATCCTGTTCATTATCTTTACACTGATGTACAAAAGGCCTTTAATTTTGTATTTGAGAATCTTTTTAGATAGACAAAAATTTCTGGGAGACATCAGTAAGTACATGAAAGCAGAACTTCTTTTAAAGCAAAACCTAGCATTTTTACTTTATGGAATGTCCACCTTGAATTGTCTTTTTTTCTCTTGTGCTAGTCTGCTTCTTCTGTGTTTCCAGAATCCAAAAAGCTACTGAGTCTCTGAAGAGCTTTAGGCCAGCAGCTGAAACTACTTTTGAAGACTTTGTGGTGGACACTGCTAAGCAAGAAGACATCCTTGGTGACTTGTCCTTCCATTCCAATGGTAAATTCTGAGAGCATCAGGTCTTTCTCAAGTTACAGCTTTAAGGGCTTCTCTGGAGAAAGGCAGAACTTGCACAGGGCAGCAGTTGCAGGGCTCAGTCTTGTGACTCGCACTGTGCCTTCTGTCTCCACGATTCAGAAGGCATTACCTGGCAGCAGTGTAAGCTTCAGCTTTCATAAAGAAGCTAAAATGACATTGCCTTTGGTACCAGTTTGCACTGGCTTCTAAAATATTGTAGTTACATCACACTCAGTCTTTCTAAAAGATTTTATTGCATGACAGAAAGTAATAGTTTTTAAAGCTGCCAGAAAAAAAAATGGCTCAAGCCTCTCAAAGTAAAAATAGAAAACAGGGGATTTATTTAAGTGTATGAACAGAGAACCACATCTGCTCCCTTTAACTCAGAGAGTTAGATTCCCTCCTTTAACAGAGCTATAGCGCAAAAAAGGAGCTGGGTCTTGGTTTAAGACAATTCTAAGAGGTGGACGCTTTAAAATGAGTTTCCTCCCGATATAATTTTAACCAATCCCTTTCCACCAATAGGGAAAAACTAATAGGAGTAGGTAGAAGTGAAAAAATAACAGTTTACTACTAAAACAAAAAAACAATGGGCCAAAAATAACAGTAATAGTCCCTAGTTACAAAGTGACTGAAATCTCACAGTGTGGGATATGCCCAGCCACTGCCCTGGAGGGATCTCTGCTGAGAGAAAAGATTTCACAATCGCCCAGCAGGACTCCCTGGAAAGGCAATGACTTTTGGGTCATGGTGAGGAAAGGTAGACCCACAATCCTTTGGGATACCCTATGCAGATCATTCTGTAACCCATTGGTCTGTCCCAGACCCTCTGTAATCCATTGGTCCCCTTGCTGATCCCCTGTATCCTTATAAAGGCAAGTTCCCTCGAGCCCCTCGAGGGAGAGCTCGTCCCTGGCTTCCCTTCGCCGGAGGGGACCCACAATAAAGCTCCCTTCGTGCGGAACCAGCCACACGAGCCTCTCGTCTCTCTCTCTGGTCTGGCTTGGCCTGGAGGCTGCCCTGCAGAGCTGAGCTGGAATCAGGAGCTGATATCACTAAAGAGCTGACAGTCTCTGCAAGGGCCCTCCTGCCAGCAGCTGAGAGGAAGACACCGGGCCTTGGGAAGGCGATTCCTTTCGGGACCATCTCCCCGGCCCAGTCACCTCTTCCTGGGTCACAGCCTCAGACCCCACCACCAGCTGTAATATCCCAGGGGCACAGATAGATGTGGAATACACTAACATTTTGGGTTACCCAGGACAGGTTGTATGGTTAACTCCAAAACAACATGTATATAAATTTCAATGTTTTTTTTCTCATGTGTTCCAGGTCTAGAAATACCAGAAATCAATGAAGAGCAGAGCAGAATGTACAACAAAGCTCTGATCTGTTGGGAATGCCCTGGGAAGACAGATTCAGCTGATATCTATGTTCTTGAGTACCATAAGCTTAATAGAGAAGATGAGAGTGTGACATGGCAGAAGACTGAAGTTTGTGGCAAGAGCAAATTATTATCTGATCTTGATGACGACAGCAGCTATGCCTTTAGAGTTCGAGGATACAAAGGGTCTATCTGTAGCCCTTGGAGCCGAGAAGTTATTTTGCGTACTCCTCCAGCTCCAGGTATGGGGTTTTCTTATGTCCGGCAGTGTTAAGAGCTGAAAGTAGTTTCCAGTAGCTCCCAGATGTCTCCTACACTGTTACCAGTTGCATAAATGTTTAGAATCACTGTTAAAGGTTAAGTAGATAACATACAGAGACTGTTAGCTTGCATGACATTCCTAGTAGCCTTTAAAAGTGAGGAATTCTAATGTCAGTATGACTTCAAATGTAGTTTATAAGCACAGAAGGCCAAATACATAAATAAGAATTTTTCTGGGATACTGTTTTTCAGTTTTCAGTTTTCTTTTTGATGACAAATGTGGGTACAACAATGAGCATCTCCAGCTGAACCCAAGAAGAACCTCTGTGGAAAGTAGGGCAGGATTTCCTCTCCTACTGGGATCTGAACGCTTGCAGGTTGGATGCTACACAACCCTGGATTACATCATTGGCGACACTGGGATTGCCAAAGGGAAGCACTTCTGGGCTTTTCGTGTGGAAGCCTATTCATACCTGGTGAAAGTGGGAGTTGTTCCTAGCAACAAGATACAGAAATTGTTCCACAATACCCATGATGTGACCAGTCCAAGGTAAATTGCAGACTCTTGCTTAATGCATGTTTTACATAAGGAGATGGCTTTTTAAAAAAGTAAATTAAGAGCAAGTCTGGTCTCACTACATGAGGTGAACCTCACCACCAGTGAGAAGTTTGAACTGTATGGTATAAGCAGGTTGTCCTGTTCATCCCCCCCTGTTAGCAGAAAGATGTCCTGATTATCCAGAGTCCTAGTTTCTTTCTTTTTGGGAAAGAAGCCAGGTTCCTATAGATGCCAAGGAATGTCAGTTAAAGCAAGAAGGTTAAAAATAAGTGTAAGTTTTAAGATAGAAGCAATGCTTAATTATCAATAGAGAGACTCTGCCTTAATTCCCTCAGCATACAAGGTTTGGCAGCCTTTCAGAAGTACTGCGTTCACTGTACTTATTTGTATTTTTCTGCAGTAGCTTGTGCCACAGTGGATCCCAAGGCACTGGCTTACCCCAGGCTCCATGCTTACATACTGTATTGGAGTGCCACTGAGCACAAGCCAAAGTGCAGTGGACGAACCAGTAAAAATATTTCCATCTCTCAATTACAGTTGTAGCAAGCCTGGGTGTGTGTAGGAACTGCAGGCAGGGAGGCTATCTCCTGGGGACTCTTTCTCAGAAATTTAACAAATGTTTGGCTTCCTCCTGTATAACACGTGGAAAATGTGTCAGCACAATCTCGAGCTGCTTAAAACCAGATGGAGCAATTTGCAAAGTGAGAAATTAGATCTAAATTTCCTGATTTCTTTTTCCTTCTCCACATAGATACCTGCAAAACTTTAGCTGACACAGAAACAACTGCCCCCACAAGCACGCCAAAACTGAAATCCTAGGTAGGGAATGTCTGTACTGAAAAATGTGTGCTTCTCCATGTGTCTCTATCTGGGACAGAGGTGAGGGGAAAAGCATGCAGACTGACCAGATATATCTGCACACTCTTCAGTAACCATTTGGGAAACTGTTCAGAGAAGTCTTCAGAGAGCGCACCTTAAAAAAGCCCCAAAGCTTAAACCATTAAAACACTACCTTTCGATTTTTGAATTTTAAAGATACTGTAACACAGCAGTGTCATGGAGAACTCACAGGACATGTTCCTGTCTGTAAGGATTGGTCATATTTGCTAAGTTACTTCTCACATTAACTAATTTACTATACTTGTAGGTTCACTAATGATTGCCTAGTGTAAGTACATTTAGATACATCCACTCTGTAGTATACCCTTCTGTGGTCTTGTCCTTACTGGAGTTCAGCTGTTACTAATGGTTTGAAGTGACTGAAGTGAGTCTTCTCCACCTACTAAATGCATCTTCCTTCCTGGCTTAGGTGTGTACCACTGGTGTAAGCAAAGCCCGGTGGGATGAGTCCTGTGACGGGAGTGCCCTGGGACAGGCAGGACAGATGAGGTGGGGGTGGCATTGTGTGTAACAATGTCTGGAATGTATGGAGCCTGCAGTTGGCAATGCCACAGCTGAGAACCTTTGGATAAGGATTAAGGGGCAAAGAAAGTGGATGTCATTGTGGGAATGTACTATAGGCCACCCAGCCTGACATGATGATGACACTGATGAATTATTCTTTAAGAAACTAAGGAATATCTCTACATCAACCACCTGTGTCCTTGTGGGGCACTTCAGCTTGCCAGAGAGCATGACACAGATGGTACAAGCAGGTCCAGAAGAGTCCTAAAATATCTGGATGATAACTTCTTGTTATGGGTACTAGGGGAGCCAGCTGAGAAAAGTGCCCTCTTTGATTTGTTCCTTGTCAACAGAGAGGATCTCATGAGCAAAGTGGAGATGAGTGGCCCTCTTGGCCACAGCAACCACAAAGTGATCGAGTTTAAAATTTCCATTGTCAGGAGGAAAAGTGCCAGCAAAACCTCAGCTCTTGACATGAGGAGAACAGGCTGCTCAGGGTGCTAGTCAGTAAAGTCCTCTGGGAGATCACTGTTGAAGGTGCTGAGGTCCATCAGTGCTGGTCACTTTTTAAGCATCACCTCCTAAGGGCACAGGAGCAGGCACTTCCAAAATGTTGTAAGTCAAGCAGGCGAGACAGAAGGCTGGCTTGGCTGAGCAGAGATCTTCTAGAGCTCTGGCATAATGTACCCAGCATTTGCTTTGATGGGCGGTGCAGCAGTGCATCTTGAGGAAGCTGTCACAGCCAAGTACAGGGAGTACCACGACGACATCTAGTGCAGTAATCTCTTCCCGTTGCTGTTCCGAGATGAAAGCAGAAAAGTTCTACCTTAGTTTTCAGTCCTGATAAATTATATTCTACCTGCGTGTTGCTCACAAGCCTCTGGCGTGTGATTTTTTAAAATAGATGGTCCAGGCACTTCCTGAACCAGAGGAATTCTCATGCCTTTCTTGCGATGCTGTTCTCTGCAGCCTTCTTTTCCTGCGGGAAGCAGGGAAGAAGTCTGACTAGCAACCAAAATTTACTCTTCAGGACTAGCACACAGCTGGATAAACACACCATGTGTTAGGTGAGCAACTGGCTCATGTTTCAGGCACGAAGGGTTGTGGTGAATGGGGTAACACTAGACTGGTGACCTGTCACTTGGGGGGTTCCACAGGGCTCCATCCTCAGCCCTGAGCTCTTCAGCATCTTCATAAATGGCTTGGACACAGGACTGGAAGGGATACTAAGTGACTTCACAGACAATACAAAACTGGGAGGAGCTGTTGACTCCCTTGAGATCAGGGAGGCCCTGCAGACAGACCTTGACAAGAGAGAAGACTGGGCAGGCACCAACTGTATGAAATCCAGCAAGGAAAAGTGCTGGATTCTGCACCTGGGATGGGGCAACTCTGGATGTACAGACAGACTGGGGAAGGAGAGGCTGGAAAGCAGAAATGAGTGCAGGAAAGGGACCTGGGTGTCCTGGTCAATGACAAGGTGAACATGAGCCAGCAGTGCCCTGGCAGCCAGGAGAGCCACCCGTGTCCTGGGGGGCATCAGGCACAGCATCACCAGCCGGGCAAGGGAGGGGATTGTCCCGCTCTGCTCTGCACTGGGGCAGCCTCACCTCGAGTGCTGGGGCAGGTCTGGGTGCCACAACACAGAAAAGCCACTGAGCTGTTAGAGAGTGTCCAAAGGAGGGCACGAGGATGGTGAAGGGCCTTGAGGGGAAGCCCCAGAAGGAGTGACAGAAGTCACTGGGCTTGTGCAGTCTGGTGGAGACTGAGGGGAAGCAGAGAGGCATACACTGATCCTTTCTCTGTGGTGACCATTGACAGGACCCAAGGGAATGACACAAAATTTTGTCATGGGAGGCTTAGGCTGGATATTAGGAAAAGTTTCTTCACCCAGAGGGTAGTTGGGCACTGGAGCAGGTTCCTCAGGGAAGTGGCCACAGCACCAAGCCTGACAGAGCTCAAGAGGCATTTGGACAATGCTCTCAGGCACGTGATGTGACTCTTGGGGTTGTCCTGTGCAGGGCCAGGACTTGGACTTTGATGTTTTTTGTGGTTTCCTTCTAATTCAGGATATTCTATGATTCTATGATTTTTTTTTACCACACAAGTTTTTTTTGGGTGATCATGTGGTGTTGCCTATCTTGCAAAAATGTTTTCTCCAGTTCACATCACCGATCCCACTTAATAATTTGACAAAAGCACATGGTTTTTTTTCTGTTCCAGATATGAGCAAGACAGCGGTCATGACAGTGGGAGTGAAGACGCCTTCTTTGACTCATCGCAGCCTTGCACACTGGTCACCTTAGGCATGAAGAAGTTCTTTATCCCTGCTACACCTGCTGCTCCCAAGGATCCAGCAAGCAGAATCCTTCCCCTGCCATCATGCTTGGGCATTTGCCTTGACTGTGACAAAGGCAGGGTAGGGTTTTACGATGCAGGCCATATGAAGTGCCTGTATGAATGTGAGGTGGATTGCTCTGGCATAATGTACCCAGCATTTGCTTTGATGGGCGGTGCAGCAGTGCATCTTGAGGAAGCTGTCACAGCCAAGTACAGGGAGTACCACGACGACATCTAGTGCAGTAATCTCTTCCCGTTGCTGTTCCGAGATGAAAGCAGAAAAGTTCTACCTTAGTTTTCAGTCCTGATAAATTATATTCTACCTGCGTGTTGCTCACAAGCCTCTGGCATGTGATTTTTTAAAATAGATGGTCCAGGCACTTCCTGAACCAGAGGAATTCTCATGCCTTTCTTGTGATCTGTGCAATGCTGTTCTCTACAGCCTTCTTTTCCTGGGGGAAGCAGGGAAGAAGTCTGACTAGCAACCAAAATTTACTCTTCAGGACTAGCAACCAAAATTTACTCTTCGGGGTAGAAATCTGCCTTGTATTTAACTTAAATCCTTACACAGTCAGCTTTGTATTTAATGAAGTCAAAGCTGACAGTGGGGGATTGCCATTCTCCTTTTAAGAAATCTGCCTGAATGCCTCTACGGGGTCAAATGCTTTCCAGTTAACCCCTGACCACCAATTGGGCCTTTCAGCACAAAACAGCATTTAAGAAAATACAATATAAAAGAGGAAGAAACTAGAAATGGTGTTGAACGTTTAAGTTATACTTGGAATGATGAGGGTAAACTTGAATCTGATTGCATGTTGTATACCCTTAATGTGATTGTAAGTTAAAACTCAAGTTCTGACACTCAGTGTCATATAGTTGGTGGCATAATGGTAAGTATCTTTATTCTTCAGGCTTTTACTATAAGCTATCAAAAAGAAAGTGCAATTGTACCTTAAATGTCAGATTTTGGAGTCAAAAATCAGAAATGTTTGCATGTGTGATTAATAGTACCTGGTATTTAGGCAAAAGCAAATGAGTTACTGACATGAGTAATCATATGTGAATTTCAAAAAAAAATCAGGTATTTCTTTTAATACTTGCTTTTATAGGTTAATTTTTTTTATCTAGTAGCAGCTTAGATTTTTCTTAGTAAGAATATTAAAAATGCACTGGTTAAGTTTTGAGACCTAATTTCTGCCTTAAAGGATGTCTCCTTTCAAATTTCAGTTCCTCTAATGCTAAAAACTGTATCACATAGTAGTTTTTCACAGAATCATAGAACCACAGAACAGCTTGAGTTGGAAGGGACCTTTAAAGACCATCCATTTCAAACCCCCTTTGTCATGGGAAGGGACCCCTTCCACTAGACCAGGTTGCTCAAAGCTGCATCGAACCTGACCTTGAACACTTCCAGGTATGGGGCATCCACAGCTTCTCTGGGAAACCTTCTCCAGTGTCTCACCACTCTTACTGTTAGAAATTTCTTCCTTGTATCCAATCTAAATCTAACTTCTTTTAGTTTAAAATCACTGCCCTTTGTCCTGTCTCTCCAGGCCTTGGTCAAAAGTCTCTCTCTCCCCATCTTTCTTTTAAATCCTTTTCATGTATTAAAAGGCCATAATAAGGCCTCTCTGGAGCCTTCTCTTCTCCAGGCTGAACAACTCCATCTCTCACAACATGTCTTCACAGGAGAGGTGTTCCAGCCCTCTGACAGTTTTTGTGCCTCTCCTCTGTACTGGGGGCCCCAGAGCTGAACACAGTATTCCAGGTGGGGTCTTGATAGAGCAGAGTGGGAGAATCATCTCCCTTGCCCTGGTGGCCACTGGGCAGCTCAGGATGCTTTCTGTGCTGCAAATACACACTGCTGGTTCATGGCCAATTTTTCATTCACCAGGATGCCCAAGTCCTTCTCTGCAGAGCTGCTCTCCATCCCCCAGTCTGTATTGATAGTGGGGATTACTTGGATCCAGGTACAGGACCTTGTGCTCACTCTTGGGCAACCTCATGAGATCCACATCAACACTGGTACCAGTACAGACCCTTGAGGGACACCACTCATTACTGGTTTCTTCTTGGACATTGAGCTGTTGACTGTGATTCTTTGGGTGTAGCTATCCAGCCAATTCCTTATTCACTGAACAGTCCATCCAATTCAGCCCTTCTCTTTCAAGTTGAGAGGTAAGAATGCTGTGGGGGATCCTATAAAAGGCCTTACAGAAGTCCATGTACATGGTATCTCTTTATCTCTTCGCTTATCTACTGGTGCAGTCACTTGGTTGCAGAAGACCACTAGGTGAGTCAGGCAGTGTTTGCTCTTTGTGAGCTTATTTGGCTGTCCCTGATCACTTTCTTGTCTTCCGTAAGTTTTGACCTATCTTCCAGGAGGATCTGTTACATGATCTTCCTGGGAATGGAAGTGGACTGCCTCTCTTTACAGAAACCTGTGTATAAAAAAAAAGTAGGGTGTGTGCACCGTTGACTTGTGGAAAAATAAGAATCTAAAGTGAAGGATGTTTCTAATGAGTACTTGGTGCTTTCTAATTTGGGGATATGCTTTCTAATTTGGGGATATGCTTTCTAATTTGGGGATAGTGTTGCATCTTGACGAATGTGTGTGAAGTATGCTTACTAAGTACATGTAAACAGCTGTAGAGCTGTGAAATGGGACCTGAAAATCACAATAACAGTTAAGTGAATGTAGGTCATAATGCAAAACTTTTGTGGGCTTTGCTGTCTGAACTGTTGTACTGATCTGACCTGGAGTCCACCCCTCCCAGTGTCTTCTCTCCTAAGCCTCTGACTGTACCACTGTTGGAAAAAACGGTCTAAAATGGTTGTCTGTGCCAGCATGAATATGACAGCCCTTTTGGGGCTAGAAAGGCCCAGCAAGAGCAACTTCTTGTCTGGATCTCACCTGCAAATGTTTCTGTCTTGATAAGGCTGTGTGGAGGTGCACTCCACAGATTCAGTGTGAGTTGTGTGAGAAACACTTTGATGTCCCAGCAGCAGGTGTGAAGTAGGGGGTATCTTTGGCCTTTTCTCCTGCAGGAGTAAAGGCAAATTGTCCCTTACTAGTTAGCCTTTTGCTAATTTATTCTCTTTTAGATGGTTATCATCATAGTCTTTCATTTCTATCATTTCCTCCCTTTCATCTTCCCTCTTGCTGGATTGAAGCCATTGCTCTCTTCTCTCCTGTTGAGGCTGACTGAACAGTCTGTCCATAAGACACCCTGTTGCTGTGAAGGATGACAAAGTTTTGTGTTCTTTCTGTAGTCCTAAAGCCATATTTGCCTTTTTTTGTTTGACACCCAATACTAGGGTGATGATGAAGCTTCTTCTGCAGTGTTTCATGCAGTCCTGATGGTTACCTGTGCACGTAGGGTTTTCCCCACCTGTGTGCTGTTTTGCATTTGTTTATGTTGATAATGCTTGTTTACCTAGTCACTAAGTTCTAAGGGCCTTCTTCAGCTCTTCAGTCACTTCTAGACTTGGATATTCCTGAGTAGCTTCATTGGTAACATGAACATGACCTTTTTTTTGTTTGCTTTTCGAGGTCTTGGAGCTAACTGAGTTGTAGTGAGACTCAGCAGTTCCCTCTGCTGTTAAGATTTTTTTGTTCCTTCTACTTTTTTCCCCCCGTCCAATATTTATTAAACCACAAGTCAAGCACTGAAAACTCTTACATCAGTATACTCTGTTGAGTAGGTGAGTCATGATCTTGCTTGTGTCAGCACAGCAGTCAGACAGACCCAGGAGAAAGGATTCTCACTTCAGTAGCTGTGACTTCTCCCCTTCTATAGCTGGCAATGGTCAGTTCATCTACCAAACCAAGTACTAGCTTAAAGCTGTAGATTGTAGGGCTGAACTTTGCGGGTTTTTTTCCAGACCAAATCTCCTTCCGTAGACAAATGTTTCATTTTTGATGAAACAAAAACTGGTTTGTTTCAGAAACTGGTCTAGATTAGAGGGTTTATGTCATGGTTAGCACTCCACGTTTCCACATTTAGATTTTTTTATAAGCATCTGTACTGGTATCACCAGACGTTTTGTTACTTTATGGAAATATTTGTAAATGGAAAACTCTGTTGCAGATATGAAGACAGTGTCTCAAGACTCATTAATCTAAAAAGATTATTGGTTTGAGACTACAGAAATTAAAAATTTAGGGGCTTTTTTCTACTAGAGTTTCAAATTCATTTAAGATGTGTTCTGCTATGCAATTACTTACTCTACTGGACAGAAACTGATGCTACTTTAAACATTTATCTACCTTTTGATATATTTGCTTGTATTTATCTCATTCTGAGTTTAAAAATTGATTTGGCTTTTGGTGTTACTTGAATACTTAGTATGCATTCCAGACAGTACTCTTTGGTGCTTACTTCAGCTTATTAAATAAAAAACACACTGTCAAGAGGCACTGACAACACGCTGTGATATTTTTTCCGCTACCATGGAAGCGTCAACTTTCAGAGATACAGTTCAGCAGTACTTGCCTATCCAGATAATTATTTTTTCAAGTTTCTCCCTATGAAACAGCACTTTACAATGTAGACTAAGCTAAAAATGGTGTGGTATTGTGTGGATCTTTGTGCAATATAGCTGTTTGGTGACTATGGTGTGACTTGCAAAGCTTCATGCAGGTGTGAATCATGTAGACACTTTTTAGATACCTAAAGCTTTAACAGAAAGGCCTTGTTTGAAAATACTCTGAAATGTAAAATTGATGTCTTGTTTTTTTTTAATAAAAGCTGAAATACTATATCTTAGTCATTCACATTATTACATCCCAGCTCTGGAGGACCCTGGTTGAAATAATTTTTCATACAATACATGAAAATAGGTGACTTGTGAGGAGAAAGCACTGCTTTGGTTCTCAAGTGTGCACATATACCAGTACCTGTGATTTTAGGAGTAGTTTGGACTGATTGCCAGGCATTTACTTAAGATACTAGTGTTAGGAACTTGACTGCCTGAGCCTCCCTCCCTAGTCAGGGAAGGAAAATGTGCATCCAAAATGAACTTGGCTCTTGGGCATTTTCAAGGGAAACTATCTGTTCCCTAACAGAGGAAGCAGATGGTGCTCTCCAACCTGAACAGCTCTACTGGAGGACCTCAGGCTGGGTGGACCTGCTTTACTCTGCAATTCTGAAAATTGGTGCTACTGCTTGAATCTGCATTCCTTTGTTTCATTCAATGTTTACATTTGCTGATGCTGTTGTTGGCAGGACGCTTTAAAGTTCCAGCTTCTGGTGGTTGCTGCCTTCAGGCCAGCTGTGCGTGCACCTGCAAGCAACAGAGGCTGTATTCACAGGGAATCCCCTGTGGGCTGTGCCAGTGCAGTTAAAGCAGCCAATATATATGGACGTGTATGGTTTAGCAGAGGCAGGCTGACACTTGTGGGAAAGCAGGAGTATTGACACCAAGAGCAGTATTCTGCTGAATTTTCACAGAATCACAGAATAGCTAAGGTGGGAAGGGACCTCTGGAGACCATCTAGTCCAACACTCCTACCTAGGCAGGGTCACAGTTTAGGAACCGTATTCCTCAAATAAATGTTTCCACGGAAACACACGTACATGTGCTGCTTTCTCCTTTCCTTCCCCACTGTTGCAGGATGGAGAGGAGAACTGGAGGCACAAAGAGGTAAAGATCACGGGTTGAGATAAGGAGAATTTACTAGAAACAGCAATGAAATAAGAAAATGACAACAACAGCAATACTAATAACAGAGTGTACCAGACAGGTGAATAATTGACATAGGATTGCTCAGCACATGGAACCCAGCGCCACCTGAGGGCACACCCTGTACACCTTGGTGAAAAATCCTGTGCCCCTCTGTGCAGGGTGTGAGCTGGTATAGAATAACCTGGCTGTGCCCCTTCTGGCTGCTGCAAAACTTAACTCTGCCCTGGGCAGAACCAGGACATTCACCTAGAGGCAGGGAAAACGGGAGTGTATCCACGTGGGTTTTACATGTGTCCAGTGATGGAGACTCCACAACCTCCCTTGGCAGCATTGTTCCACTGCTTTCCCACGCTCAAGTTCTTCCTCATGTTGACATGGAACTTCTTGTTTGATTTTATGGCCATTATTCCTTGTCCTGTCACAGGGCCCCACTGAAAAGAGTCTGGGACCATCTTCTTGGCATTCACATTTGAGATACTTGTATTTATGAGGTCCCCCCTCAGTCTTCTCTACTCTGAACTAAACAGGCCCAGCTCCCGCAGTCTCTCCTTGTGAGAGAAATGCTCCAGACCCTTTATCATCTTTGTGGCTTCTGCTGAACCCTCTCCATTAGCTCCTTGTCTTGTACTGAGGAGCCCAGAACTGGACACAGCATTCCAGATGTGGCCTGACTAGGGCCGAGTAGAGGGGCAGGATCACCTCCCTATCGACCTGCTGGCACTGCTCTTCCAGATGCAGCCCAGGATCCCGTTAGCTCTCCAGGCCACAAGGGCACTGCTGGCTCATGGTCAGCTTGTCATACACAAAGATTCCCAGATCCTTCTCCACAGAGCTGCTCTCCAGTAGGTCAGCCCTTGACCTGTACTGGTACCTGGGGTGTATTGGGTTGAACCTGAGTTGATGGACAGTCTTTTAGACTAATGACGCTTCTCACAATTTACATATTTAGACGGCACTGAAAGGTGGGATTTCCCTTTTTGTCCGAGCTCGCCTGCTGGAAGGTGGGGGGGGCGCCGGGCCGGGCCGGGGCCACTGCCCCTTCCCCCCTTTCCCAACGCTGTGGCACGGACCCTGGGTCGCTGGGGGGACTGTCCCAGAGCCGCAGGCAGTAAAACCAGCCATGGACTGCTCACAGCTAAAACCAGCCATGGACTGCTCACAGCTAAACCCAGCCATGGACTGCTCACAGCTAAACCCATCCAGCGCGGCTTCTGGGGACAGGCGGGTACCTCTCCTCTCCATGCGGAGCTGGCAGAGCCAGCGGGAGCCGGCAGAGCCTTCTGTCTGCAGCCAGCACACTTCGTGCTGAACTGAAGAGGACACCACGCAGCCAGCAGCACAGAGGGAGCGAGGCTTTCTCTACCATAAAGCCTGAACAAGAGCACCCTTCAACATGGTGACTTCAGAGTCAGGGAGAAAGAGAAGTGAGTCCCGTGGGACGGAGCTGAGCATGGCGACGGGAGAAAAGAGGGCGGTGCCGCGATTCTCGCGCGTAGCTTAAAAACCTTCTTGCATGCCGTGGTAAGGAACTGTAATACCACAAACTGTTTGTCTCTTTAATCCATTCGAAGTACAAGGGGGGATGGAGAATCCGCGTGAAGATTGTGAAGAGTGCCTATGCCAGGCTATATAGAAGTAGTAAGAGGCTGTTAGAGACTTGTGGCGAAGAAAAGCCTCTGTGTGCAGGCCAAAATAACTTATCCTTAAAAAGTTTAATAACCCCATGTGATGGCCCATGTTTTGCAGTGTGAAGGAACTGTGAGATTTTTTCATGGAAGAGATGTTTTACACACAGCAGATTGATTGTTTCTGGGAGGGTCTGCTGTTGGTGGCGCTTTGGGAACCATGTGCAGCTGAAGAAAACCCTTTTTTTCCTTAAGCATAAGAGAGAGACTCTTCAAGAACTGCAACACTGACTAACATCCCATGTTCTGTTACCCTTTGTGTGAGTTGGGTAAAGGGAGAGAAGTGCTGGAAAGGGAGGGAGGGGGATTTGCTTTAATTTCTTGTTATTCCTCTTTACTTTTAATTCTATTAGTAATAAAACTCTTTCATTGTACTGCAACTGTTTAAGGTTTGTGCCTGCTTTGCTTTCTCCTAATTCTTATCTCACAGAAGGAAAATAAGTAAGTAATGAATATTTTGAACCAAAACCACTACATGGTGTTATTCCTCCCCAGCTGCAGAACCCTACACTTGCCCTTGCTCAACCTCACTAGGTTTGTGTCCACCCAATTCTCCAGCCTACCAAGGACTTACTGAATGGGAGAACAGCCTTCTGATGTATCAGCCCCAGTTTCATATCATCAGCAAACTTGTTGAGGGTGCATTCTTTGTCCAGATCATTGATAAACAAGTTGAACAAGGCTGGATCCAGTACTGACTCCTGCGGAATGCTACTGATCACAGGCCTCCAACTGGAACTGGAGTAGAAACTCTGCTGGCCATCAGCTCTGCAATTCAGCCAGTTCCTGGTCCAGTTCACTGTCCATTCTCCTCATGCACATTTCCTGAGCTTACCTACAAGGATGTTATGGGAGACAGTGTCAAAAGCCCTGAAGCCAAGGTAGACAACATCCACTGCTCTCCCCTCATCAGCCCATCTTGCCATGCCATCACAGAAGGCTATCAGACTGGTCGAGCATGATTTCCCCCTGGTGAATCCAAGCTGACTACCCTTGATCACCTTCTTTTCTTTTACATGCCTGGTGATGATTTCTGGAATGATCTGTTCCATCCCTTTTTCAGGGAGGGAGGTGAAGCTGACAGGCTAACAGTTTCCCGTGTACTCCCTTTTTGAAGATGGGGGTAACATTGGCCTTCCTCTAGTTATTAGGCACCACTCCTGTTCTCCATGATTTTTCAAAGATGATGGAGAGTGTCTTAGCAACGGTATCTGCCAGCTCCCTCAGCTCTCAACCCTCTTTGTCCTTGGGGAAATCTTCCTCTTTCCAGCCTTCCTCTCTTAACCCTGAGGTCTGGGGTTCCTGAGAGCCAGAAGTAAAGCAGTAAAGACTGAGGCAAAGAAGGCATCCTTGTATTTTCTGTCACCAGGACACCCATCTTGTTCAGCAGAGGCCCCACATTTTCCATAATGCTCCTATTGCTCCTGATGTACTTGCAGAAACCTTCCTCTTGTCCTTGATATCCCTTGCCAGACTCAATTCCAAGTGGACCTTGGCTTTCCTTGTTGCATCCCTGCATACTCTGATGATGTTCCTGTAGTTCTCCTGTGTGGCCTGTCCCTTTTTCCACATCCCATAAATTGTTTGATATTTACTAGAAGCTTCCTGCTCATCCATTCAGGTCTCTTGCCCACTTTGCTTGAATTCTTTATCATGGGGATACACTGGTCTTGAGCTTGGAGGAAATTATGCTTGAATGTTGACCAGCTCTCTTGAACCCCCTTATCTTATAGAGCCCCAACCCATGCTCCTTTTTGAAGAGGCTAAAGTTAGCTCTCTGGAAGCTCAGGGTTCTAGTCCTTGATGCTTTTCTTCCTCCACATAGGATCCTGAGTTCCACCATCTCATGGTCACTACAGCCAAGACTGCACCCAGCCTTCTTATCTTTGGCCAGTCCCTCTGGATTGTTAGTAAAAGGTCCAGCAACCCCTTTCCTTGTTGGCTCTTCTTCCACTTCCATCAAAAAGTTACCATCAATGATCCACTTCCTGGACTGGGTGTGCTGAGCCATATTGTCCCTCCCACAGTATCAGCATAGTTGAATTTCCACAGGATAAGCAGGGTCTGTGACCCTGAGGCTGCTTCCAGCTGTCCACAGAGAGCCTCATCAACTTTCTTTTCCTGATCAGGTGGCCTGCAGCAAACACCCAAAACAGTGTCACCCATATTATCCTGTCCCTTAATTCTTAGCCGTAATCTCTTAACTCGTTCATCTGCCCCTGGACAGAGCTCGATACATTCCCAGTGCTCTCTCACTTAAAGTGCAGTGCCACCACCTTGCCTCGCTGACCTGTCCTTTCTGTAAAGTACATAGCCATCCATGACAACATTCCAGTCATGTGAGCAGTGAGATCACGGCCCTGTGACCACACACAAGGTTCTAGTTCTTTTTTATTCCCCATGCTGTGTGCATTTGTGTACAGGCATTTCAGAGAATTCATCAAGCATCAAGGTTCCATGGAAGGGGCAAAAGAGGATTTACCATAGCCATACACACCCTTGACGTGGTTAGCCCTATGATTCTCATCCTGAGAGGCAGCCAAAGGACATCTGTTGCTGCACTGGTTGACATGACCAACACCCCAAGAGGAAGCAGTGGCAGGAGCATTGCCACTTTGGACACAACACATCCCCTCCCCCCAGTCCTTCTGTTTAAAGCCTGTCTCACCAAACTGGCCAGCCTGATGCTCAGGCTTCTCTTGTCTTTTTTAGACAGGTGGCTCCCATTCCTCCCTAATAGGTTACCATCTTTAAAGCACAGCCCATTGTCATAAAAGCCAATGTCATGAAGCCAAATCTTTATCTGCACTATGTGTCTGCTTCTAGCTGTCTCTGTTTCTCCAGCTGATAGTATAGATGGGAAGAGGACTTGGGCACTGATATTTTCCACCTGCCTCACCAGGGCTTTACAGTCGTTTTTGATCCTGCCCATTTTTTGGCTTGCAGTGTCATTTGCACCCACATGAGAAAGTAGTAGTGGGTACTAGCCCATGCTCTTGGCAAGCTGGGGCGCTCTCTTGGCAACATCATGCATCTTAGCCCCCAGCAGGCAGCACGGATCTCCTGCCTCTCTACCCGGCTGGCAGATGGGGGACACAGTGCCCCCTAATAGAGGGTTGTGCACTATAAGTAAGCTTTTGATTTGGCTGCCATTCTCTAGTATGTTGTTCAAAGGTATAAATGACAGGCTTGTTTTTTGATTGGAATATAGTAAAACAGACAGAAGGGTGTCTGGGGAAGCACTTGAAAAGAGCTGTGAAGAATATTCTGAATACCCCACCAGTACATGAATGCACGGCTGTCTGGTGCTTCCCAGGGTGTTTACCATCAGGGGAAACCTGAGATGGTTTGTGCTCAGCTCCTGCTCAGCACCAAGTGTCTGAAAGCCTATTTTGAGGTTCAGAAAAACAAATGGTGCATCTGTGTGAGAGAAAATTTCAGTTTGCACTGGAGTCTCAAATTAGAAAGAAGTGGCTTTGAGTTGGCCTGAAGGATATTTCTAGCTCCTTGGCAAAATAGTAAGCCTTTATGTGTATTTATTGCCCAACTATAGACATTGCACTGAGCAAAACCAATTTAGCCTGAAAAGATCCATTTGTTTTAGCAAGCCTGCCTGGTTTGACAGGCTTAGTCCTTGTTCTTAACCCTTTTATTCCTCCTGTCTCCCGTAAGACATTTGCATGGGAGAAGTGGGGGGCTCAAACTCTACAAAAATACTTCTCTCAGAAATTAATTTTTTCCTGTCTGTTAATTAAATTCTTCCTCTCTTTTGCTCTATCATACCCATGTCAGCTCAACTTTTGTGCAGCTAGTGGGTTGCCTGCCCTTTTCTCAGACCTGAAAACAACTACAGCTGCAGTATCCTCTGCTCCTCTGTTCACTGATGAAGAAAGGAAGAAAAAAAAATATACAGAGCTACATTTAAACTATCAGATGAAGGTGAAGAGAAGGTGTCCTAGGTAGAACAGAAAACTTTCAACTTGGTAGGAAAAGAAAAGGGAAAAAAAGGAAAAATAATTTCAGAAGACAGGGAAAAATAACTATTTTCTTCCTTGAACTATATGAGTGACCATTCTGCATGGGTGGTTGAGCAGGGAAGGGAATCAGGCAGGCAGAGCAGGCTCCCACCAGTGCTGCTAAGCATGGACAACCCACAGAACAACTTGGTATGTTGTCCAGAACTGTTTCTGGGGTTGGTAACCCACTGTGGCCTGGTGGGCTAAAACAGGGGAACGTTCAGTTTCTTCCTATATGGTATAATTTGCAAATGACTTTGTTTCTGTCTGAACTTGAATAAAAAGATTATATGTTATATTTAGACTCTGTCTTAGTTGACTTAAAATACTTTCATCTCCAACAAAAATGCTGTCTCCATAGCTATCCATCCTTTCTTAAAAAGAGAACTGTGGTATAACTTTTAAGGGTAGAGTTTACAGCAATGTAATTTAAGTGAGTCATCATACCTTGCTATATAGAATGCCACAAAAACACCATAACTAAACTGGTGGAAGAAAAAAGCTTCTTTTGAAAAATAATCTCTCATAAATACTCCTTCAAAACCAAGGTAAGCAATGAATGATGATTAGAAAATGAGAAGTCATTTGAGAAGTCATTTCATAACAGAATTGCAGGGATTTGAACTAACTGCTTGGCTAGGGAAAACATTTAATTTCATTTCTCACAAAACCTACCTATATATAGACATCTTGGGTATACCTATTTATATTTGTGCTTAAGTGCATGTATCTTTTTCTCTGGAAAGTCACTTGACTAATCATGACATGTTTAGGAAGGTCAGAAGACAGTGGGACTTATTAAGATAATTCTGATAATTGTTCTTAGGACTGTCTTACTCAGGACTGTGCATATTGCTGGCTTAACTGTGCTCACTGCAGACAGATATTTAGATTATGAAGGTGACAGAGGTCCTTTCCTATGCTCCTGGGAGGCTACAGAGTGAAGGGACTGTTTATTGAGACAGAAGGACCTGGGTCAGTGCTGGTGGTGCATCCTCTCTACCTGTGAACATTAAGCCAGAAGAAGATGTGAAGATGTGGTGTTGTACCCCAGTGGAGCTGACAGGATTACATTTCCTCAGTTTTTTCCTCACCAAACCTGTAGACAACACAGACATTTTCAGCTCCTCCCTGCCGTTTCTTGGGACTTACAATAAGACTCTTAGAGTTATGGGAATGATGTTAGGGAGCACCTTTCAAGCCCAATTCCTGTATCTCTACCCTGGCAGAAATTCTCTGTGGCCCTGTCCACATGATGCCCATTCAGGGTCTGGAAGAAGCTTTCTTTGTGGACTGCCCAGGAGCTAACTAGCACAGGAAGCAGGTTTTCCACAGGCATTCCAGACCTGAGCTGAATTTGTCACTTCTTTCCCTATTTAGAAGATGCTATAAATCAGCTACCTCCTGATACTCCAGGGTATTTACGCAGGTGTGAATTCATTCATGCTGGTTTTATTATGACTTTTTACTGCCTCACAGGGAAACAGGCAAACCCTTACACAAAGTAAATGTAACCTGAAGTGTTGATTTATCTTTTTTTAAAATGACAATAGAGTCATTTTAGAGAGCTATTGAGACAAAAAAATAAGGATGAAGAAGGGTAAAATTGGGACTTATTATGAGAAAAAAAATCATGTATAGTACCAGGTTTGTACTATTTTAATTTTATTTCGGAGCACTTTGGTTTTTCCCAGACATAAAAAAGGATGAGAAATGTATTTTTAAGACCCTAGAGAGAAAAGGATGTACTGGTAAGATTTTTCTATGTAAATTCTATTTGCTCTCCAAATACCTCAATTCCCTTGAAAATTCTTTTTTTTTTTTTTTTTTTTTTTTTTTTACCTTATGCAGTTTGTATTTTGTCAGGCTGCACAGAGGCAGGCTGGCCAGCTCTAAGCCCCTTCCAGTTCCCCATGCACTAGCCAGGCACAGCACCCACAATGGTGCCTTACTGCTGCAATCGAAGGGCAGCAACACACAGCAGACAGATTCGTGGGGTAAATGCATTCAAGACTGAGTGTGAGTTTTATCTTTCAGCACCCCTTTTGTGACTTGCTGTGAGAGCCTTTCCATGGGGCCCTGCCATGGCTTTTTTTGTTGGGTCTCAGATGCTGGTTTTGGAGCAGAGTGAGCAGATGCCCTGGCCTCTTATCCTGGTTGCTCGTGCTCAGCTGTTGTCCATGTGGGCGGATGGCCACTCTCCCTCAGAGTTTCGGCTCTCCCTGCACAGGGGTCTGGGACCCCTCTGTCTGCACTAATGTTGAGGTTTTGCCAGTTTATGAAAGCTCCCCAAGGTGCCCTGGCGTGACCCTCAGCTCCAGGACATGCCTCCCAGGGCTAGCTCCAGGGTCATCCTAATAAAGCCAGCTGTGTGCATTGGTGAGCCTGGAACACATAATTGGGCAGCAAGGAAGAAGTGTTGAAATATTTCTAAGAACACATGGTCAAAACATACTGATGGATAAGTAGAAACAAAAATAGTTAGGAGAGATGGGCTATCTGGTTTCACAGCAGCCATCGGCAGTATTTCCTGGGAGACAGGCTGAGCCTTCTTTGTTCTGCTTTAGGTACAGTGTGTGCTTGGCTTTGTACAATCTACAATCTGACAAGTACCCATTCACTTCTCAAGGGAGAGGCGAAAGATTTAGAGTTGTGTGAAGTGCTCTTTGACTTGGGACCAAACCAGGCTCTAGTGTATTTTCCAGTGCTGCTGCTAGCACTGGGTTGTCCTCAACAGACCACACAAGAAATGCAAAGGCACAAGGGCTGGCTGCCTTGTCGTATATCTGGGAAATTGTTCTTCTCCTTTGAAATGCAAACCCAATGGCAAAGCCATTGCTCCGGTGACTGCCTTTCTGCTCCCTTTGATATGGCACATACAATGCAAATGTATGCTACAGAATGACAATCAAAAGGCTTTGAGAAGCCAAGGACCAGAGAAATAATGTTCTTATTTTCCACAGCTGTTATACTAAGCAGTACACAGCCTGTTGAAACAGAGTTCAACAAGTAGGTTTGCAGAGACCAACTTGTTGAAAATTAAGTTAAAATCTTGCCCCTCCCCAGAGTGACTCAGTGGATGATTATACTGTGTTTCACTGTTCACATCAATATTGTTCATATTTGCAATGTTTTTGCTATAAAAAATTTAGGTTTAGCTTTGTCAGCTTCTACACTGAGAAATCTGCTCGAAGCTCTTAAGCTATCACTAGGGAATTTGAGAATAATGTTCTTTATCAATACAAGACAGATTTCTTAGTCACTGAGTTGATTTCTTAGTTGCCATTTGTTTCTGTTGTGAAATTAGCAAAAAGTGGATTTTTTACACTAGATTTTTTTTTAAATGATACAGAACTTTTTTATCCCTGCCATTTGTTGAAGAGATCAAAAGGAAGAGAAGGTTCTACTGAGAAAAAAACAAATGAACAAACCTACAATTTTTTCTAATTTCAAAACAAAATTATATTTTATTTTAAAAAAGACAAAACTCTATGCGATCTAGGAATTTCTTCCTGAACTAAGAAAGTAGATATCTGATGCAGACATAATTATTTCTCCTTTTCAGTGCAGACAGGATTTTAACCATGTTCTTTAACCCAGCATATCTATCTTTATGGCCTGAATTTACCCAGTTTCCAAAGCAAGTTAGGTTTCATTCACACATTTGCTGATGACAAACCATAACGCCACAAAGAAAAATTGGACTACGTTATGTGAAGGCCAAGGAATATGTATTTGTACTTGGAGTGCCATGAAAAGCAAGGAGGCTGGGATAAGAAAGGGGAAAGCTGGAAATAGGATATCTGCTTAAATGTAAAACCTACAGCTGAAATTAATATTCTCTGCTCAAAGTCAGTTATGGGATTGGTGCAGGTGGAAGAGATACAGGTGTATTAATTTGTGCTGTACGGATAGAAGAAGCTCTCTGTTAGGGTGTTTTGCAGTGCAGACAAATATAAATTCTCTTCTATAAAGGCAAAGCATTTCTAAATGTCAGTAAGGAAAGAAAGAAAAAAGTACTTAGAAGGTCAAAACCCAACTATCTGTGCCAAGGAATGTCTGATCTCAAGCACCCACAGTACCAACCAGTTAAAAACTCTGTTGCTTTAGAGCATAAGATACTTGCTTCAACTTCAGTGTGTCTGGCCATCCATTTGGATGAGACATGTGGGGTTTTAGGAATGTGACCTTTCCAGTGACCTTGGAAGGAGTCATGCGAACAAAGCTTGTGGCCCAAAATGGCTCTTGCTGAGGAGCACACCCGAAATGAAATCCTACCATAACCAGGGCCAGCTGTTCCAAATTGTAACTCAAAGGACCCGGTCAAAACCCAGGAATGCCCAGTGGCAAGTCTGTAAGTGAAGTGGGAGCTGCTGTCTAGCAGCAGCAAGGGGTGGCAGCCGTATCTATTGACTCAAACCCTGTGCCCAAGAACCTCCCACCAACCAAACCACAGCATGAAACAAAAGGAACCAAACCAAACCAAACCAGCAAACCCCCCAAACAACAAACACGGCCCAGAGCACAAACAAACAAACCAAACCAAGCCGAATCCAGCGAGCCCGAAGCAGACGGGCGGCGCTGCCGGCAGAGGGCAGCAGCGCACCGAGCCCCGGCCGGGGCGCGCCCCGCGCTCTCCCGGGCGGCTCTGTCGGCGGGAAGTGGGCGCCTCCGCCTCCCGGGAATACCGCCGGGACACCCCAGCGGCTGCGCCCGCCGAGCAGTGGCTGCGCTGGCGAGCGGCAGCACAGGCACTGGCTTGCCGAGCTTCACCCGTGCGCTCGCTGGTTGCCTTGGCCGGATGCCCGGGGAGATCCCCAGCCCTGACAGTCCTGCAGCCCCTCCAAGAGCTGAGAAGTAGAAGAGAAATACTTTGCCGGCAGGTTCCCACACAGAGAGGAAGACAGCAAAGGAGAAGTTGACGCCGGATTGCCAAAGAGCTGCTGAGTCTTTGCTTACCCATGTTCCCCATGCAGAAGTGTGACAGGTGAATCTGTGATCTGTGTCGCTGGCAGAGCTAGGCACTGTCCTGGTGTGGTCATCTGTGGCCATCTAGGTGTGACAGGAGATGCAGCATTACCATCCCTGCACTGGTGCTAAGACGACTGCTGCAAAGTGCAAGAACAAATTGCAGGATGTATCCACTATGTATGCATTAGGTACTAGGCAAGATCTACACATTAGGCATGCATTTTACAGGGGTAAAAATCTTCTGTGCCCTGCTAGTTGATGTAATTAAGAGAGGTTTCAAAGGCTAGCCAACAGGCAAAAATGTAAGGCAGATGTAGTGAAATATAATTGAGGAAAAAGCATATATGTTCACTTGGCAGTGCTGAGGATCAGGCCTATGTATACAGAAAATAGATTTCTACATGCATTTGGTTAATGCATCTACCAAACATGCTTCAGGCTTACAGTTCTCTTTAGAAATGCCAGAAGCACTCAGCTTTGTGTCACCATCACAGGAACAACTGGAATGGAGTGCTGTACTGCGCACTATGTCTGTTTTCTTGACTGCTGGATCAGCAGCTGGTCGGGGGTTGCTTGTGTGAGTACATGAGCCAATCAAAAAGATTACACACCTTTTCTCTGAAAGAGTGCTGAGTTCCAGGCATGCTTTTGAAGCACCAATTTTTTTTCACTCAAAGTTAAATTTGAACAGATGCCAACTCCCTTGCCTTCTGCATCCTTCCCACGCTTGTAGTTGAGAGACGGTGTCCTGTTCAGAGTGCCTATGCAACGCCTACGCACTGCCTTTGTTCCCCTGGCCCTGTACAGTGGGACAATATGGTCTATGGGCAGCAAGTCGCCCCAGGTGAGATGAAGCAGAGCCTTCCTCTGGCTGAGCTCTGGTTGTCTCAGCTGGAGGCTGATCTTGGCATATGTTCACTACATTCCCAGAAGGACATACAGCTTGTTCTAATACTCAACACTCGCTTTGCAGGCACTGTGCATCCAAGACTATAAATAATTGTAAACCCAAAGGACTCGGAGAAGATCACACTATCATTTCTTAATCTGGTAATGAAACCATAGGTGGAAGAGGACATAACACCCATTTACATAACAGGCTTCTCAGTCTAGAGGACATTTTAAAAAATTTGTTGTCTAGATGATGCTGTAGCCATCTAAAGCAGTTTCTTGGGTATCTGAATATCTGAATCTCCTACTAAGCTATGCAACTATTCAGCTTTGGAAAGGAGACTGCCTGTCTATGGACAAGTATATATCAGCAAGACTATCTTTGATTTTTTTACTTTCCTTTATGCAACACATAGGAGATTTTTTTTTTCCCATGGTCAGCTCAGTAAATAATTCCTTCATAATAAAGAGCCAAATACCAGAATAATTGATGCAGAAGGGTCTCAGCCATGGTGTGAGGTGACCACTGATGGCTATGTCCTGACATATAGTAACCTAACATGTCCTTAACCATTCCCCACATGGGAGTTTCCACAGATTCTCAAGACAGTACTGGTAGTGTCCCCCTCTCCTGCAGCAGCATGGCTTGCCTGATTGAACTTTATGTATGATGGAGTTCGACAAATCACCATCTTCCCTACACAGAGGTTTCCTGAATTTTTAGAGATCCTTATTACATGCCTTCCTTTTTTATCCTTTCTTTTTAAGTACAACCCTCTCTGCCAGATTCTTTAATCTGTCTCTAAAGGTCATGCTTTCTAGCTTGCTGATTGCTTCCCCCACTGTCACCATGCTTCTGATCCCTCTCAAGCGGCTCCTATTTTTATGGAAAGACAGCCCCAAAACTGAATCCAGAGCCAGGGAGAGCAGGCAAGTGCTGCACATCTCATATTTGCAAGCATGTCGTGTAGAGTCTGAATTACATACGTCTGTTTTCTCACACTTTGAGTAGTTCCTTGCCTGTAAGTTTCAGCAGATTTTTTTTTTTCTCAAAGAGGAAATAAAAGTAATTTAAGAAGGACACTGTTTCTCTGGGGGCAGTCCAAAAACCTTCTAACTAATTAGACACATAGAAGTTATAAAACTGTTGTTTCTGAAGGTGTTGACCAGAAGACTGTTTGTTCACCCGGCATTACTAAGCCAGTCTCACAACATCTAGGACTTGCTACCTGCTGGTTTCATAAACTGTGCTTGAAGATGGCCCTGGGAGAGGAATGGATTGTTTTGGCAAGTTCAGCTGTTGCAATGTGCCTGAGTATTTCATGGCTCACATTACCAAGGGATCCGGCATGCTGACTCTATTTGTTCACGTGTTTTAACTGCTTTTTGCGTCTCTGTGCTTTTTTTTTCACAGCCTATTACCTCAGGCCTGCTTAGTAGCACCACGAATTTATCCTACCCTTAGCCCAAAAATTGTGGTCATTTTTCACTCTCTGACACATGCACACTGGTTTCTCTGAATCATCTGTGCCCTGTTTAAGGATTGTGCCGTCAATGCTGTGTCATGATTAGGTGAAGAAGGGATCTGTTTCAGGCCAAGGCTGCTAAGTCACATTTTCTGTAAAGAGCGGTGATGTAATTCCGTACTACAGTTTTAAGCAGCAAAGCTGATTTAAGATGCTTCTGAGCACATTGCCACCAGCTGCCTGACTGCTTTTTTCACACCCCCAGTCAACATTTTTTAAAGGAGAGTGACTGATACTGCATGGGTGAGAATGAACAACATGCAGTGGGAAAGGGTGAACAACTTTGGCAATTAAACCACATTATGAAAATGTAACATACAATAATGAACTAGATACTCTGTAATCAAGTACCACAAGAGGCATACAGTGATTTCTTCTTTCTCTTTTTTTTTTTTCTTGTATGATTTATTTTTATTCAGATCTCTTCTGGTTGTCTTTGACTACAAGCAGTGCTGTCAGGTTTGTGGAATTCTCTCCATTATTATGCTGTAATTCAATTAGATAAGCAATTTTCTGATAGTCACACTAGGAAGCCTACCGGGAGCCTGAGCACCAGCGATCAGCACTGACTTTCAGAGTAGAGCCACCTCTAAAGTTTGGAAGCCTTATTTTATTAAAAATAGGTATTTATATATTACTCAGTATACTGGGAATGATTTTTTTCCCCAAAACTGGTTCTACAGGTGCTTTGAAAGTTTCCTCTGGCAGTGATTTTTAGAAATGTGCTTGCTTACTGTTTTGATCTGCTGATGGAGCCCATCAAATAGTGGAGAGCTTGGTTACAGTTTTATGCCTGCTTCTGAATCAGGGTGTAGGAGAGGATTTCCTTCACAGATGGCTGAGTAGTTATTTTGTGTTGGGAAGTGCAACTAAAATAATCCTGATAGGGTGGCAAGAGAGCACACAAGCCTCTGCAGGCTCCTACATAAGGAATCCTGCCTATCCATGCAAATAATGGTCATGTGAGGCAGTTGGGTGCTGGGAGCAGCGGCAGTGGAGTGGCTGCATGAGTGGTGGCTGGCCAAGGGTGGCTGCAGGAGGCCACCCTGTCAGGAAGGACTGCCTGAGCACAAGGCAGTGACAGTCATGTCAAAAAGGACTCTGGGGAACCCGGCAGTGACAATGTCATATGGCAGAGGTTTTTCACTTTCCATAAAGAGGAAGGTTCATTTAGTGTGCATGTACGTGATGGAAGGGTAAACAACAGAAAAATCCAGTAAGCTTGACCTCTAACATCCCAGTCCGTGACTTTGCACAGAAATTTGGGGTTTGTTTTTCATGTCAGTTCTGAGATCCACATATTTTCACATGCATGAATCACACAAATGGTACCTTGCAGCCAGAAAACATCAGGAAACAGCAAAATGCTGGTCAGGTTTGAAATTTGCTTACACATTTACAGAGATTGTACATAAATATAGATGTTTAATATATACTTTTGTGTGAGGGAAAGAGTTATTAATGCATCTTATTCTGTGAGGTGTATTTTTTCTTGGATGTTTATAAAAATACCTTTATAATGGTCCTTTTTAAATAAATTGCTTCCTTTAGTAATTAGGGCTATTTGCTATCATTCACTTAACTTTGGAAAATTCTAATTCCAGGCTGATAGGCAAAGAAAACTTAAAAAATGTTGCACTATTTCTCTGCTTCAGGAGTTGATTTTATCACAGTTACTGCTCAGTGAAGGTAGCAGATAAAAGGAATAAAAATTGATCTTTTTTTAAAAAGTTCTTGCATCGTGGAACTTTGGTTTTTCTTTGAATTGCAATGAAGTGTCTCAACATCAGTTGTTTCTGAAAAAATGATTTTGTGACGATGTTGCTGTTTTTGAAGGACGAACACACAACTGGTTCCAATCAGTTTCTTAATGAGTATATTCACAGTTCAAACACAAGAGACTGTATTTCAGGTTACACAAATACTAGGTTGTAATCCCATGGTGAAATACTTGTGTGCCAGGCACTGACTGTTCTCAGAAATAGGTTGGTGCAGTGCTTTCCAATCACTGTATCTTAGCTGCTTAGTGTTTTGTTGATGAACTTAGCAAGGTGTCTGTTGGCACCTTTTTAGTAAGGTGAATGGTTTATGGATAGAGCAAGATGCATGGGACAGGTATGCTTGCTCTACTAAGCTGTCTTTTAAGTATTTAGTGTCCTGGCATGATTTTTCTTTGTAAAAAAATTCTGGAGGCTGAAATGCTTCTTCATCTTGCTGTACTTTCAGCTTGGATAATAACTGTATAAGCTTCTCTGACAGTCATGGCCCTAACTAATGCCTTCTCTATGAGGGGTGATGGAAAAAATTGTTGTACTTTCATGGTCAGGCTTGTTCCCTTATTTCCCTACCTTGGAGGGTCCTGTGATATCATTCTGCAGTAGGTTTCTCCTGGCAGTAGAAGCAATACAAACCCTCCCTTCTTTGTTGCTAGTAGCTAGCCATGCTGTAATGCAGTGCTTACTCAGGTCTTTGTGCAGCTCCACTAAAGACTTTCTCAGACTTAAGGCTGATAAACAAAGCTTTCTGTAATGTTCAGGATATGCCTAAAATTCAGTACCTGCAGTCATAATGGCCAAATTCAGCCATGGATGGAGCTGCCAACTCACCTGAGTTTTTTTACTGCTAACTATGGGAGAAATTCTCCCACAGAAGTAGAGAGTACTTAGTGAGGAAGGGGAGTGCTCCCTGTTGCTCTTGATGTAGTCCATGAGTTCCAGGGAGCTCAGGGCATTCCTGGTCCAGCAGTACCCCTGTCAACCAGAAGTGGTTAGTCAAGGGATGAGACCAAAGGATTTGGGTCAACAGTCCCATTAGAGGAGGCAGAGTCTTCTAGTGCACAGAGCTGAGTCACCCTCTCCATTTGAGTGAAGATACCTGATTTGTTTACTTTGATTACTCTCTGAAAAATGACTTGAACACACAAAGAGTGCTTGGGGCAATGGTGGTTTTGTAAGCTGGGTGTTTGTGCCGTGCCACTGAGAAGAAGTAGTGTTTACTTTGATGGTTAAAAGAACCGTAATTCCATGAGAAACAAAGAGCTGTGTCCACTGACAAAAACAGTGACCTTGTCCCTGTTTTATTGATGACTGTGCACCTCTGCCTGGCAGATCTTCAGTCTGGGTGCTGATTTTCTCTTTAGATTTGTCAGTGCTCTGGGGCTTTTTTAAGTGCAGAAAAAAATGAGGTTCTTCTCTTACTCCCAGTTCTGCCTGATGTGAAATTTCATGCTGATGTCTCCTATTTCCTAGTTCAGGGTCTAGGTCAATCCATTATCAGCAAATGGCATTTCCCTCAAACAATCTTGTCAGAATTCAACTGGCCTAGACAAGCATGTCTGAACAGCCAACCTGACCAACTTCAATACTTTGGGTCCTCAGCTTTCTTCCTGGCACAGCCTGGGTATGCGAAATTCATTATCCTGGCACTCCATACATTCCCTTGATGATTGAAAACACAGGAATGATTATTAATTAAGGAAGGAGAAGGCCTCCTGCAGCTAGGATCGCAACCATTAAGTTAGCAGACAGAACCAGTCACTGGTGTTTTACCTTTCAGGTCTCCTTATATTGTTAGGATTGCTCTTAAAGATGGATGGAAGGTGGAAATTGATCTTTTTCAAAACACAGTCCTGCTGCACACTTGGCCAGTGTCCTACAAATGAGATGAACAACATAGTGGCCTAGTAGATAAACTAAAAAGTTAAAAATCAATGTTCAGCCATTCAGATCACTTGAAGAGAGAACCTCTCCAGTCTGAAAGGCTGCCTGTACCATGATATTTATATAGATGTTTAGAGCAGTATAGTCAATACTGTTCATGTCTTTAAACAGAGATTGAAAATTAAATAATAATAAAACCATTGAACCAGTTGCCATCTTTGAAGGGTGCCATTGACTAAGATGCTGCAGCATGGAGGAGAATGTGCTGAGCAGGCAGCAAGCAACGACTCACCATGAAGAATACATTTTATCTGCATTACCAGATACTGATAATAAACAGGAAATTTGGGCCTTAAAGGCCTCAGCAGAGAGTATCCCCTCTCACTTTACTGTGACTGAGATGCTCCTCACTGTTCTCCCTTTGGCCTTACTGGGTGAAATGAGACATACCCCACCATGGCCTTGGGACCTTGGTGCCGGGCTTAATTCACGTCTTAGCATGTCTTTGCTGGAAATGCTGCATGGCTTTGTGTAGTTTTGTTTTCATGTTATGTAACAAAGTGAGTCTGACTTGTGAAACACCCTCTGAACATGTCAGTAACATGCTCGGTTTCCTGGACTGTCTTGAAAGTTAGAGATAAGTCTAACATGAGAAATCACTGCATAGGGAAACATAGCAGCTAGGCCTACCTGAATATATCTAGGTCTCTTGCTTTCAGTCACTTTCATTTAATGGCTGAGATTTTGAAGCCTTCTGACATGCATTTTATTGTAATTGCTAGTTGTTTCATAGGGACTAGCTGCTAGCCCAGTTCATTTTTCACTTCCCAATACCCTTTCTGATACACTAGATTATTTTTACTATTAATGCTGTCATCACTGTTAAATCTGGAGAAAGGACAGTTTTGATGACTGTGGCTGTTGAGGTATTTATAATGAAGAAGGCTCTTTTGAAAGCAATGAGATGGCATTCAAAATCAAGTGAAGACAAAGCCCAGAGTCCTGAAAGGAAAATTAACTTAGAAGAAGTCAGAAATTTAGGACTACTTTAGCCAGAAGGAAGATGTGTGGAGAGGGGTGAATCCAAGAACAAACAGCCTGATAATGCTATAAGAGGTTAAGATTCAAGTGTTGGTTCGGAAGAGTAATATGATGTAAGCAGTGTATAATCCAGAGTCATGGCAAATTATATTTGAGAGGGGCTTGCTTGTTTTACTCAATGGTATTACATTTCCCCTAATCCACAGCACATCCTAAGGGACAAATCCTCTTCCCACTGCTGGATATATTGACTCACACTGCTTTCCTGACGTTTGGGCACTTCTTCACAGGGACAAGTGACAAGACTGAGGAATTTTGCAGAAGTGCAGGTTGTGAATTTCTTAGCATAGGACTGACTGCACCCTTAATATGCATTAAGATTTTGAGGAGAGAGTGGCCAAGTGGGGTGTGTGAGAATAGTATGGATGAGGTACCACCTCCATCTACATCTGACGGCACAGGTTGGAGGTCAGAGTTCCACCAGTCTCTTCCATCCTTTTGACTCCAAAAAGGGTACCAAGATGACAAGAAAATGCTTGTATTTGTAGTAGACATATCTGAGCTGTGTCTACAATTTCTTGTGAAGTTATAACTGCATATGTTCCAAGAGACTAGGGAGAGTATGAAAGTCATGGCAATATTTTCAGAAAGGTAAGTGAAATGACCTGAGTAATTTTAGGTCAATCTTGCATTGATTTGTGGCCAAAAGATGGAATGTTTAAAAGATTGAAGCAGAATTAATGACAGTCAATAGGGCTTAAAATAAAATAGGGTATGTCAAATGTACTTAATTTAATTGCTTGAGATCATGGGTTTGATTGATTAGAAGTATACTGGTTTTCTTGGACTTCAGTTTTTTGGACACATGACAGGCTGCTATGTTGCTTCCACAGCATTGACTGCTTTAGGATTTCATGGAGATTTCAGGTATTGTCTGTAGTTTGGTAGCCTTTATGTGCAGCTGTGTGGGCCTTGGCATGCAGCTGACAGGACAGCCTTGCCTGTAAGTCACAGATGCCTTCCCTGAGAACCCCAGCTGGCTGAGTGGCCCTTTTGGAGTACAGCAAATCACAGCAAACTTTTCTTTAGCAACTATTGGTCATGAAATTGCAGTGTATTCTTCTGTCATCTAGTGTGGATGCAGTTACTCTTATAGGTTGTCCTGGTGACTCAGGTTACACTGAATTTAGGTGCTCTCACAATGAAATGGGTGGTGAAAATGTGTGAGGTTAGGAAAGCCCCATGAGAATGTTTTGGAGTCTGATCAAAGACCCTACCAAGGGAGATTTATCAGCTAGGTGTCTAGCTTACTTTCTGGGTATACAAATCCTTACTGGGGTATTGTATCTAGCTCTTTAAGTTCTTATAGTCTGTTAATTAAAATCAATGAGAGAGGGTAAAAGTCAAAGTGAGAAAATGCATGCCTTGAGCAATCCTGTCAAGAGTTAAGGTAAATAAATGGTCAGTATTTGATAAAGAGTATGCCAGTTGGCTGGTGTCTTTCTGCAGGTTATATGTAGACTGGCCTCAATTTTTAGGTTTCTGGCAGAAGATACTTGGTGTCCTTTCGTAGCTTCTGCTGTTTTTGACTTCAATACATTTATGAACTGATCAAACCTACAGCAGTAAGCATCCACCAATAATTACAGAAGTACTCATCTTCTCAGGTCTGATTCTTGACTGAGATGCCTAAGCTCATGCTAAGATATGGATTATGTTAGATCCTCAGCTGTTAAGGTTTTATTTAGCATCATTAGCTTACCTGGGGCTACAGTCATTAACACCAGTTTGATTTTCCTTATGAGATGCCCGTTCATGTCATTTCAAGTCAAGCATTTGAAATTCACATTTCTCTGGTATCTATACTGAGCATCAAATGGAAATTTTTTATTAAAGCAGATATGTCATCTCTGGAGAACCAAAAGACTCCTTGCCTTCCCTCTAACTTCAGTAAACTATTCACTTGCTGTTTCATAACATGACTGACTAGATTTATTTGTCATGTGCCCCTGTAATTCAATGTTCAAATCCAAACATGTCAAAAGGGAAATAAGTAATGGACCCTTTCTTATGCCCTAAACCTCCAAAGCAGTACTTTTTTTTAAACCAGTATTTTGACTATACCTAATGCTTGAGTATAGAATAGAAACAAAATACATGAGGACAGTCAGCTGTTCTGTCAGCTCTACAAGGCCAGTATTTGACACAGACAGAATGCTACAAACACACAGAAAATGCAACTATTTGAAAGGATAATCCTTTTGGAAGTGCAGCTTGCAGCATCTATCTAGGCTGTGAAAAGTGCTGTATTCCAGTGAGATTCTGATAGAGATACTGAGCTGATATATTGACTACAGTTTTTAAGGCAGTAAGAAATCAGCATATCCCTAAAAGGTTTGCTGACTATGAATTTATTTGAAAACTTACCTGAATAGAATTAGGCAACTAAATCAAGGCCCTCTAAGGTTTTTGCTAGTACTACGTCCATAGCAAAATATTATGTGAAAAATCCCATAACATATTATAGGTCTGTCCTCTGTTCAGCATCTCTAAATCCTTTCTAATTTTTACCCCGATGTCTCATGCTGCAGTAACAAAGAACAGATAACTGAATCTGTTTAGTAAATTATAGTCTGAATGTTTTTACCTATATTGAGTAGATATGCAAAATGCATATTCATTTCTCTAAACAAAAAGAAAATCAGATATAGAAAATTCTGCGTAACTACATTATCATAAAATTTTGTAGTAGTTTGCTTAAAGAAGATAAAATTATACACTTTTAAGATCTTCACATGTATTATCACTAGTCAATCTTGCAAGATGCATCTTCATTCATTGTACTTGGGAGATTGCCTGATTTCATTATGATAACTTTCTAACTCAGGACGTATTTTGTATCTGAGCACTTTTTGTGAATAGTTATAATATCTACTTATTCAAATAAGTGGCTGTGTTTACAGAGAGAAGAGGACACCACAAATAGCAGAGATATATCATTCAGTACCCCGCAGAGTGATTGTACATGACTTCTGTACTCTTTTCTCTTGAAAATACACTTACCTGCTTGTCATGGCTGGCAGTTCTGGTGTTTCAGCCAGTGAGCTCAATGCTTAATTCAGAGGCATGTTTTATTTCTTCAAAGTTGTTAAAAGAACTTGCAGTACTCAGTGATCTACATCTGTATCGAAGTCAGGTTCCTGATGGACAGCTCAGAGAAAACAAAGCCACTGGGAAGAACTGAACTCAGAAGTCTCTGGATTGAATCTTCAGTGAGGGGAATGGCAAGAAAAGAGAAATGGCATCCTAGTTCTAATTTTGAGTGAAGAAAGCAGGTTACTAGGTCATGCTAGTCAGCTATCTAATGGGAATTGCTCTTTCATGCTTTCTGGAGTTCCATACAGCTTTTTATCTAGGGTGTATGCACAATTCATGAGCAGCTGAAACAAGTAAAGACAAAATTTAACAAAATAAAAAGAACATCCAAGTGTAAGGGACTATAACACAGTAATAAGTGAAATATAATAGATTAATACTATAATAGCAGAGGCAGTCATTCACTGCTATTATTCATGGCTGTAGTTATGAATATTAATAAACTCAAATAGCTGCATCTGTAAGTCAGACTATTTTTTTAGAAAGGGATTTCTGTCGTCAGAGACTAAATCAATATTCAGAGATTGTAGGGTGGAATCAGTGAGACAATAACCAATGAACCCTTTTCAGGGTTCCTGAATTTTTACCTGATGATTGTGAAACATGAATTGGTTTGTCAGAACTTGGCTTATAAAAATGAGAAGAAGGAGAAAAACAACAGGCTGTGAAAACCTGAGCTCTCAAAAATATTCCATTACAGCAGAACGAGGGAGGAAGGAGGGGATGGGACAGGACTGTGGGTTTTGAGATACCCCCGTAAAGATTGCTGCAGAGCTCAGAGTCCTCTGGGAGATTTGGCAGCCAAAAAAATTGCTCCACTCTCCTCAGCAGTGGCCATGTCAGTGTGTGTCTGTGTGGAGCAGCTCAGGCAAGCAGCAGTCTGCCTGCAGTTGTGCCTAAAACATACATGTGACAAATGATAGCAGAACTGTGGGAAATAATGCAGCAGTGCTCCACAGACAGCCCAGTTCTGCAAGCATATCAGGATTTGAATTATTACAGATCCAAAACCAGCCCAACCTCATCCCATTGCCTGCTATAGGTTTGTATTTGTGGTTAGATTTAACTCATTTAACTCATAATTCGATGGGCATCAAATAGGTCCTTTGGAACAGAACTCTCCTTTCAAAGAGTGAGCCTTTTTAGCTGGGAAAAAGAAAAACCTAAAGAAAAAACATGAGCTGAAGAAATCTCCCTGGCTCTCCCCAGAACTGGAACAATTGTAGCAAAAGATGTCAGATGCTACATCCATCTCAATAGACCAGAACTGCAACCTAAAAATGAACATTTAAATCTTTGTACTATAAGCCAACCACTTCAATGAGAGAGTCTCATTCATCTCCAGATCCTAGAACCTCTACTTCTTTCCCCAAACAACTGCTCCTTTACAGCTGTTACTTATCAAAAGAGATATCTGCCAGGAGCTGCCTGTCAAAAATGGGGGTACAGAGCAAAGCAGGAGTAATTGAACAGAAATGCAGTACTGTGAGCTGAAGAACTGAGGTGATGAGCACTGCCTGATGTCTCTGCCAGCCCAGGACAGGTCAGGGTCCCTGCTCCTGCCGTAGTTATCTGAATTTACTTCATGGACTTGGTACACAGCTTTTGATTTTTATCTTACTGTTAATTTTTGGGGTAGGGTTAATTTTTGCAGTAGCCAGAAGAGGGCATGGCCAGGACGTGGAGGTTATTCTATACCACCTAACATCATTGCCAGGGGCAGGGGAAATGGAGTGTGTTCCTACCAGCAGAGTGAACGTGGCTGCAGTTGGGTGGCAGGCGGGCTCTGAAGGGAGCATTTTCCATGTGAATCACTCTCTCTTTTGTCTAAAGCTTTTGTTATTGATATTGTTGCTGTTAGCATTCGTTTCCTCACCTGATTGCTGTTTCCAGTAAGCTGTTCTTATCTCAGCCCGTGATCTTCACCTTTTGTGCCTTCAATTCTCCTCTTCAGCCACCCGCAGGGGAAGAGGAAGGGGGAGGGGGAGTAAATGGGCGGCTTCATGGTTTTAGTGGGAGCATGAAATCGGAGAATACCATTCCTAAACCACAACGTTTCTAACAAGCTAAATGTGTCAGGAATATGCCTAGTAAATGACACATGAAAGTTTGAGCGTTTACCTTGCCAACTATTATATTCAAACTGTGACTGATTTTTCCAAAGTAAATTTGTTTTTTAGGTATTTTCCTCCTCCACAAATAAACAATAAATTTGTTGTTATTATTCACATTGTTTTCCCCAAGCACAGGACACTAAAACAGTATATAAACATTAACATTTGCATATGACATGCTACAATATGCTACTGTGAAACATAGCCAACCACAGAAACATTTCAAGCCTGACCCCTCAGTCTTGAAAAAATGTAAATTTCATATCCCGTCTTAACACGAGTAATCCCATTCACCTGACAAAAAGGATGCCAGTTTAATAGTAAATATTTGCTATTTAAAGTGGTTTTTTTGGCATAAAATCTTGCTTTATTGCCATTTTAAAAGATGCTACTTTAGGAAAAATGGCACATTTTGAACTCTTTTATGAGTGTTCATTTTTGTAACTCTGTTCTGCTGATGCTTTCTTGATTTATGCTGTAACTTAGACAGAAATGCAGCAGTGCTGAGGCAGTATGGTACAGGACAAATGATCAACAAAGACTAGAAGTATTTCAGCATAATTTTCATGCTGTGAAATGAGATAGTGCTTGCATGCAAGACCTGATAAAAAATATTTTCTGAATATCTCTGTGGCCTTTCGTGTTTTAAGAGCCACATGCTATTAATTATTTTCTTAAGAATTTTTTATCAATTTTTTGTATTCGTTATTGAAATATGTATTTTCTTAAGCATCTCAAAGCTTTAGGCAGAGAAACACAAGGGGGCACTTGAGTCCATTTATTTATTCATTGAAGCTGGTATCCTCTCCACTACTATGACCCCTTGAAGAGATAAACCAACAAAAACATAGTTTTAGTACTCACCTTTCTTGCCCAATAAAACAAAACTAAGGACCACTTGTAAAACAGCTAGAGGTGGTGAACTAGACAAAAGAGAGAATCGAAGAATGAGTGCTGTGCCTTGGGAATGGAACTTGCCTGTTGTTAAACAACTGGGGATGACTCCTATTTAAACTGAAATACTGGGATTAAGCACAGGCAGTTATAGGGGATTTGTAAAAAACGCCCTAAAGAAGGTTTTAGAAAATGATGCTGCTGATTAGGTGACTTGCTTCCCTTTAGGTCTAAATCAGGCTGGGAGTACTAAAATTCTGGAAATGTAATCACATGAAATATGAAATCAGGTTTTTTTCTTCTTAGGCCTTTTTAGTGAAACTTTCCTTAGGCACAAAGTTGAAGCCAAAGGTCCAGTAAGAGTCATTCTGCAGCGGAAGTTCTTCTTAACCTCTGAGTTGGATGGTGATTATAAAAATGGGTTTATTCCAGCCAGTGAGGCTATATTCATCTGCAGGATGTCTGCTACAGTCATCAGTTGATGCATTAAAAAAAAAAAAAAAGCCCTAGAAGAGGGTGCAAGGATAATGGCAGTAACCTATTTTTTCAAGCACCAAAAGTTTCATTTTCCTGCTTGTAATGAGGTACTGCCAGCAGCAGCACACAAACAGAAGATACCTTTAACCCACCAGAAAGCTTTATGATCTTTGCTGGTTTTCAGTCCAGTGGATTTCACATGTATTTTATTTTTTTTCTCTTTCCCATACCCATTTTCAGTCTTTGTTATTTTGGGGGATATTTCAGGCTCCCTGAGGTTCAATTGTCCTCCATTATGACTCTATACAGCCAGGGACATTTCACTGATAGCAATATTCCAAGATGCCATCTTTTCTGTGTCTTCTGTGTCTCACTACAAAAACATGCTTTTCAGGGTAGTAGCTGGGCAGATTCACCTTAAGTCTTGCTGTGGTTTTAAGCCCAGCTGGAGATGAAACACCATGCAGCCACTCCTCAAGTTCCCCCTCTCTTCCCCACCACCCCAGTGGAATGGGAAGGAGAATCAACGTAAAACTTGTATGTTAAGAACAATTTAATAATTGAAAATTAAATAAAGTACAATAATAAGGGATAATAATAACAATAACAATAATAATAGTAATGGAAAAAACAAGTGATGCACAATGCAATTGCTCACTGCCCACGGACAGATGCCTGACCCCCCTTCTGAACCCAAACTGGCCGAGCTTCTGGGATTTTGGGTGACTCCCCCCAGTTTATGTACTGGGCATGATATTCTGTGGTGTGGAATATCCCTTTGGCCAGTTCGGGTCACCTGTCCTGGCTAAGTTCCCTCCTGGTTTGATGGTTTTTTTTCATACCTCCTCACTGGCAGAACATGAGACAAGGGAAAAAAGGGTCCTTGACTTGGATAAACATGACTTAACAAAACACCAAAAAATCAGTGTGTTATCAAAACCATTCTCATTCTGAAACCAAAACACAGCACTGTAACAGCTACTGAGAAGAAATGCTGTAGCTGAAACCAAGACAAGTATTTATTTGCATAGCTACCTGCCACAATGTGTTGCATGCCTTGTTAGGCCATGCTGCTGAGGGGCTTTTCACCCATCACCAAAATCCCTGGGCTCAGGCCTCCTGCAGTTTGGGTACATTTCTGTCTGGATAATAGCACTCGCTCCTTGTAGACGTATTACACTTTCTCAATTTGATTAGATTTATTGACAAGAAAGCACAGAGTGTTTGTAGAAGAATTTTGCCCTTTTCTGGCTGCTTGCCAGGAGCTACCACACTGCCAAAGGTTATTTTGAGGACCAGAAGGGAAGACAATTTGACGGGAGCTCAAAGGAACTGGAGGCTCAGTTGCATGGGGTACAGTGGATTGCCTCTCATCAGTTCTCATTGGTATTGCTAGTTGCTTGGCAATGAGTGAACAAATACGAAAGTGATATCACACAAGACCTTACTAATTTAGATTCCCTAGCCTTGTACTTAACCTAATTCGTTGGACATGTGACTGATGTATCTTGGACATGAGTCTACTCATCGAGAAGCTTGTTTCCTCAGTTAAAGCTGTAGAGACACATGAAGGGATCGTCTGAATGACAAAAGTTGCCACTTCAATTCCTAGTGTCAGCTATGTTGAAGCTGCATCATATATCACAACAGCAATACGACATGCAGTGTATATGACTGAAGAATTCCTTGGATATTAAGCAGTGCATAGTAAAATCAAAGAAAACTATAAACCAAATAAAAAGACAATTTTTTTATCTTCACACAGGAAATATAAATAACAGGCATACAAGCAAGGCACGAAGTATTATATTTTTCACAGATGAAAGTTTCAGAGATAAGTTATTATTTTTTTAAATAATTAGCTCTCATATGTAATAGACATCTCTTTGTATATGTTTATAACCATCTGTGGAAAAGATGCTAAGTTTCCTAAGGCACAACATTGACCTGAAAAATTCTTTTGAGTCTGTGAGATTCAATTTAGATTTATTTTTATTGTTTATGAAGTGAGTGGCCAAGACAAAGTTTTTAAATGGAGCCTCACAAAGATGATAAAGGTACACCTGGAAGGGAATAATTTTTAAATCTGTATGATCAAAATTAATTAGAGTGCCCATGGGTCATGGGGTGTTTTTTTTAAGCATCCTGAACTTGGCTGAGAATCTCCTAGTTAGTTAATTAGGGCTGAATTGCCAAAGGCCAGAGCGAGTGAGGCAGAGCCATGACCCTGAGCTTTGAAATTACAGGCAGGGTGATGTACGTTACTATAGCATATTTCTTAATGTACAGTTAGGTTGAAAACCAGCTAATATACACAAAGTACAGCACATATGATACAAACATATACACTGTATATGCCAGACAGACAGAAAATATGGTAATGCATATATATACTATATATGACATAATATTTTAGCTGTAATGCCACTGTGCTATTTTAGTGTCAGACAAATAAAAAAAACCCAAAAAGCCAAAACCATTTTGTAAGTAATGCTCTGCATGGTAACAGCTTTTGTAATGCAGCACATTTACTTGGCTCACAGATCATCTCAGTCAACTCTGCACAGCTACAGGGGATTAAGAGAAGATGTGGATCTAGGTAGATACTGTTGTAGCAGGGTGTATGCACAGATTGTATTTACAGCAGACATATGCTGGTGTTAAGAATGGCTGGTGTGTATTAGTTATTAAAATGTGCTTAATTTGTCTTTCAAAATAAATGATAAAAGATTAATCTTAGTTCATTATAAAAATGGATATATGAAGAGTGTATGAGTAGAGATATAACTTGAATCACTGGTAAAATATTTGTATTTAGATAAAACTGATTTCAATTTTCCTTTGAAAAGTGTGTGGGATTGCTTTTCTCCATCCTTTACAAGAAGACGGAATCTCATTTATACAAACTGCTCATGCTTTGAGATCTAACAGAGGCACAGTGTATTTGCAAGTGATGAGGGCAATGCTTGCTGATGCCTACCTTTTCAGTCCATGAACACTTGTGTTTTGCTGTTCCTCTGCTGTACTGTCAGTTGAACTGCTGCTGGCCTTTCCCTGTAGGCTTTTCCCTTCCTCCAGGAGCTGTTAGAGCTACTCTGCAGGAGAACTTGAGGCTGTTAAAGTTTTGCATTCCTGTGTTAACACAGTTATATCAATGGGCAGGAGGCATGCTAAGAGCACCCTCTGTTTTGGCTTTTTCTGATCTCTGGCTTGCTCTTGCTTGCTCTTTCCAGTAGTTGCAAACCTGTAGGTTCACTGAAAGGAGACTTAGTGAAATTTGAGAGGAAGCTGGAGAGCAGCTAAAGGGCCAGGAACCAGCATGGCCAGCAATTGCAAAAAACTATTTTATTTCTCTGACTCTGTCACCAGTTAGCTATGTAACCTTGAGGAGGTTGTTTTTACCACATTGCCTCCAAGACAAAGAAAAAGCGAGGGGGGCTGCAGAACTGCTGGCTCAAGAGATGCAATAGCACAAACGCTTGAGCAGAGCACTGTGATTTCTATCACCACGCTCCTCGGGCACCACAGTCACCCCGCTGATTGCTGGAGTCGGAGGTGGGAAGTGAGCAGCGAGGAGCAGGGCTGGCGTTGGTTAACAGCAGCTCCGTGCAGCCCTGTGCCAGGGCGCCCTGGCAGGGTGACCTGTGGTGAGCAGCTTCCCTTGCTGAGGAGGCGTAGTGCAGGTGGTGCAATTAATTATGCCCAGGCCAATTCCACAAAGCAGTAGGTTTAAAAAGCAAACCACTGATGTGTACTAAACAGCATCGCCACACCACATCTGAGAGTTACTTTTAGTTGACACAAGTGCCAGGGGTAACAAGCTGACAATTATTGCAAACATTTTCTTCCTTTGCCTCACTGGTTAACATACGATCCTCTAAAAGCTGCAGTAGCAATGTAGTTTGCTGCTGCTTTGTACTTTCACTGGGGTGTCCCTGAGCGAAGATGATTATTAAGACAGTCATTGCTTTTTCTGAGTTGCCTCCCTGTGAGACCTGGGGAGCAGGGGGGCTTTCCTCTGCCTGGCCCTGCAGCCATGCCCCCACTTTGTGCACCCTCTGATGCTGACACGGCAGTCAGGAGAGGTTTGCTTCCTCTGGAGAAAAGCCATAACCTTAGCAGCTTGGCACACTCCTTTAGGATTCCTTGGAAGACTGAATTTGGATAGATAAGATGACACTGCCATTAGCTTTCAGCTAACAAAATCAAAGTGCTCATAAATTATCTTCTTGGTAGCAAGGCCATATGAATGAATTAATGTATCAGTGTATCTGAGCTATACTTTTCTTAAAACTCAGAGGAGGGATCAAAACCACACAGAGGTCTTCTGCTGGGTGCCAGGAAATCCAGCCAGGCTAAGGAGGGCCTGGCTCTGGCCTTCCCCATGGGATAGAGGGGCCAGCAGAGCCAAGAGGAGGGTCATGTCATGTTCTGGAGGTCTTTAATGGGGTTCTAGTCCTGTCTCCCAGGTTGCATTGGTGTATTTGGGTGGGGACAGCGAGGAAAGCTGCTGGCACAAGGGAAACTGAGGGTCAGGGGCTGGGACCTCACACCTCCGGTGGGGGGAAGAGGGGAGAAAATATATTCTGCTTCCTCTGGATAAAGAGACAGCTACTTCAGTCATTGCCACCAAAGAGTCAGGGTCAGATGCCTGAAAAACAGACACCAATTTTGCTGGTTAATGACTTATTAACAAAGCCTTTTAAATGCTGGCTTTTCCTGTAAAGAAAAATAATAAAACAAAACAATGCAAAGAGGTAGATACCTGCTCTGAGAAGGAAGTCCTGCAGTCTTCAGGGAAATGACAAAAGGAGAACAGAGCCTTGACTCTCTTGAAGTCACGTTGGCAACTGGGGAAACACTATGACACCTGAAAGCACCAAGCAGGCAAATGGTCAGAGCATTGTAATTCTACACTAAACATGAACACTTTGTCATGTTTGTACAGAGAACCAACTTTCCATAGGCATATGTGTGATGACAGCCTGTGGTTCCCAGCAGAGTAGGAAAAGTTGGTGTCTTAACTCTTCACAGCATTGTTCAGAAATTCCGAATAATAAGATGTTTTCATTCTTTGTTTGGAGTTTCTTTCTTCTGTTTGCAGTTTCTCCCACATAATCTTCCTGATATTTCTCCTTTTTTCTCTGCCACTGGTGGTAGGCAGGTTACATACAGAAGAGGGCTTTATAGTACTTAAATAATAATTTCTTCAGCACACTGCTGAGTCAAAGCAGGCACGGTGGTGTTCGTTGAAAAGGCTGGGGACCTTTGCTGCTTATTAAATGTATGTGGATACCACTCTAAACCAGTGGGCTGCTGCAGTGGTTGCCCAGACAATACTGTCCTACCAGGTCAGCTGGGAGCCTGGAGAGCTTTGCGGGGGCTTTGTTAGTGCTGAGCAATGCAGTGTGTGGGGAACCCCTGCATTTTATTGTTGTGCTAATGGTTACTTGTTTAAAAGAACAGCTTTTGAAAATTAGAATTCATAAATGAGGGTTTGATTATTTTCAGAACTGCTATTACCTTCTGCATTAATCGAGTAGTAACCAATTCCGAATAATATGATTAACGAGTTTTATCTGCTGAGTGGCAGGGCTGGAAACATACAGGGTTTTGGCAGGATAATAGCTGGGTTCTTGTGAGTAAACCAAAGGCTTTCCACCTGCTGGTAGGTATCTTGTTCCAGAGGGCTATTTCTCACTGACCTGCCACTGAGCAATGTGGATGGCAGTACTTAAGCACTAAAATTATCTTTAATTTGAATCATCAGGATCCTGTTCAACTTGTACCACAGGGGCAGTGAAGGTATAGCAATGCAGCTCACAAAACCTGAATGGCCAACACTTGAAGTGGGAACTGACCACAAAGACAGATACCCTTCTCATGCAGAAGTCCTGTGGCTTGGCTCATCTGGGGCAAATAGGCTTCAAGTATACTACCCAGAGCAAAATGTAAGGTGTGGTGTGGAAGGTGCCATACTGCTGCATCACAACCTTCTGGACATGCAGATTTCATCTCAGAAATAGAACTTTTCTGGCTAATTCCCAAGTAATTGTCTTGACTGATTGTCACAGCATTGCTTTTCGCTAAACAGATGTCCTCCATAAGTGAGTTAGATAAGTACTCCAGGTCTTACAACTATGGGGTTCCTGATCTTGATGTTTTCTTGTCTCACTGAAGTTTTGTTTATGAAGACTATCATTAACTTGTTATTCCTCTACATCACTGATGTTTTTAGGACTGCCCATGTTGTTCTGGGTCAATTCCATACGGATTGCAGTGAGCTGTTCAGTGACAATGGTGAGGGGAATTTAAACTTTCCATACTGTAATGAGAAGTGTACCATAAAAACCATCACTATAACCCTTTGTATGAACACTGCTTGGTGACATTCTGAGGGACTTTTCTGCCTCGATTTGCCTCTAAGCCCAATGGGTCGTCTTGGCTGACCCAAGTAGCATGTGGGTCTTTTTTTCAATACTACCTGCAGAGAAATTATTTCTTTAAAAAGGCTCAACATAATTATGAAGAGACTAGTTGATCAGACAAAATTACCTACTTAAATGAATTATGCCAGTGAAGTTTAAAGAAAAGCTCTGGTGTGGAGACTATGGTGTTCATGGTGAGAAGTACTAGGAATACTCTGTTTATGATTTGTAGCTGCATAACTGCTTCTGGTTTTCTCCCCATTGAAGGGGGTTTAAATACAAGGAACCTGCTTTTAATGTAACCATATACTTTTGATTATGTCCTGAAGTTATCTTACTGTTATGGAAAATAATAGGCAGATGTACTCATTGCAGATGATGTATGATGATGCATCAGTAAAAGATGAAAACCAACCAAAAAACCCAACCAACCAAACAAAATCCAAAAGAAGATATTGACTTTGGGTTCATGCAAATATTCAAAAAATATTCAGTATAAGAATGTAAAAAAGATCTTAACAAATACCAAATATCATTCCTTTGGCCAGATGTCCAAACATTAATGTAAGCAACTTGCCTATCATGCAACTTTCTGAAATCAGTCTTGTTTGGTTATTGTCTGTGGAGCAGTCTAATTGGCAACAAGTGCAAGATAATAAATGCAGAACAAGAGAACTGCTTAAAAAGTCAGACTTTCATTGTAGGAAATTGACTCAGTGCATGCTTTTGAATTTGGAAATGTAACTTAAAATTCACGAGACAAAAGTATTCTTCAAACTGAAGTAGTTTCCTTCTTACTTTCAACTCTATGCACAGTACAGGAAAGAGGGACATTTCACTTTCTCTGTCTTTCTAAAGAAAATCAAACTGAAAGGAGTAATTCTGACCCTCTACAATCAGCAAGTGTAATACAATACAGCACTGTAATCAAAGTTCATTCTTGAATTAAAATCTGAAAAGGTAAAAACATTTGGGGAAAAATGGGGAGCTTACATGATTTACAGTCTGCATGTCACTTCATCATTAGCAGCTCCAGAAGATGTTGGGGTATTTATTAATGGCTTCTATTATAATCACACCCATTTTATCTTTCTTTCTGTATTTTAAGAACTGCTGTGTGGTAAAGCTGAATATCTGTTAGCTGGAAATATGGTTAGATGTCTCATAATGATATGTGAAGTCCATAAGTTATTTATCAGAGTAGGAGAAAGAAATGAAGATTGTATATGTGGAAATGACAGAACACAAAATTTGAGAATTTGAAACAAGGGTTTCAACAAAGTGCTTACTTCAGTACGATGGTTGGTAGTAGGTTTGGGTGTGTTTTCTCTGTTTCATTTGCCTTGAATGCAAAAAGGACAAAAAGCCTGTTTTTTAAAATCTGTACTGTAGGTATTATTGGTGAAATATCTTGGCACTGTTTCAGAAACTTAAGACAGGAAACTGTAGAACAAATGCATATGTGAAAGCCATTTATTGTAATGAACAGCACTGTAATCAAAGTTCATTCTTGAATTAAAATCTGAAAAGGTAAAAACCAGTGAGTCTTAAAAGTACCAAGGAATACAAATCTGCATATGTTGTAAATAGTGACAATTCTGTGGCTATTTTTAGAAAATAATTTGAAACTGCAGTAATAGTGATGAGGCTATTTGAATGTCAGTAGTAAATTGTGCTGAATAACCTTAGAATAAAATATTGCTTTACTAAGAACCTAATGTGATTGTGCTTCATATAGAAGACTGAATATTTTGTGTATTCATCAGTAGTATTTGCAACATAATCACAGATTGCAGCTGTCAAGGAATGATTTGGGAGACTGTTCTGTAAACCAAGGAAGAGTGGAATACAAGGTATGACACTTCTGGATCTCTCAGGCCAGCCTTTACAGAGTCTGCTTTGCCTTTGCCAGAGCTTCTCTGTATCCCATAGTCTCCATGTCAAGAGTAGAGGTCAGACCTGAGGACTCATCTCACCTCTGTAGATCAGGGCATACAGATTTTAAAACACGAATTAGAACTGCTAGTTGAAGCATAGCATTTGAAGTAATGTTCTGCCAGTGCAGCTGTGGTCAAACAAATTTCCTTCGCTACGATTTCCCTTTGAGAATTATATTTCAGCTGAGTTACTCTGATTCAGATAAATGACACTTGTGTTGCTCCCAAAACAGGGGCTGAGTAGTGGGGAGGCATGGTTTGGCAGATTCAAGAGAAGCCCAGCCTGTGACTTCAGACCTCTGAAGACTTTGACCTTTCTCATCAGTTGGCTGAACATTTGTTTGACTCCAGGGTTAGGAAGTTTGCTTCTTATCTCTGAAAGATTTCTCACTGCAGAGCATTCATCTGCTTGAGTGGTCTCCTTGGTGTGAGATGAGCTCTATGTTTGTACCATGCTGGGCACAGACATAGACTTGCTGTTTCCCTGGAAAGAAAAACCTCCACAAACAGAACATAATCCATCTGCCCATAACTTTTCAGCTACCCACTTTACTAACTACTTTTTCCAGTCTCTGTCCTTAACTATAGCAAGTACTGGACATCCTGTGCTGTCTGTCTGCCTCCCGACCCTACAGACTCTGGGCAACCGTGTCCCATAGTATCACAGATATGAATACACAGACTTTTGGGAAAGTCTGATGATCTGCTTCTCCTGTTACAATCTGCTTGAGATCTATTCTTTCAGGAGTACTTAGGGGTCAGGAAGACTGGCTGACTCATCTATAGTTGTAATTTTCTATTTATGCAGATCTAGTACACAGAAGGTGCTGGAAAATTCCAATTGTCTCTCCTGAGCAAAGTCAAAGCCTGACTGCATGTCACAGACAGAAACCATAATGCAAACCCAATATACACAGTCCACTGTGAGTTAGCTGTGTTCACATCGCTGCTTCCAATCAAAATGCTTATGGTCGATAAGTCTAATGATGGTAGACTCAAGGCAGCCTATATCATATCTGGAAGTTGCCATCAGTTGCTTTGTTGTCACAAGTTGAGCTGATAGCATCTATTTCAGAAAACTTTTTCACCAAACTCTGTATCTCATTAAAACCTCATGTTATTATATAAAGGGCCATGCTCTGCTCTGTCTTTTGGCAATGATGAGCAAGTCTCACTCTCCAGCTGCATAGTCTTTTGGCAAATTGAGATCTCCTTCTAATTCATCCAAATATTCAGACCTCAGAATAGCACAGAGACAGCACTTCTGAGGATAACTAATGATATTTCACAAAATTCAAATTCTGGCCATCTACCAGCATTCATTTTGCTAAATCAAAGTGCAGTGCTCCTTTAGAGGAGGCATGCTGACTAGCTTACCAGAAATCAAGATCTCCTCTGACTCTGTAAATATTTCAGACTCATTCTAAGAGGAGAAAAATAAAACCTTAACTTCTGTTGCCATGTCCAAACTTACTGACAACATTACAGATTATAGTGGGATACATAATGTGTGAACTTAGGTCCTGTCAAACCCTGCGATACAGAATTATCCTTAATGATAAAAACAAGGAAGTTTTTCTATTTGTTACTATGACGTAACCTATTGGAAACTATCTAGTGCCTGCCGCTGTATAGGACTACGCATACAGATATGTCAAACAGCTGCTAAACAGCAATTTATTTTGTGCCTGTACACTGTATTTATTTCTTTTGTAAAAGGAAAAGAATGTGTCTTGCAGACACATAGCCTGATAGCACTAGCACACTGTAAACTAGGGGTTCCCAACTGTTTTTCCTCTTAGGTAACATGTTCAGTGGCAACTGTGGTCATACATGAAACCTGCCATTCACTGAACTCTACCACTCTGGAGTGATGTATATACTGCAGTCTGAAAACTCATTTCATGCTGTATGTCCTAGTAAGCTTCTTTCATCACAAAACAAACAAAAGGATTACAGAAAAAAAAGTCAGATGGGAGAATTATGCAAATATAGAGCATAGTGGTTATTATTAATCAGCTCAATGTTGATTTACTGAAGCATTCCTTATCATAAGGGAACTTTTGAAAGTAGTTTTGGGTGAATCAGAAAGTTTCAGCCAACAGCTATGTGTGGTTTCTCTAGCCCTGAACCTTCTCTCTCAAAACTGATTGCTTCATAATTACAGTGGCAATGACAGCCTCACTGCTTTATTGTTCTTCCCCTAAAAATACCCCTTTGAAAAAAGATTTCTTTGTTGTGTCACCTTTTTGACCATAAAAACAAGATGCTTTTCTTTGCTGTGTTTTGGTAGGGACGTTGGAATCTCCTATTAACTTCCTTGTAACAAGATTGACACTTGCTTACCAGTGGCTCCCCATAAACAGCATGGCCTGAGAATCTTAGAATCACTTTGCCCTTTTGAATCTGTTTATTTTTGATGGAATAAATGTGCAAAACCCAGAGTCTTGTAGGGTACTCCTAACAGAAGAAAAATTTGGCAATTTGGTTAGGTTGTTCTCCATATTTCTGTTCTTCACAGACTGTGTGCACAGAGTCCGGTCTTCTTGAACATGGGAAGAATCAAAAACCCAGAGCCCCAGCTCTTCCTCCAAGATTCTGGCAGCTGTCAACCTGAGTCAGAAGTGTGTTTAGTCCTCTTGCAATAGCAGAAGTTTGAGAGTCTTTTCCTCATTTGTTTCCAAACTCTCTTTCTCATATACATCTGTAAGAAAAGGGAATCCAGAAAGCCATTTTGCCTATGAAATGTAAATTCAGACTCGGGCGTTCATGCCAGGCACATGCAATCTGTGTTTCAGCTACTAAAGAAGGGGTAATGGCCATGGCGAAAACCATCCCTTAGAATCGCAGAAATTAAGCAAGGCTATCTGTATCACTGGGAGTCAGGTAACGCAGGATCCAGCTTCATTGCTGGTTCTTTCTAGCTTCCTCTCTACATGGCTGAGAATAACTGCAAGACCTAGGAAAGAAGCATCCAGTGCATGGAAATACTGAGTGTTTGCAAGAAATGTGTTAATGAAGTGTAAGCTCTGATTGCTACACTGGTTGCCAGTCTTTACTGCTTCATTGCCAGTCTGAGGTGACAACAGAGAATCTCACTTGGATCTGACTTTCCACATGATTCTGTATTTAAGAAATCTTTCAGCAGAACTTCTGATTAGGCATAAAAAAAATGATTATTATTTTTTTAATCTTCCAGAAGACCTTTAGCATCCTTCCCAGCCCATATACCCAGCCAATTCAGGTTCAGTTTTCTAGTTGCAGCGCACCTGAACAAATATCCTAACAGGCTAACAACAATTTGAATGCTGAGAGTAGGTAGAACCCCGCTTTAATACCTAGGCTGAGAAACAAAGTGGGTTTCTTCACTTCTCATGTCCAGTGAGAAGTGTTCACATGAGGAGTTGTTTCCTCATGTGCATTAAAAGGGTCTGTATCTTCTACCCAGCTGCCTGCTTTCCGTAACAATGCAGAAATTTAGAACATTAGCAGCTGCACTCCATTCTTTTATACAACTCCTAACTAATCATTCAAGTCTAGTTGTGCTAGTAAGTGTCGCTGTGACCCATCCCGCTGCGGGGCTGGGGCAGCGTGATGCCAATCAATCCCAGCCCATCCCCTGGATCGAGTTTCCCGAAGAGGCAGACTCAGAGGGTGGGTTGAGGGGTGGCTCAGAAGCCTAAGCTGCTCCCCCCTTGGGCGGTGCCCGAGTACAAGCCGCCTCCCCTGGTTCGGGAAAATTCCCGGTTACTCGGTTGTTCATTGGTTCTCTGTTACAACTCCCGCCTCTCAGTTTCCCCCAGTGGTTCCTGTTAAATTGTATCCTCCCCCTGACTTGTAACTCATTGGTTGTTTTCCCCTTTCACTGGTTTTCAAACTCTCTATAAAACTGAGGACAAGCCTCCACGGAGGATCCCTGTTGGGGTGGATCAGCCTGCTCTCAGGCTGAAACCATCAAATGTCAGTCAAACCAGGGCTATCCACTGGGTGGATCAGAAGGCGGACCAGAAGAGATCACTGAGGTCTAGGTTACCTCCCCCTGGGTGGCTCCCAATCCTAAATTACCTCCCCCTGTTCCAGAAAGTTCTCCCTTTTTTAGTTATTAATTGGTTCCCTGTTATGACTCCTGCCTCCGTGTTTTCCCCATTTGTTCTGAAAAATTGTATCCTCCCCTCTGCTTGTACCCCATTGGTTGTTTTCTCTTTCCCTGCCTTACTCCACCCCCCCATAAAGGGGCTAGCCCGGATCTCCTCAGGGCTTTTGCTGGTCCCTGGTCCTTCCTGCAAATAAACCTGTTGGAGCCCACACCAGAAGCCCCTCCCGCCTTCTTTGCCTCCGGGCTAACGCCAGCCTGATCATCGGCTGCCCGACGTGTTTCCTCTGAGGAGGAGCCAGCGCACACACCCATCCCACGCTGATTCCACTGAGCCGTCCAGCGAGGACGCTGTGGAGGCCAACGCTGCGTCCCCTCTGCCCGAGGGCACGCCAGGGCTTGTGATTACAAGCCCCTGGTTGCGTTAGATCCCATCTCATTCCATCCCTTCCAAGCTTCTTCAGGTTGCGAAACTTCTGACATTAAACCTCTTAGAAGCCAGACCTGAACAGCTCCTCTTTTCCTTTGTCTCCAAGCTAACGTGAGTTGATACCATCGGCTCATGCCATGTTCCCTCTGCCGAGAACCCAGCTAGCTAACTCAGCCAGCAGCTCTTTTCCTGATGCCGAAGTCGCTTCTACGACGCACAGAAGTAACACAGCTGGACCCTCTCCGACCCGGGGCACGCCAGAGCTCATGCCACGAGCACAAGTACTGCGTTAGGCAAGGGCAACAAACAAGCTCAGGGAACCAGTGCATATTTAAACCACCCCATCAAGAGGGACTATGTGGGAGTTAACCAGCAATATGAGCTGAATTATTGGTCCAGTTAAGAGGCCATAAGGAAGAAAGGAGTTATGAATCACCAAAAGAAGTGTTTGCCAGACTTATTTGGACAAACTGGACTAAAATCAGCTGCTCAACTCAGAAGCTGGCAGGGACATGCGTGCAAGCACACATGCACAGAGGAAATGAGTGCAAAGGAAGCAAGCCCAGGAAAACCTTTCCAACCTAACTGCTTATTAGATGCAGTGAGCGTCTAGTCAAGTCATTATTGAAAGGTGGGATTAGTGCAGTGGAAGGCCTGCATCAAGTCTGTGTGCTTCTACAGTTTACACTGGTTCCTTACCTAGATTTTTGTAGACCCATCCTACCAGAATAGTTTTATACAAACACTAAGAGGGACTAATTGTCTGTCCTGTAAATTACAGACTTCTCTGAGCGTATGTCTGTGTGCAAATACCAACCTGATGCTTGAAGTTTTGGACTCAAAATTATTATAATCAGGTTAAAGAAATGAAATGAAAGGGGTGACACTCATCAAATTAAAAAAAATGCCTAAGAAAAAAGGAAATATACAACAATTCAGTCACTCCGTAGTGTCTAATTTGCTTGTTTTATTGAATTGTCAACAGAAAGGAAGGACATTATTACTCTTGTGTATGTCACCACTGTTTTGACAATTTAGATGACTCATCCTGAGGAAATAGAGTGAGAGACATCAATTAAGCTTTATATTCAGCTCTTGGTGGAAGCCACTTAGGTTTTCTAATTTAAAATGCAACAACAGGTAAACTGCATTTGCAACTGTCCTTGAAAGGGGTGGAGTGGGGATGGGTGGGTGATTGGTCTAACTAAGAGAACAACTCAGTCAATGACATAATGGGAAAAGTTTGGGGTTTTGAATGTGAGAAATTCAACAAGGGGCAGAATATACTCAATTTAGCTTGATTTCAAGTAAGTAAAGAAGACACAGGTTTCCCAGGGGCTTTTCTCCTGATTGGGGAAAAGACAGAGAGTTTGTCTCAGATCTCTCAGTATCTGATAGTGCAATACTAGAACTAGAACTGCTGAATAATATTATTGGTGTCTAAAATGGCACTTTGTCATTGCTGTTTTAAGTTGCAGTTAAAATAGCAAAATAATTTCTAATTTGCTCATATTTTTATTATCGCTGGGTTGTTAGTGTAGAGGAAACAGGATCTTCTAGACTGCCCTATGCTGTCTATTTATAGATATGCTTGTTTAGAAATGGTACGTTTTTTGGTTTGTTCTTTTCAGTTTGTTCTAATGGTATCTGATGTTCTTGATGGTGGATTTATTAAAGCATGTTTCATGACTGCTTTTGTCTTTTTCTCTTCCCTTTGGAGAGCTAGGAACATCTTGTAGGCAATGGGTGGTTTGGGTGGTACAGTGAACTGAGAGTTGTGCCATTTCCCCATCACCTGCCTGCTAATTGCATTTCAAACCTTGAGTTCATTTTTAATCTCAGTCTCTTCCACTTTTGCTTTTTGGGCCGTAACCTTTGTGAGCAAGATATGGACAAGTGAGAAAGAGTCCAACTGAGTAAGAAGGACAAGCATCTTCTGCAGCTTGGGACAGCACCAAGGCAGAAGATGCAGCTCGGACTGCTCATTAGAAACCAGAGAAGTGCACTCAGGGAAAGCAGAAATCCACTTAGATATTACATACTAGAAGAGTATGTTTTGACTATAGTATTAGCAGATAAAAATGTCTTATCAATGGACATGTGCTCAATAGCTTCCTTTTTGTATCAGTGAGGACTGGAGTGGGACATCTTTATTTTGGATACAGAAAAAAAAAATGTTTCGAAAAGAAACTAACAGTAGTAGGTAAAAGTTGCTTTTGCAGAAGAGATCTGTAAAAAGTAGGAAATACAACTACCAAAGCTGAAAAATAATTAAAAAAAAAATTATTTGGGTCCTTTGACCTAATATTCAAATGCATATCAAAGCTCTGGATGAATGAAAATAGCTGCATGAGAAGTGACATAATTACCACATGTTGCCCACTATATCTTAATTAGATTATCTTCCTGCTTTCAGGAGTTTAATGTGAGCAGTTGTAACACTGACAGTAAGAAGATTTCTCATACATTTTCCTCTTGTTTTTCCCAATCTTGATATAAGCATTAGTTAAATGAGCCTATGATGTAATGATGAAATATAGAAGAAGCAAAAAAGATTTGTATCTGTGTCACGGTTTTTTCTTTCTCTCCCCCTCTCCCCCCCAATAAAGTAATGTTTTTAACCAATTTTGGTGACTGTGACAATTTTGTACAGACCTAGAGAAGGCTGTTTCGAGGAGTGTTTGATGACAGAAAACAGTTTGTGTGGAAGACTAGGTCTGCCTCTTACACTGTCTTGGCTCTATCTGTTTAGGCACAGATATGTAATTGTTGTCAAAAGTGAGTTACCACCTGAGGTATGTAAAACTGAAAGCTAAAAATGTTACAAAACAAACAAAAGCTGAGAGCAACACATATCCCCCTACCAGATCTCTTCCCAAGCCAGCTGACAGAAAGAGAGAAATATTGGCTCTTGGGTTGTCTTCAGATCTCAATAGAAAAACAAGAAAACTCCAAAATTAAAATGTCTGGGTGAAAATAAAAAACAAAATATTCAAAACTCGTAGCAAATATTGCTAAAATGTGGGGGTGTGGCAGCTGACCTGAAGATGTTAGTGTTCTAGAATTTTTCTTCTTCTTTTGAGAGTATCCAATATTTCTTCCAGTCCAACAAGCACAATCTGGCTTACTCAAAAATAATCTTGTGTAAAGCAGCCATGTTTCTGTAGGTCCTTAGTTATGAATAGTATGTTATTATTCTTTGCAAGAAGAAATATAAAAAAACTGGTCATAAGTTACAAATAAAGATAAAATTTTAATATTTAAGCCTATTTGAATATTACAAAAAATGATGAGACCTCTGCAGAACTAATAAAAATCAGGAAAAGGATAGTGTGTGTGAAGAAGGCATAAGGATTTTACCAGCCACGAAAGGCTTAAAAAATATCACAAAACAAAGAGTTTACAAAGCCCAAGGCAAATACATGCTACAAAATAAAACAGCAATTCCTATGGAAACATACTGGTCATAGAGACAGAAAACATTGCTTAGAAATCAGCATCTCTTACTGCCTCTTCTGGAGAGGCATATCCCTCTTATTTTAGGGAAGCTGTATCTTCTTCACTGTTGTATTGTGACAACCACCTATTCTTCCAAATCCTCTGACTGAGAGCAAAGGTGACCTGCTCAGTTCCCAGACTGGTCCAGGGTTTTTTCATCAGAATAGCTGTTCTGCACATCAGTTTTCATCTGTAACACGCTTCCAGCTTGTTCAAACATTCAGTCTTAGTAAAAGCACGCACAGACATAAAGTAGATTTCTGCCCCAGTTACATGGAGATGTACGATGTGGTTTGTCTCAATGAGAATTGGCCCCTTAGGTCATACATTAAAAAGTGTGTTGGCTTCTGTTTCTACTAGGCTGTAAAAATAATTTCTGTTTCAGTTGTTGTAAGCACTTAGCTGGTAATCTACAGGTAAGCAAAAGGTTTTTGTGCGCCAGTTGAAATACTGCAACATGAAGAAGAAAAGGAAACTCTAACCCACCAAGCTCAAGAGGAAACTGTAAACTCTTCATAAAAATAAGCTTCTTTGGGCCATTGTTTCCATGTGCTTGAATTATGTTGTAATCTAGTGGTGGATTTTGGGTGATTCTATCAGGAATATATGAGTCTCAAAGTATTAATTTCCTAAAATGAAAACTGGGTAGAGCGAAAGACCATGCCAGTACTTTAATAAAAGGAAAAGGGAACAATGGAGCTTGTATGTGAGCATAACTGAAGGAAACTATGAGGGAGTAAGTTTTATCAAAGCTCTGACAATGGGAAGGGTTTCAGTTGAGACTGGTCTGTTTTTAGTCACCTCTGTGATGCATGTGCTAAGGGAAACAGAAATGTATTAATTTCTATGTATATGAAACTAATTGCTTAAGGACTGCAATAAAATGTAATGCCACTACCAGGAACATGACAAGACAGTACTTTTCAGATATTTAGAGCCTATGTAAGTGATAATTTATGCATCTTTGTTCTTACAGTCATGAATTACTTGGATTTCTAAGTGCATGTGTGCATATATGTATGTAGGAAAGAAGGATAAACATGGATGTTTAAATAGCATGTAGATTGCCTTGTAATCCCAGCAAGCCATTGTTATATATTAGAGTTCACAATGGGAATGGTTGGAAACTAAAACTACGCAAAAAAAGGTTTAGTAGTAAAAATTATTAGAAAAGGAGTGGAGAACAAAACAGAAAACTATGTTATGCTGTAAGGACCCAGGGCAGTTTACAGCTAGAGTACTATATGCGCATCCATATTCCCTTCTCTCCTCTCCTTACCTCCAAGAGACATATTAGGATTTGATAAGATAAAAGAAAAGCAATTCAGAAGCGTGGTTGGGCTTCTAGAACAAGAAGAGATTACATGGACTAAGCATGTAGTCTGGAAAATATGGCACTGAGGGGAATGTGATAGAGTTTGATAGGTCATGAAAAAGATGGGAGTGGTTAAAGGGGAGGAACTTTCAGTTTCAACGGAAGAACTATGGGTCATCAGGTAAAGCTAGAAGGTAGTTAATTTAAACAAGCTAAAGAAGTATATTTTGCATAAGAAGTTATTGAGCTATGGAACATATTGTTGAGGGATAGTGAGGTACTAACATGCTGGAGGAGTTCAGAAATTTTACACTTGTTAAGTCCCAAAGGTAAAGACTGTGAGAAACTGCATTAGTGTACTGCAGGAGATCTCCCTGGGTGATTGGCAGAGCCTATGCTTTTTTTCCTAACCTTAGTGGCCATTGTCAGGGCATTTAATCTGTCGCTGTACCATATGCTACTCTATAGAGTACTTGAATTCTAGCTGCATCTTAAGTAAGTGAGGGACGAAAACTGCCAAAAACATTCAAGACAGAGATATTACTTGCATGATTCTAGTACATTCATCGTCACTGTTTTTTGCTTGTTTGTTTTTTTTAATGAAATACATTTTAAATTATACCAAAATTCTATGGGTTTTGGAAGTATGTACATTATCTCTAAAGCAGGTGAGTCACCATAGAATCATAGAATCACAGAATGGTTTGAGTTGAAAAGGACCTTTAAAGATTGTCTAATCTAATCCCCCTGCCATGGGCAGGGACACCTTCCGTTAGATGAGGTTATTAAAATCCCATCCCAACTGTCTTTGTAAGCTTCCAGTAATGGACATCCACAGCTTCTGGACGTATGGACAGCTAATTAGTACAGAACATAAGGATAACTATTTGGTACAGATTTTGTATTTTGATTACGTCCACAAACAAATCACAACTGTAAACAATATAAACAGTAATAATTTACACAATAAAATTATTTGGGTCTTCCCTTTTGTGTTCAATGGAATGATTCTGGTGTCTACATGCTAATAAGCATTTGTGGTCCACACACAGGGAGGCTTGCCTGATTAAGCATGATGTTGAAGATTTGGCCAAAAGTTTGAAAAGCATCTTGTTACTTTGTATGACTGTTAATGCTCAAAGATAAAAGCAGGGCATGACTTTTCAAATATTTAGACTGTTTACCAGCCTTCTCAAAACATAATCCTTAAGGTAAAACTCAAGTTACTCAGAAATTTAAAGATAAAAATTTAGGAAAAAGGGAATCTTTACAAGTTAGCTAGGCAATGAATATAGTATATTAACAACTCCTCTCCTTTTCAGTTGGTATACAATCATAATCACTTCTTTTATCCTCTTTAAGACATGTGATGATTAAATATCAATTTAAAACAAAACACCAGTGACAAGTTGATATAAACATTTAATTTTCATCAGCTAAATCTGTTTTCTCTGAAGTCTATTAAATGTACTTTTAATAAGTGCAGTGTGGCTGTCTTACACTGAAATTGCTAAAAGTCATGTTCGCATACAGTAGACAAAAATACTTATAGATTTCCCTTTAAAACATGTATCATATTAAATATAAAAAATGAAAGTTAATCCACAGCTATTTGTCATTCCCAGTTTCAAATCAAGAATTACATTTTTCAAAGTCCTTTTTTTTTTCACCAGAACATCATTAATGGCAATCAAGAATCTCTACCTACCTCTGTTACATAATTTCTGTTCTTCTGCTAAGAATTATTGATTTGCTTTGGCAAATGGTAGCCCTGGTAAGATTAGCAACGATGATTGCTATCCAGCTGTAACTTATGGACAAATCCCAGGTTCTGTTGCTGACCTGAAATGCCCAGGTTAAGTAAATAAAAATCTTGTGTGCCCAAAAAAACCCTTTCCCCCATACACTGCAAGTGTCGGGTCTCTTCTTTTAAGATTTATCTGAGCCTCACACTGCCCTAAAGATAAGCTATAGCAAAACTATTTGAAATTTTATGATCATACATCCTGATTAATTTCACCAGGTATATATGGGGCACCTCAAATTATCTTTCATGGGGTTTCCACATGGGGTGTCCTTAAACTAACAAACAAATCTGTACAGTTTTAAGAACTGTTGGATAGCAGCCAGTATCTCAAGGGACTGCAAAAGAAATTGAAAGCATTTTTGCATCTTGCAACCGGTCACAAGTACTTTCCAAATTACTTCCACTTGAGGTCAAATTACTGATGCAGTCATCTAAGTCATCCAGCTTGTAAAGAAGGCAGAATTAGAAAAAAGATCAATAGCAACCTACTTAGCTGAAATATCTAACAGACGTTTCTGATGGTAGGGAACTAGGCATCATAAAATTTGTGGGACATGGCAGTAGCAGGTATTTTTATGTGTGCCACACTTCAGACTGTGAAAACCACTATTAAGTAGTCTATGACATGTTAATATTGTTGAAGTCCTTGTAAAAATACAGAATTACTACTGTACACTAAAAATTCAGTGGAATATCTGGGCAAAAAATGTGGCCTAATACTTTCAGAGAGCCAACAACTCCTACAACATTTGTGCACAAGCAAGCCCCAAAGCTAAAAAACCCAGGGAAAATAATGAGAATTTCTGCTTTATTTTTCCTACATCTCATTTGTAACTCAAAGTTCTAGTCTAACGCCCTGTGTGAAAGTCTTCTTTGTGTGTTTTATATAGTCTTTTGAATAAGCTTTTTTGTCTGTCTGTCTTGGTGCCTTAATGTTTTTTCTTCAACAGAATTCACCTATTTCACCTACTGCAACCTTTGTCTGGCTAACCTGCAGAGTTGATTTGCCTCCAGCTTCAATGACTGCAAGATTTGCTTTCTTGGGCCACTATGCAGCAAGCCTGGAGTTCTGTTTTTCATATCCTAGAAGATGTTTGTCCTTATTAGTAGTGGCTTATTAATTATGAAGTCAGTGGCAACATTCTGACCTTAGCATAATTGCAATATGGTCAGGCCAGTATTTTAATTTGAGGTAGAAACTTCCAGGGATAATGGTTTAAACATTATTAAATTGTACTGTCAGGAACATTTTGCTCATGAAAACCAATGCTGTAAAAGCTGTTGTCATAGGGTGCTGAGTGTTATTGCCTTCTAGTTAATTCTCATGTCAATTGTGCTCTTGTTGACAAGTGAAAAGCTTTAATATTTTTAAACTCTTTTGCTGTCTAATTTCCAAGGGAACTGAAAGTGCAAGAGACCAACAGAAAGACAAAGGTAAAGAGCAAAAAGTCTGACACAACAAAGTGACTGAGAAAGACGAGATTGGTGAAGCTCAATTTGAAAACAATGGCACCTACACCAAAGCTCACAGTGTCTTGACAACCAAAACAAGTACAGTTTTGAACTGGAGTTGGAAGAGAAGAATTCAGTAGAGCAGAGAGAGTATTATTGGCCCCTCTGCTGTTGAAGATTAGCTTCATTTACTGAAACCCACAAATATTTAGTATTTTTTCTTTAAAGAAACTGTGAGCTGTTGTGTATTCTTTAAATGTTTCTAAAACAGTGGCAATACTTCCAGCATGTACCTAGATAGATCGCAGGTATTGTATACACTGAAAGTAAATACAGTTTAATCAGGCATAAGAATCTTTCTATTTTATGTGATATAAAGTGTGATAGACATGCTAATAGGAATACAGCTACAGCATGAAAATGGAAATGGAGAAATAAAGTTTACAAAGCCCTCTAGTTTCTGTATGAATTACAGCAAAACTAGGGCTGCTTTAAAGACGAATTCTAATGTGAGGAGAAGTGGGAAGGCAATGATTGATATAAATGAACATAATGTCCAAGCTCTATTTCAAAATGTGACTGTGACTGTCAAGCATCCCTCTGGATTGCTGATACTAAATTGTGCACTTCAGTATTAGATGTACAGTGAAACTATATAGTATTTTCAATAGTTTGCAAAGGAGGTTTGCGAAGGATAATATTTTGTTAGATGAAGAATTCTAGTCCATCACACTTTCATGATTTACTGTAAAAGGACAGCATGTAATGATAACCTATACTGAATCATTCATGTTTCTCATAAGTTGAATCAGAGGAGCTTTCAGAATTAATTTCTCGTTGCAGCTGTACACTTCTACATTTACCCTCTTCTGCTGAAGACCGATCAGGGTAGTAACTTTGGTATGCCTCCGTGTGCCATTTATGCACATATATTTGAATCCAATCCAGTGGTACAGTCGGGTTACCCGTGAAATAGCAATTGTGAAAACAAAAATCTTTGTACTTTTCCACCCTCTTAATATTGTAATTCATACTTGGACTGCAGGGTCTGTTTTCCAGAAGTAATTGGTACTAACATCATACATTTGTGAAAATTCTAGTTGGTTGCAGCTTCGTAATGACTTTCAGTTTATTTTCTCTGTGATATCACAGCTTTCTTCCCAGCGTGGTAGAATTAGGATTAGGTTTTGGGACAGTGCCACTCAGCAAGGTCAGATTCTTTGCTAATTCCATCCATCTCATGTGATGTAAACTAATTCAGGGCCAAGAAAACCAGGCAATTGTTCTATGTATGGGCATTACTCTATGTAGCAATGGTAGAGAATATCATATCATATAAGAAGAAGAGAATTTACCACCTTAATTCCTGTATACAGAACCACACAGTATGAATGGTCTGTCCAGGTATCCAAAGAACAATTTGTAAAAATTTTGAAGGGGGAGCTAAACAAGCTTAACAAATTCTCCTGGATAGAGTACTATGGGAGTACCTCTTGGAAATACTCTCTAAGGATGTTCCCCTGAGGTCTCATGGAATGGCTCGATGGATATTTTACGGCAGAAATTCCTGATTTACTGGCAATTCTTTTTACCACAGGTAACCTACTTTTACTGAAACACTAAGCTAGGCCCTGAATCAACAGATATTTAATGGAATGCTGTGGTTCAAGGGTGGAAAAGTCTTGCTTCTTAAAATATCACTTTAAGATCATCAAATTTGTTACTTTTTTTATGATGTTGTCATAGGTTAGCAAGCATAGTCCCGGAAGGGACGTCCTTGCTAAGGGGTGCTTACAGTTTCCTCTGGGAACTGATAGAACCTATCAGCTGGCCAGTTTGAATATGGACAATTCTCTAAGCCACTTAAAGTTGTGATCACCTCTGTGATCCACATTTAAGAATAGGCAAACTCCCCCTCCAAGCTCTCTCTCGTTTCCGGCGCTGGGACAGGTGGCTGCGGGCCCCGTGTGGGGGCCAGCGGGCCCGGCCAGGCCCTGCTTGGGCCAGGCCGGGCCGGGCCACGGCCATCCTGGAGCCATGGACCTGTTCCAGCCGTGGAACCCCCCCCACTGCCTTGCCGTGGGCAGCCGGAGCAGCTCGGCTCTCCCCCCTCTCCACTGCGATAAGAAAAAATTCAACATTCCAGCTGTAAAGCTGCAAGGCCGAGGTGAGATTAACCCTTTTATTGCTGTGAAGAGCTGAAAACCTGAGGGAAGAGAGAGAGGAGATGCTTAAAGCTGAAATTCTGTTGTGAAGCTATGATATATCAGAGTATCCTGTCGTAATTTCATGAAGATATGGGGGGTGGAGTGTTCAATTCGTGAGCAAAAGCACCTGCGCTGAGATAGGCAGATGCTGACGCAGCTGTAATTTCATGAGAAGTTTGGACAGGGAGAGATGAACCAGATGAGGACTTTTGCTCCGAACGGGAAAGGAGAAAACCTCAGTCCGTAGAGATGCTCCCAGAGATAGTCCTAAAGATGAAGATGATGAAGACCCTTTGCTCCCAGGGAAGGAGAAGGGCCTCTGTTTTTGTTTCTGAACGGCTCAACCTTAAAATTGTACCCCAAAAAACTTCAAGAGTGGACCCTCGAAGGCAGTTGCGGGAAAAGCTGCAAGTCGGGGGAAAGGACTCACACGCAGGCAGAGAGACTCCTCTTCCTAAATGGACTGAACGATATTTGGAAGTGGGCGGCTGTCTCGTTGTGATAATGTTTTCATAGCATGAGCAAGAAGAGACTTCTCTTTCTAAATGGACTGCACAAGGTTATTATGGAAGTGGTAAACAGACTGAACATCTTAAGGGTTGTCTTTTCACATCGTCAGTGGGAGAAGGGAGGAAGGTGGGGGGAGGAGGAGAGTTCTGAAGGTGGTATTTTTTTTTTTTTCTTCTTTTAGGTCTGTTAATAAACTTCTTTATATTCTTTCAAGTTTGGTGCCTGTTTTGCATTTCTCCTAATTCTTATCTCACAGCAGATAAACAGTAATGAGTATTTTGGACCAAACCACTACAGATGTCAACACTGACAGCTGGGAAAAGTTATGTGGAGTTACATTGACATTGAGCCCCTCAAGACCTGAATCAAACTTTGCAGTTTTTTTAAAGTTAATCACTAGCTATAGCTAGACAGTTATGACTAAGCAATCCCACTGTGAACTTTGTATGCTTGGCTAATCTTCTGTTTCAAGTAAAAGGGGAGGCAGTCCCAAGATGAATGTGCTGTCTGGATGAAAGCCACCAGGAGTGAAGTCAGCAGAACTGAGCTGACTAAGGTAATTCAGGCACTGGGAGATCACATCCAGCTATTCACTGACCACCCAGAATAGATCCCAGACTCAAATGGAGGGAAGAACTGGTCATGTGGACTGATTAACATGAGAAGTCAGAGATGTAACAAGTAGGGGTTTGAGTACTAACTAATAAGATCTAATGTAATCTGTAGCAAGTTGTAGTGGTTTGGTCCAAAATACTCATTACTGTTTATCTGCTGTGAGATAAGAATTAGGAGAAATGCAAAGCAGGCACCAAACTTAAAAGAATATAAAGCAGTTTATTAACAGACCTAAAAGAGGGAAAAAAATTATACCACCTTCAGAACTCTCCTCCTCCCCCCACCTTCCTCCCTTCTCCCACTGACAATGTAAAAAGACAACCCTTAAGATGTTCAGTCTGTTTACCACTTCCATAATAACCTTGTTCAGTTCATTTAGAAAGAGAAGTCTCTTCTTGCTCATGCTATGAAAACAGTATCACAACGAGACAGCCGCCCACTTCCAAATATTGTTCAGTCCATTTAGGAAGAGGAGTCTCTCTGCTCGCATGTGAGTCCCTTCCCCCGACTTGCAGCTTTTCCTGCAACTGCTTTCGAGGGTCCACTCTTGAAGTTTTTTGGGGTACAATTTAAGGTTGAGCCGTTCAGAAACAGAAACAGAGGCCCTTCTCCTTCCCTGGGAGCAAAGGGTCTTCATCATCTTCATCGTTAGGACTATCTCTGGGAGCATCTCTAGGAACTGAGGTTTTCTCCTTTCCCATTTGGAGCAAAAGTCCTCATCTGGTTCATCTCTCCCTGTCCAAACTTCTCATGAAATTACAGCTGCGTCAGCATCTGCCTATCTCAGTGCAGGTGCTTCTGCTCACGAGTTGAACACTCCACCCCCCATATCTTCATGAAATTACAACAGGATACTCTGATATATCATAGCTTCACAAGAGAATTTCAGCTTTAAGCATCTCCTCTCTCTCTTCCCTAGGGTTTTCAGCTCTTCACAGCAATAAAAAGGGTTAATCTCACCTCGGCCTTGCAGCTTTGCAGCTGGAATGTTGAATGTTTCTTATCGCAGTGGAGAGGGGGGAGAGCCGAGCCGCTCCGGCTGCCCATGGCAAGGCAGTGGGGGGGGTTCCACGGCTGGAACAGGTCCATCGGCTCCAGGATGGCCGTGGCCCGGCCTGGCCTGGCCCAAGCAGGGCCTGGTCGGGCCCACTGGCCCCACACGGGGCCCGCAGCCACCTGTGCCAGCGCCGGAAACGAGAGAGAGCTTGGAGGGGAGTTTGCGTATTCTTAAATGTGGATCACAGAGGTGGTCACAACTTTAAGTGGCTTAGAGAATTGTCCATATTCAAACTGGCCAGCTGATAGGTTCTATCAGTTCCCAGAGGAAACTGTAAGCACCCCTTAGCAAGGACATCCCTTCCGGGACTATGCTTGCTAACCTATGACACAAGTGAATGCTGATGCTTTTGTTAAGATGTATAAATAGTGTAAAATTTTGATGATCAGGGAGCCAGCTTTTGTGGATTACCACCCAGCTCCCTACTTTGCACATAGTAGAATAAAAATTAGAAATACCTCTTCTTGCAGTGTGAACTGGCACTTTGCACCGGGTAGCAAGCCTGAATTTGGGGCAACAATATCACTGAAAGGATATAACAACCAAATAACTTACTTTGGAGTGATAAACAGTGTGATTTCTTTTGGTTTTTTGCAAATGGTTCCGCAGGACTCTTCCTAAAAATGCTTTGGGTGGACAATATTTTTGACATCATAAAATGCCTTGGTCAGGCAGCGCGCCGAACATTGTTCTAAAACTTAGTGACAATGATGAATACAGGATATCTCTACAATTAGAAGCCCAGGCTTTACTGTGCAAGTTTTTGATGTAAATGGCTCATTTGGTCTGTGAAGCTACTGTAGAATTGGCATACAAGGAATTTTAAGAGATGTCATTGAGAAAAGCAAAAGTGACTTCATGCTTGCCTCATCCTATATAAACATAATTTTTCAAACAAGGTTTTTCAAAATATTTGCACACAGTGTTACTAATGCCATGACTAATAGCTATCCATGTGTGTCCATGGTGCTTTACAGATGTCATGAAAAAGACTGTGGATAAAAGCTGGCCAGATTCACATGCAATGAAATAGAGGGAAGCATAAGGAAAAAAAGTCTCAAAATTTGTTGCAATTACTTTCCTCATGAGCTCCCATTAATTGTTTTACTAATTTGATATAAAAACAATGATTCAGATCTGTGAGTTGCCATCTGAGGACTGGGCACACATGCATTTTTACTCTGCTGTCTGTTTACTTACTGTGGAGATGTTCATCGTAATCTCATTTTAAATATTTCTGCCTGCCAAGTAAGATGGCATGCAAATTATTCCATAAATTGTGCATCTTGTAAAAATGGAGCTGCAAAAACTGCTTTATATCCAAACCCTTCGAGGCTTGTGAACATGCTAGGAACATTTGCAATATAAATGCTGCAGTTGGGGGAGGGAGGAGAAATACCTAACTACAACTAGAAACTTCTAACTAGAGGGCAGTTATTGTAGATTTGGCAACATTAATAGTGATAGGGAAATGTTTTGACCAGCCTTCCTGTAATCCAGTGGCAATTCTTACAGTATTTCTTCCATAGTTCTTCACCTCAAACTAGAGTATATTTTACATACGACAGTTTTTCCTCTGACTTCCTTTCCTCCAGGAAATATGTAGGCAGCCCAGAATACCTTTTGGCTTAATAGTTTTTATACTTGATGCCAGTATATTCTAGTGTACTATAATGTATTTCCTTCTCGAGGAAAGTATCTAGGCATTCCGTAACCAATAATACATCAAATAAAAGGCATTTATTTTGTTGAAGTCTATACAACTTCAAGTTCTCATGAGCTCTCAAAATACCTCAAAGGAATTTAGGTTTAACCTAGTTGAAAATACTGTCAGAAGTGCCAAGTTGTTCTAGATGAAGAGCAATGCTCCCAGACAGATGAGTACCTAATGCAAAGTTGGGTCCAGTTACTGTTTCTTTGCATGCCTTTATACTGCCCTCTGCTTTCACATAAAACCAGTCTATTTTAATCAAATTGCAAAAGGAGGAGTATAACCAGATAAATGATCTCCAATGCTGGTAGATCCTCTGTGTGTTCCCAAATGTGTTCAGTGTGACATTGAGTTTTATGATATATTTTCTACAAGTGATGTGAACAAGTTTCTGTTTCTAACCTGTTTTTTAAAATACACATGAAATATTTGGTTTTTATGTTTACATATCTTATAAGTAGCAGCCTTGGCTTTCCAAGGTAGCCTCTGTGTGTGCACATCTATCACAATATGCTTTGTTTTTGTCCAGTCTTCAGGCACACCATAATTAGAGTGGTTCATAGTGAGAGTAAATCACATAAAACTGCCTTTTATTCAGTAACAAATCTGCCCAAAAACATTTATAAAGAGCTGAGACCATACAAAAATTCAGGGTCTAATGAACTTGAAGGAATGGGAAACTATTAGACTGTACATTTCAGAACGTTTTTGTAAGGCATTATTTCCATAATATACCAGGGATGTGTTATATGGTTTAAAGTTTTAGTGCTGTGGGATTCTTGGGATAAATTTTGTGACTGTGCTAGAAAAAGCCTTTGTAAATGCTCTTATATTTTCAAAAGAGAAAGTAAACCTTTCTCTTGCCCTCAGTTTTCCAGTCTGTATAATTCAGCGATGGCTAAAAGGTGTCAAACAAAGGCTCTTTATGTTTTCTTCTTAACTTGCAATTAGAACAAAATTGTACTTAGACCTTGAAATTTGTATGTGTTTGAAGATATATGCAGTTTGAAATCTATCTAAATCAGAGCTTCTTATATTAGGTCTACAAGTAATACACTGTCACACCAAAAGTTCCAATTTATACTATGGCCTCAAAGTAGGAACACCAATGGCATAAGTCCACGATGATGTTTTTTGATAATTTCACATCTGTGTAGGCTGACCTAAATCTTAGTCCCCTGTACTTTCAGTCACACAGTGCCCAGCACAGCTGGATGTCTTTATTGCTGTGTTTCTCTGTATCAAATTCCTAATGCTCCAGTGCACTGGGCGCATTAGGTGAAAGAGAATAATATATGTGCTTCCCACAGAAAGAGGTCGTATTGCTGAGCATGTCTGGGGCTCTGGGTGTGGGTACTCGTCATTAGATATGTTAGACAGGTTGAAATCCAGCCTCAGTGCAAGAGATTTGGCAGGCCTCTGTGTGTGTTATTTCACTCACATTGAGAGTAGAAGTGCCAGTGGGTGGTAAACACCCTAGCTGGATGACAGGTGCCCACCAAAACCCCTCTATTACTCTGATCCTCAGCTGGGCAGGGGAGAGAAAATACAGCAAAAGGCTCATGTGTGAAGATAAGGACAGGAAGAGATCCCTCACATTACCTGCACAGTCATAATAGACTTCTTTGGTAAATTAGTTTAATTAGAGTAGAATAATGAGAAATAAAGCCAAATCTTTAAAACATCCTCCACCCATCCTTCCCTCTTTCCTGGGCTTGACTTTACCCCTGATTCAGTCCCTCCTCCCCTCCAGTGGCACAGTGGGTAGGCTGTGGTCAGTTCATCCCATGTTGTTTCTGCTGCTCCTTCTTCCACAGGGGGAGAAACTCCTTTCTCACACTCTCCCCCTGCTCCAGTGTGTAGTCCCTCCCATGAGAGACAGAACTCCATGAATTTGTCCAATATGTTCCACGGGCTGCAATTATTCATGCACTGCTCCAGTGTGGGTCCCTCCCACAGGATGCAGTCCTTGAGGAACAGTCTGCTCCAGTGTGGGTTTATGCTACAGGGTGCAGTCCTGCAGGAACAGTCTGCTCCAGTGTGGTTCCATGCCACAGGACGCAGTCTTTCAGGAATGTACTGCTCCAGTGTGGGCCCCCCACAGGGTCACAAGTCTGCCAGGAAACTGCTCCAGCCTGGACTCCTCTCTTCCCACGGCCACAGGCCCTGCCAAGAGCCTACTCCAGCACAGGCTTCCCACTGGGTCCCATCCTGCTTCAGGCACCCCCACCTGCTCCAGTATGGAGTCCTCCATGGGCTGCAGGGGCACAGCTGCCTCGCCATGGGCTGCACCTTGGGCTACAGGGGAATCTGCTGCAGAGCCTTGAGCACTGCCTCCTATTTCTTCTTCACTGAGTTTGGTGCCTGCGTGGCTGTTGCTATCATATATTCTTACTCCTCTCTTCTCTGGCTACAATTTGCTTCTGTGCAATAACTTCCTTCCCTTCTTAAATCTGCTGTCCTATAGGCACTACCACTACTGTTGATGGGCTGAGCCTTGGCCAGTGCCAGGTCTGTCTAGGAGCCAGGTGGCATTGGAATCATCAGACACTGGGGAAACTTAGGCAGCTTCTCACAGAAGCTACTCCTGTACCTCCCTGCTACCAAAACCCTGCCATGCAAACCCAACATGCAGTAACAGCTGTTAACCTGTACAACTCTGACCTGTGCCCCTGGGAGTAAATACTGGTTTTGCTATCGACTGCAGAGTTGCTCTAGGATTAGGCCATAAATAGAACACAAATCAACCTAACATTTTCTTTGGGAAGTATTTTCTGTTTGTGCATCTCCATGTATAAATGTACGTATGTATTTTGTGCCTTGAAATGTGTCTTTTGGCTAAAACATATGCCTCTCATTAACTTAAAGTATCCTTCCACTCCTGAGTAACTTGCAAAACTTGTTCTCAGTTTATTTTGTTTGTTGCTTTCTTTTTACACGTGGTGTAAATGTAGAAGTATGTAGACTTTTCTAAGCTGTTGCTCTCTATCACTTGAGTTGGTAGCTCCAAATGCCCCTGTGAATTTTTGGATTTCTGTCTGGACTTCTGAAATTCAATTGGGATTGTCATGAACTTGGCTCAGACCATGACACCTAACTAAGAACTGCTAAGCTGAGGTGAATGGGGGAGCTGAAGTTTTTCCCACCCCAGTACCAGGAGGAATGCTGCCCAGAGATCTGCAGCTTTTGCTGGAAGTGGAATGCAGTCATTGCTAGCAGTTTACTGGTCTGTGCCTTTTTTATGTTTCGCTTTCTTGTAATTTTTCATTGCTAGTGGCATGATATTAATTTGATATTGTTGTGGCCACTTAAGGTAGTCTTAACTATACTGGGAGGTTGTAACTATAATATCATCAGGAGCAAAAAATTCAGGATTCGTCATTGTGGGAATCACTAAGCACATGTTAATTTTCCTGCCAGTCATTTCCTAGTCCATAAAACTTTTTAATTAAACTGGACTTTGTACAATGAGGACTGCCATTCTGCGGCTCCTGTGTGTCTGGATATATCCAAAGAGAATTGATTATCTCTTTGATAATTTTTTCTGTTGCGTAGCATACCAGATAATCTGCCATATAAATTATTAATTACCCATATAAATGGGTCCAAATTCTTCCCGGTTCCTCTGTATTGCACAATGGAAAAAGACAGGCAGTGTGATCTGTGGAGACTTGGAAGTGATCTTGTGGTACACTTGGAAGTAATTTCATCTACTCTGCTGTCTAAAATTGGGAGGTTTCTAGTATAGTAAACACCCCAAATCCATTGTGAAAAAGTCGCTACTTCAAATCCATGATCTTTCCCTTGTGAGGAAAGGCAGTGAAAACATGCAGTGTAAATTACTACCTGGAGGCAGCTTTTTCTGCGTGGTGACTACAGAAAGAGTCTAGATAAATGGCCTAGATACATCAATTTTAGAATATGTAGTTGAATGAAACAATCTCATTCTCTGTGTAGATGGCTTTTTACCATACTCATTCCCAACAGGTTGTGGCAGTGAATCTTGCAGCTGTCATGGCTCCAAAGGGCTAATGGCAAAACACATTTAAAGAAACAGATTCAAGCAATGACATTCCTTGCCCTCTAGTAATGATGTTCCAAACACAACCTCTGGACCCTCAAGTTAATAAGTTGTAGGTGCCACAAGATAGGAGAGTACTTCATAATTTACCCACTTAAACATTGTGTATTCTTGGTTAATATCTCTAGTGATTTACCCCCAAAAATGAGAAAGGTTTTCAAATCCAATCACGTTACCTAGCCCCAGCAACATCAAGAAAAGGATACTATGGACGAAGTTCTGCAGTTTTGCTTATTTCTTAAAAGCATCTGAATATTTACTGTCAGGGGTCTTCCATAGCCTTTTGTACTTTCTTGCAAACAGTGTAAAATATCACTGTACTGATCAGTGCTTTACATCTGCTTTGGATGAGGATAAGTGAAAACTACAAAAAGCAGTTGACATTTTATCTAAGAAAAAATATTAATCATGGCAAGAATGAAGAATAAATTTCAACACAGCACTGTGGGAATAAAGAGTAGGAAGTGAAAGTATTTTAGAGAGGGCAGAAGAGAAATCACAGAGAGAGAATGAGTAGGTAATACTTGAGACCTGGATCAGCAAGTGAGCTAAAGGTAAATAAAAAATATTTCCTACAGTGGAGACAGGTGTTTGCCCATCTCAGAATATTTTCACTGGATCATAACGAAACCTCAGGGAGCAGCATGAATCCTGTCCACAAACAGAGTGAGCAAAGTATGAGTCTGAAGGAGGACTGGGTGCTCAGAGGCAGGCTGTAATGGTAATGGCTCACAGGACCCTGAGAAAAATGAGTAAAATATCTTGGTTTCTGTAAACAGTTTTACAGTCCAGTTGTTGGGAGGTTTTTTGTTGTTTTTTTTTTTTTTTTTTTCTCTTAATAAACTGGGGTCAGCACCTTTGTTGATGGACAGCACTGCTCCAGGAGGCTGGTGAAAAGGCATCCCTGTTTAGTATAGATCAATTTTTTTATCCACCATGCAATAATAATTGAAGTGAGAAATATTTCCCTGAGATGAATGACCTGGTAGGTGGGGGGATGACCTGAGTCACAGGTAGTGGCCATTCGCCTTACCAGATCATTACTCCTAGTTATGCCCTGTGCTTCAGTTATCACTGTTAGAAGCAGAGCATGGAAATAAGTGTTCTTAATTCATTGTTAGTGGTTATAGGCTGAGCTAACTAACTGTGTAAAATATACCTACATTAGAATAACTGATGTCCATATGGAGAGAAATGTGTTTTCACTGCCAATCCAGTCTTCTGTGGATTTTATAACGTAAGCATGAGTCAGTTCAGAATGTTTGAACTGTCTCAGTGTATTATTGAAGTAATAAATTTTGGCATATATCTCTCACTGTCATGGTACAATTTTTTTAAGAATTCAAGCTTTACACAAACTTTTTTACACAAACCTTTAATTTTATCTCTGCTTCCATTTTTATAGTAGGGCAAGAGACAGATGAAACCTGGTAAATTGAAGAATTGTCTTTAACACTTGATGTTATCATATATATACAAATAATAATTCAGTGATTCATTTTGTTTCTAGTGCAAATAGTTGAACAGTCAAACACCTTTATTTAAATGTTCATAAATTTTTATTTTGATATATTAGAAATGGCCCTACACCCAAGTCCCAGAAAAGAACTGGATATAATGACAGGAAAACTAAACTAAGATCTGTATTCAAAGTTCAAATATTACCTATTTTAAGGCTTAAACCACTACTGTGATCTGAAGCACATTTCCCTTTGGAATGTTTAAAACGAAAATTATTGTATAATTCTCATCCTTTACAACAGTAACAGCAAAATGCTTTGGAAATTAAACAGCAATGTGTTGGAAATTAAAAATGTCAACATTTTGAATCTGTTTTTCTCAGGTATATTGTAAATTTGAGTTATGCCAGTTGCTTTGACATTTTCACTACTATCTGAGCAGCAAGAATTTATCTTGTTGACCCTTTGATGTGCTCTGGTGAATATTTTTAAAGGCATTAGTACTTTCAGACTGAGGATGCAAAAAAAACAGCTGTCCTACCAGAGCTGTCACATGATGAATAGTGGCTCTGTAAAGATCACTTGCTTCCTTAAGATGTAAAATGTATTGTGGAAGCAAAGAGATGATTGTGGCTGGTTTTTTCCTAAGGGAAAACTGGGCATATTCATCTGTGTGTTTAATTGCTGTATAGAATCATAGAATGGTTTGGATTGGAAGGGGCCTTAAAGATCATCCTGTATCAACCTGCCTGCCATGGACAGGGACACTTCGCATTAGACCAGGTTGCTCAGAGCTCCATCCAGCCTGGCCTTGAACACTTCCAGGGATGGGACAGCTACAGCTTCTCTGGGCAACCTGCTCCAGTGCCTCACTACCCTCCTGGTAAAGAACTGCTTCCTAATATCTGATCTAAACTCACCCTCTTTCAGTTTAAAGCCATTCCCCCTTGTTCTATCACACCACACCCTTGTAAAAAGTCCCTCTTCAGCCTTCTCGTCGTGCCCCCTTAGCACCTTACTGAAAGGTGCTGTAAGGTCTCCCCAGAGCATTCTCTCCAGGCTGAACAACCCTAATTCTCTCAGCCTGTCTTTGAGGGCAGAGGTACTCCAGCTCTTGGATCATTTCCATGTTCCTTGTCAGACTTGCTCAAACAGATCCATGCCCTTCCTCTGCTGAAAGCTGGACATAGTACTCCAGGTCTTGTGAGAGCGGAGTAGAGGAGAATACGTCTTTGTGTGTGTACATATTTGTGTGTAGGTACATGCAGGTGTACAAAAGACAAGGAAAGGCATGATCAAATGCAGACAATACGCAAAATATAAATAATTCACAACGTAACCTTATAGAAGCTGAAAGAGGGTACTTTATGAGGTTCACTTAGCTTATCTACAGACCTGGCAGATCCAAGAAAGGAAATATTTTATTTAGAAAATGATTTTTCTCTCAGTCTTATTCATAACATCAATAGGACAAGTCTGTTTGATGTGCTATGGCTAAAAATATTACTGGGGAAAAAAAAGTCTTCATGACATTAGGGCTTATCTGCTTTGGTTTGAACTCTGTTTTATATTGCCTGGATCTTTGTTTGCAGCAATGGTTGTAACATCATAGATGTGCAATTAAGATGATTTTAACCTGAAGGATACGTGATGGAAAACTAATGTTCTTGTAAAGAAAATATGAGGAGAAAATAACTCAGATACAGATGCAATATCTGCAGAAGTGTTTCTAAACTGACTCTTTCGAGAGGTTTATATGATGGCTCTGCTATTTTTTGAGGATAAGTAATTACAAGGAACTAGACAGTAAATATACAGAGAAACTGTCTAGGATTTAAAAGTGCAATGGACAGCTCTCAAAGAACAAAATGCCATCCGGTGTCCTTTTATCAAGAAATATCACAAAAAGGACAATATCTCCAATAAACAATTTTTACAAATAAAAGCGGTTGTATTCAGGGAAGATTTGGAAGCAATGTTTGGAATGTCATGTTTTAAAGGAAGGGGAAAATGGAAGCTAGGAGCATGACAGAAACTAGAAAAAATATTCAACAGAATTAATCTGCCTTAATCTGGGATCCAGTTGTGGTTTGCAAGAACAGTTCTCATTGCTATGCTGTGTTCATGTCTAAATTTGCCTCATTCTGGAGCTCAAAATGTTATTTGAGGTCCAGACTTTTTTTCTGACCATTTTGTCTTGCTTTTCCCTTGGTTTTAATTTCCTTCAAAATTCAACAGACTTCCTGTCTTGACTTGTCCCGTGCTGAGCGCTCTTAATACTCCTTTTGAGAACTGAGGAGCAGCACCATCTGGTTACTGACACTAGAAGACACATAATTTACTTAATAAAGTTCCTGGCCAGTATAAGCTCTCCAGAAAGAGCCAGGTGGTTGAACCCACATGTACATTCCATGCCATCTCCTCCTCACACCAGTGTAGAGTTTAAATGGCTTCAGCAAGCATTTTGTTAACATTGAGTAGGTTTTCAGTCACACATTCTGGCTTGTGGAAGTCTACCAAGCACCTCTAGTAGATCTCCATTGCCTGTTGTACTGCACTATTCACAAGGAAAACTCTTGGTGCTTTAGGACCACTGATAACTTTTCCAGCATTCAATACAAGGATTAAGCTTAAGGAGGGTATGTTTAGGTTAGATCCAAAATGTATTTTTCAATAAGGGTAGTGAAACACTGGCACAGGTTGCCCAGAGAGCTGTGAGATGCCTCATCGCTGGAAACATTCAAGGTCAGGCTGGATGGGTCTTTGGGCAACCTGATCTAGTTGAAGATATGCCAGCTTATTGAAGGGAGCTAGACTAGATGGCCTTTAAAAGTTCGGTCCCAACTCAACTATTCTATGATTCTTTGTTTCATGTGACTATAGTTTTAAACGTAATTTGTGCAGCATCAAATAACAAAGGCATGAGTCTTGTTTAATTGAAGATTCTCTTTTTGTGTTAGTACAGTCTATCATAAACTGAGAGCAAGCTTTATTAACTGCATGACTAAGCAATTTTACCTCCATCTGTCCTTTATACGTTGTAGATGCTGGTACTTTAAAAATGATATGAACAAACAGCAAACTGAGACTGAAGTTTCCATTATTGATTTATATCATTGCTGAAATGCCCACAGCTACACTGTATAAACCACACAGGAAGATAACGTTCCTGGCTCATTTAGTATGTTGACTAGACAGGCAAAATGACACATCCTGGATGACCAATCATTAAGGTATGATGAATTCAACTCCTAACATGGGTGCATTGCTGAGGTGCTTCTTGGAAGGCTCTGTTAGCACACCTGAACTGCTGAGTGTCTCTGCAGTGTGAAAGCAGGTTTCTATTATGTATTCTGGCCTAGCTCTGTTCGTGGAGCTCACTCAAGTCAGTAAGACATGCAGAACTGGGACAGAATATGCAGTAAGGACTCACTCTGCAGATATTATAGGGCTCCAGTGTGGTGCCAGAAGTGTGTTGCCATTAGCCTGGTGCTTCTTAAAACAATACAGAAGAATCTGTCATTACTCAGGTAGGAGGCATATCTGGTAATATTTAATTGGTGTCACATATTTGACTTTTGTGGATTTAAAAAAAAATGCATACAACTCTATATAGTCTACATAAAAATGACAACCCATCTCTGCCAGTTTGGACAAATTTAGAAATACATGCTCTGAGAGAAGGCAGGTTACAGCCATCCCTCCCCCACCAGGTTCAGGAAGAAAAAATTTTCCTCAAAGGAAAGTGAAAGAGATAAAAACTATTTATTTAACAAACACACAGGAAAAGGATAATAATGTTAAATGATAAAACCTCTCACTGTGGAGAGAAAACCTGGGGAAATTTCAGAGTCCTTCTGTAGGTAGCCTCTCTCCTCCCTCCTCGGAGCTGGGACAGGTGGACCCACCTCTGGGCCTTGGTGGAGAGCTCTCCTGATGTGTTCTGATGTTGAAACAGTCCAAAAAAGAAGAAGGGAAAAAACCCCCGAAGTCCCAGGAAAGCAAATTTCAACTCTGTCTCTCTCTGGAGAAGAGGGGCCGAAAGCTGGCTGAGAAAGCTGCTTCCTCCGCTCCTCTCGCCAACAGACGGCAGAGAGAAGACTGTATCTCTGTGTCCTTGAAACATGAAAACAAACTGCGAACTGCTTTGAAGAGTTTGCTCAGTTTTTTTCTCTCCCCCCTCTCAGGCTCAGTTTAAAGGCACAGAAAGGCACAAAATTAATTTTTGGGCATAGAACAGTGATAGGGGATACACATCATAAAGTCACCCCAAGACTCCATCCAATTTCATTTAAGCTATAACAGAGATGAAACCACACCTGTGGCATTTTCACATAAGGCAGCTGTCTGATAAACAAATAATAAAGCTAGAAGCCATCAACATCTCACAATCTGAGGACAGTGTGATATTTGTGAGTTCAATATCTTTTTCTGCGTCTTAAAGAAAAAAGTGTAAGAATGTAATAAATTAGCTCTGCCATTTGCTGATTGAGCATAGTAAGTATACTGGACCCCAAAATGTCTCTGTGGGAATACATTACTGGAAACTGTAAGGTGATCCATCTCCCCTGAAAGATCTAGTGGAAAAGCAAGGAACGCAGTCTCAGAATCTGCTTCTACCGTAATTTCTGCAAGATACTTCCCAGTCACAACTGGGGTGTCTTTCACATTATACTGTACACTGCCTACCCATTTCTCTGACTCTTTCAAGATGGCTTAAGGTGAAATTCTGAATTCATAATTTGGAAAATGCTGCTTTTGCCTGAAATTACTGACTTCAGTACACACTAAACTTGGCCTAATATATTATCACTTCTCATATGTGAGTCTTATCCTTCTGTAGCAGATTTGAATTTGTATATTTTTTTTTTTCTTCCATTTTGTCAGTAAGGAGGAAGGCACTAATGAGACTTTTTTATTTCCAGGTTTTTTATATATATATGTGTGTGTTCTAGCCCTATTTGGCAAAAACTGCCCTAATCGTTTTCAGTCTGAAAATTACATTATGACATAAGCTGTAACCAAGATGGTGTGTTATTGTTTGCATAGTTCCCTTTTATTGTATAAAACTGTACATTTGTATGCTGATGAAGCTTCAAGAATTCAGTGCCCCTAGACATAAGGCTGCTTTTCTTTAGGAAATTTAGTGTACACTAAGAAGCATTCAGCATCAGGAATTATGGTCTTCACTCAATTACTCTACAATGCTATAAAAAAATTAACTTTTACTAAGGGATTTTGATGTGTGAGAAATTTAAATGTTATTGTATCTACAATGACAGAGAGCAAGATGAACTCATTTTAGTTACCTGGGTGAATGGTATCCTTAGGTCAACCAGTCATGGTATTTTGAGAACTACAGAGTTACCTGTCTCTCTGCAAGAAATTAAAAATTATGTTTTTAGGATATGTATGGTCTGCTTTGTTTGGTCAGGGGTCTGGTGGTCTGGTATGCCAGGTGAGACAAGCTGACACTGAAGGCTTTACAGTACATTTGTCTGCTGTAGCTTGTTGTAACATACTGAAATCTCATTCTTGTGAGAGATTACTACTTTGCATTCAGATTTCACATTCTCCTGCAAAAATGCATGCTGTGTGCTGTGTTTTGGACTTTTTGTTTTAAACCTTTTATATCCCCTTTTCCATTAATATAAAGATGAATTTTTCTCTGCTGCAAGAGTTTATGTTTAGAATCTGGTTTGTTAGGTTAGGTTCTCTGTCATAGAGGCATGAAAACATTGATGCAAATACTTTTATAGATAGAACATTTCTATCTTTCTTATTCAAATAGCACAATAATCTAACAATTTCTCTTACTCTCTTCAGGTGATAAGAGTCTCTCAAGGCAACAGGAACAGTAAGTCACTACAATAGTGTGTGGAAATGGTAGGCAAAAGTCACTGCTGTGAAATTTGTTCAGTTTTGCTTCTTCTGTGGGAAAAGAAAGGCTCTCAAGATATAGAAAGTAAATGAAAAAGTTTACAGGATCAGTTAATGACCTTTGTGATCATGGCAGGTCTTGAGAACTACAACTAGCAACAATAATCAGTAGCTAAAAATTTTGGGTTTCTAGGTGATTGTAATGAAAAATGGCTGGGAAATTGAGAAAATGTCTTAAAGTGTACATGATAAGGGTATATTCTCACTAAGAAATTACAAAGATTTAACAATTCCCATTTGTTAGTGTTAAGATTTATTAACATTTATTAATGTATATTTATGTTTATTTGTATTATTAATAACACATTATACAATTATTTATCTACTCATTATTTATTGTTAGTATATTTATCAATAACACTATATTTATTAGTCTTTATTTTATATATTTATTTATATTTATTAATATTTACTTATTGATAATTCACTCCCACTAATAAATTGACAAGAAATCTAAGGCATAGCCGCTGTGGAGAAGGGTGGAGGATTAAAAAAGAAGAAAATGAGAGTTTTTAGGATTTTTTTTTTACATGAAAGTGTTTACTTTTGAAAAATGAATTTAGAAACTCTTTTTTGGTATTTGGTGTGGGAAACAGTGAAGTGCCTCTTACTTTAAATACATGGTTTTATTAATTGATTTGAAATACTGTTCAGAAGGAAGGCTGGCAGTTTTCAGGTGTCTTTGAATATCCAGTGTCCTTGCACAGTGTTTGAATAGTGCAGTGATTGACAGCCTCTTGTGAAACCTCTCAAAGGAGAAGGATGCTTTAAGAGAAGTTTCTGCTTCTGATGTAGCTAATCTCACACATCATCTGATGGCAACCTGTTCTGACCTAACACTCTTTGAATGCAATTTATACTTCAGTGTGCCCTGAAACTTCAATTAACCAAGAAGTATACGGGAGTAGGCTGTTGTAAAAGTTATGGAAATTTCAGATAACCTTTATGAAGCAAATATTTAATTTCCAGCCTTTGCCTATTTCTTTGCTCATATAACAGTTGTGCACACTGGTTACCCACCAGCCTATTCCAAAGTACTCAAGAGCTTCTTTTGAGACACTGAGCACTTTCCATTCCTGTTTGCAGCACTGTTAGGAATAAATCTTTGTCTTTTCAGTAAAGGCTTTAAGTTTTCTTCTAATTGTAACACCTAAAATGAGCTGATCTTAGAACAGCAGTGACAGAGGCTGTGCCACTAATGAATACCTGGCTTTGTGCTACTGGTAGTGAAGATGTGCAATGTATTGGTGGAAGAGAAAAGAGCAAAATTCATAATGAAAACGCTTGACACATTTGGAAGAATGTATCAGACAAGTGTCCCAATCCTGTTTTTTCCCTTCACACTGTTGCAGGAGGCAATGCTTACTTTTCCTCTACTGTGTTGAGCAATGCTCTCTTATTCGTGTATAGTCAGGCTGCACCTGAGAGAAATTTTTGTTGGATAGGCAAGCTGGTTAAAGCTTCAGTCTTTTTTTATTCTTTTGACATCCTGGTAGATGCCACAACACAACACAGCCTATGAGCAATAACTGGGAAGGAACTGCCGTATTTTAGGACAGCAGAAGTATTTTATTTTCTTTTGAAAGTGGATGGTAAAAAAGCACGGCTTAATCCAGACTTAGCCCAGAATAAATCTTAAACAGTCTAGTATGGAATACTTTTGAAAGAAGGATGAAAATTAAATTTGGGGAGTTGTACTTCTTCACTAATTCTCTATTTTTCTGTGTTTTTATGGTCAATGGCTTGAAATTCTGTACCTCATGGTATAGAAAGTTTAGCACCTCTTCACACATATCTAAATGACTCTGCAAAGTGCAGGTAGTTAAAGTAAAATAGTTTTTAACTTGCAGTATTTGTTTTTGGCATAAATGCTTTCTCTTTCTTGTTTTTCATTCAGTGAGCAGCATTTTGTTGCTGACACTGGTGGAATTTTCACCCGTAGTAAAGCACTTCTGTTTTGTGAAATGGCTGTGACATGAGATTGAAGTGTTAATCTGACCAGGTTATAAGCATCACAGCTAAGAAAGGTTGCATGGAAGAGATGCTAAGCGTTTGACAAAGATCCAAGTAGAGATGTAGATCTTAGAGGGAAAAGGGTTTTCCTTATGCTATGAAGTGTGTCTGTTTCACTGGTAGAATTCTTTATTCTGGTCTCCTGTCCCGCTTGCATCTTTCAGCCTTAGGAATAAACCCTTCATACTGATTGGCTGCTTCTGCAGCTGCTTTTATTCAGCTTTAGTTTTCAATGATATTTTTTAAGCTTAAACCCTAGGTTGTTTTTTTTTTTTTTTAAGCTTAAAGTAAGTTTTTGTGTGGTAGATTTCACTAAGCTTAAAAATAGGCAAGTTGAATTCTCACCAAATAGTGAAAGTAAAAAGTATATCTTTCCAGGGTTTTGGTCAGAAGAGCCCTCAGAAGTCCAAGGGCTTATTGATTACTTCCCAACAGCATAAACCCCATTAAGTTTAGCAATGGTGATGAGCCTAGCACCTCTCCCACGCAGTGTCCCTACAGCTGACAAGGAGCGGGTACATTCAGCTGCCACTAGGAGAGATGAGGGATGGGACACCAGTGCCAGGGTGAAGAGAAACAGTGACCAGCCTAAAAGAATGGGCAACTTCTGAACCAGTGGTCCCAAATACTAAACCTCTTTCTACTGCTGCTGCGGAGTCCCTCTAAATTACGCCATCACTGCAAGAAGAGGAGTCTTCCTGGTGATTAATTTTGGTGTTCACATTCAGTTTTGGCTTTTAACAGTATGTAACCAGAGTAACTCCAATGCTGTCAATAATCAATCATATAGCTACACACACAATTTTGAAATTTGGCTCTGTTGTTTTTATTTGAGAAAGTGGTAATAAGGCCAAGAAATTATTGATGAACTTGGCTAATCTTCAAGTGACTTACTTAGGCTACCATTCTTCTGATTCCTCAAAAATACAGTAAATGATGATATGAATTCTAAAATAACATGCAAGAAAGCACTTGCCTGCAAATTTCAATGAAATTCAGATATAAGACAAAAAAGGCTATAATGAATACCGGATTTGTATTACACTATAATTTGCAATCTCTGCTGAGTTGCTCTGAACTCAGAGGCTATTCATGGAACTTGACATTATACATATATATATATGACTTTTGTTTGCTGCCAAATCAAAATAACACATGGAGACAATAAAAGAAATCAACAAGTGGTATACTTGTAGGAAGTTCATATTTGTATAAAACCAAACCAAAAACTGTGAGGGTAGTCCTAGGCCTTGTATGATTTGACTTCAAACTTGCTGTCACACCTATGTGATTCCCTTGCACTTTTTGATTAAATATTTTGGGGGTTGGAACTGGATGATCTTCAAGGACCCTTACAACCAAAGACAATCTCTGATTTTCTCTGGAAAACACTGACGTGACACCAAAATACAGTGGAATTTAAAAGAAAACCATACTCAAGTTTCTCATGCATAGTTCAGTAACTGCTTGCATTAAGCAAAGTATCAGCATTCAAAACTTTCATTAAGTTTAATCCTAACTTTCTAAGCACAGTCTTGTTTGAGCAAGTTGCAGGAAAGTACTTTTAGCAGTTGCCAGGACTTTTTAGAAACCATATTTTTAATTCCTTGGGTAGATGAAGAATATATACCAGACTGGCTTGACCTACATCAGTTGCCAATAGTGTGTCAATGTTTAACATTTCAAATGATGGTAGGATAACACAGTAGAAGGGTAGCTGGGGTTGCTAAGATATCATTGTGCTGGGAAGTACTGCTCATTTTATTTCCTTAAATTTCTTTCTTTCTCATCCTGGCAATATGAGTCATTACTGTGGTGATGCTGTCTCCCATGTATAGTTTAAAGCATCTTTATTTGCAAACATTCCAGCTTAGTATCTGGCAACACAACAGTCATATATCTACTAGAACTTCAAGTACATGCCCATTAATTTTAAGGCTATTTTTGTCTTCTGAAATTTCTTACATCATAACTCCTGAACTCCTGAAGAATTGCAGTACAGAAAGCAGAAAGTTTGATTTATGTATTTTTCTATCTTAATCACAGAAATTTAAACATCAGTTAAGTAACATGAGAATAAACTATTCTTCTAACTAAGGAAGGAATCATTACTGATTTTTGACTTCTGTGACTTTTATTAATGCCTGCTTAATTCAGACTGAGAAATAGGAGAACCCCTCTTCATTCTTTGAAAGAGACATGGAAATTAATAGGAATTTATCAGCTGATAAACCTGGATGGGTTTGTATTATCATGTATAATGATGATTATATCACAGAGAGGAGCAATAGAAGTTCTAGAGCTAAGTTTTTGTCAGTGCAATAATTGTGGATATATTTACACTCATTCGCAAATGAGACACCTCCTTATTGACAACAAGTCCAATAAATGATGGCTTTAAAATCTGATTCTATAACATACAGGTTTTACTGAAGTTTATACTGGAAAACACAGAATTACCTTGATGGTCTTACAGGCTAATGTGCTGACAGCATTCAATCAGTGTGACTAGCAGAAAAAATGCATCTTTCTTTTGGTTTAAAAAAGATGTCCTGTTATTATGTACAGCTTAAAATAGGAATGATTCTTCTGTGAAATGTTTGAGTCTCCTTTCAGGAAAATGCTGAGCATCACCTTTTGTAAGTCAAATGGTCCTGAGGCTTATCCTGCTGACTTTTTTGTTTGATATTCTGCAAAGGAACTGGTACCAAATGTCTCCATTTAGGTCTTGAGGCCCTTGTGGGAGAAGCTGTTAGACCAAATCTGCATCTGTCTCACAGCTATTATTATAGGTACTGCTTTTTTAAAGTAGCTGTTAATTTAGAACTGACAAAAAGTGTTGTCTCGATTCTGCGAGTAATGCACCATCCATCAGCACTGGCAAAGACCAGAGGTATGGAATGAGAGGTCAGTGGAGCTCTCTGTTGAGTCAGTCCCCTGGTATCTCACCTCAGGGTGACATGTGAGTTAATAAATCTGTCTGTTCTACATCAACAGAGCTAGAAAAGCAATTGTAATAACACTAATTTAATTCATGAGTACTGCAACTCCTCGTGACAGAACAGTACGTTACTCTGCATGTCAAGGATGTGTCCTGGGTATGCCATGGAACTGCCTTGTCTCCACTGGTTCCCATCTGTGCATAGGGATGGCCTGATCTATGTTGTATGAGAAACCTCAGAGGAGAGACATTACTGAAAAAGGAATGTTCACCCATAGTATTTTTGTGCTGTAGCAACTTATGGTTTAAAATCAAGGTGGAATTCGATCTGATTAACTTAATAATTCTGCTTTTCCTAAGTGATGCCATGTAACTGCTGTAAAGTTCTCACTGTTTGCTGCAGAACAACCAACAGGCTTTCTTTTTGAGCTATTATTTCAAGTAGGTGGAAAAATAAAACCAAGCAGCCTTGTGATTGCAAAAGCCTTTCTTTCTTTTGTAAGCAAGTCACAAAGAGCCTCCTACTACAGTTCCAAAGGGAAAGACATAAGTGAGAATTATTCGATGCAGGAAAGGTCTCCTGTTGTTCCTGAATACGTATCTTACAGTTCAGAGGTGGGTGACAACTGATTCTGCCCCCATTCATGCCACCTGTCTAAGCAAATCCATTTTTGTCCATCCAGTTTGAGCTGGAGGTAGATAACAACTTAATTGGGCTCTCTTTACGAACCCAGGAAACTGAGCTGTGGACTTTTTGACAGGATTGTGTGCATGAAAATTTCCTGCTTTCCTGCCCTTGCCCCTCTGCTTCTGTTGCTGGGAGTGCTGGGCGTTCCAGCTGAGTAACAACTGTTTCCCAGACCTCCCATTCGTCCACAATCAGATCTATTGAGAAACTGACAGTCATCCTTGGCAGAAGAATAATGAAGCCAATCTTCAGCACAATATGTCTGAGATTAGCTGAACAACTGGTGCTTCTGGATGGTGCGTGGTACAGCTGCTGCAGGCAACCCAGCCTGCTCCCCAAGTGTGCTGCTAGGTTCAAGGCTCAGGTACAAAACGAAAGATGGGGAAGAGCTAGCTTGTGAGACAAGCAAGTTCATTTATGCAGGCCTTGGAAAAACACTGTTAAGAAGCAGCATAATTAGAAAGTGCCTGTGAAATAAAAGAACTGCAGTGCAGTTTTCAGACTGTGCATCTAAGGTTCTCTTCAGAAGAGAACAAGAATACATACTGACTGAGGAAGGCTCTGTGAGATATCTTGGCCATGAAATTAAAGTCTTACCTCATGAGGGGATAGGAAATTCCACCTGGGGCTATCAGACTTTCCTTCTTCTGGGAAGAAATAAAGAAATTTGCAGATGTTTTTGGAGTATATGGCAGAAATCCTTCCCCTGTCATATTTCCCGTGTTTTGTTCTAGTCGCTGTACTGAAGGCATCATGTTGTCCACACATTCAGCATTACTCATCCAGCTATTTAAAGGTATATAGTCTGGAGAACAGCCTAAGATTTCAAAATATATAGAGAGATATTCCACTAGATGCTGGCTGGTTTTTGTTGTGATTTAAGAATTCTGAGAGTACAAAAAAGCGGAATTTCAGATTCTACTTTAATCACCTGATTCAAAGAGTAAGCTGTGAACAAAAACCAACTATAACAACCAAATCACAAGGGCATTCACCATTAGAGTTTGGATGTTGATGCTTTGTAAGGAATCTTTTTTGTATGCAGAGAAAGGAAAAAAAACCCCAGTAATATTAGAGAAATAGTTAAACTATGTTAAGTTAAAAAAGGCCCAGCGAGCACCTCACTTCACCAAACGAGAGACTCTCTGTGTCTGTTCGCAGCTTTAAAAGTCAGGATTCTGTACAAGAACAAACAGCCAAAGGGAGAATCAAGTGGGAAGAAAATCTGGATCTTGGTGGAATAATAGAAGAAAAGGCAGGTGACCTATCTGTGTAGTCATTAGCCAAAAGATAGAGAAATTGAATAACATTAGCAGAAGTGTATTAAAAGAGCTCTACATTTGAAGCAAAGCACAAGACAGACTAAGCCTTGCAAACCTTTAACTCTAAATGTGAGTTTCAACATAAAAATGAGGCAAATACTGAAAAGTGAAGAGGTGACCTAAATAATCTTCAATCTGCTCTTGTGTTACCTATCTACATTGATAATATACAAGGCAACGCTGGGAAAGGACTGGCCTGAATTAAAAATTTCTAACAACTAGTACTGTTCACCACTGACCCTTCATTGGAGCACTCAGGCATTGTGAAATTACACGTAACAATTACATCAGTATTTTATAGAGCACTGGCAACTATTTACATTATAAGTAATACAACCATAGTAAGTAATGAGTAATAACTATTATTACATTAACTTATATTACATTATAAGTAATATAATCATAATAAGTAATAACATCATAATGCAGCAAATACTCTGATTCTACAAATATATGCATGTGCTATACTATGCCAGAGGAGCACAGATATTCTGCCATTTGAAGCCTCTGTAACATTACAGTATTTCTTCAAAGGCATAGCTATTGGAGTGAGAGTGACAAAAATATTTGTGTTCTGTTCTCAGTACTGTTAGTAGCACAGCCACTGTTTAGGTAAACCTCCCTGACTTTGCTGGTTTTTTGCTACTGATAGGAGAACTCCCCCAGACAGTTCACAACTTGTCTCTGCATGTCAACAGTCCAATTTAACTGACTGTAAACCACCATGGAAAAAAAAAATAGGGTGTTTCCAGAAATTACAGAAGCAAAACTGTTTCATAAATGAAGTGCTTGGTGATGATGATTTTAAGGCAACTTTGAAGTTAAAGGTTCATTCAAATGTGAAATCAGAGATATTACATTTTACGAACACAAAACTAAAATTACTGAAATAATATTTCTGTGCCATAGAAATACTATTTTTCTTCCTATGATCAAATTTTCTTACATGTCAGTGAGTAGAGAGAGGAGACTAACTTTATGTCTACTGTACCACAGATTTATTTGCTAACATAGTACATAAAAAACTGTCAAAAATTAACCTTTTTTCCCCCCTTCAGAGAAGATGTAGTAAATCCACTAAGAGGTCTGTATTGCCCGAAATGAAAGATTTAAAGATGGGGTTTGCCAAATTCTTTTAAAATTCTGTCACTGTTCTGTTGGTACACACACACATACTATTTAGTGTGTTTCAAAGTTCACTTAGGAACAGGTGAGACATCTGCTGTTAAGTGGCCTGTCAATTCACGTTTTATGTGACCATAAATCATACAGCAAAAACTGTAACATCCATTGATGTTCTTCTTTACTGAGAAATTTTAACTAAATTATTTTGCCAACTCTATTTTGTTGCTGTTATTGTTCCTTGATGCTAATTTGGAAAAAGAACAGTACTAAAGAGTGCCCTGGTCCATTAAATACTCTTCAAATACTATTCAGCTTTGTGGTAGACTTAACTAAATAGGCCTTAGGAAGAAGCCCTTGTCCTGCTGAAATGTTTAGAATCAGATTCTGGTTTGTTTTCTCTTTTTTTCTTTCTAAGAAAAGACCTTTTTTTAGAAAACTCCCATTTCAAATTACTTCACCACTTTTTAATTTGTGTGAAATACAGACTTAATGAGTAAGGGGAATTTCCTCTAAGAGATATAGGCTTGAGCTATAAAATTAATACAAGCATAGGACAAAGAAATGAAATGTATATATCTGAATAACTCACACCATGGGACCCATTAGCACTTCTCTACAGAATTGTTTTAGATAGATGGCTAGGAGTTTCTGTTGACCTATGCACTATTTTGTACTATCTTCAGGAGAGCTATGGCTGGTGTTCTGCCCTCTGGGGCTTTCAAATGAATCAAAAGAGCATTCAAAAAAATAGGGCAATAAAAGTCATAAATTATTTCAAAAGGATCAAGGGAATTAATTGGAAGAATAGACAGTACTTTTTTAAGAAGTTGGGAAGAATTTTAGCTTATATATTTCCCTGTCACATCAAGTGTAAAGTTGAGAAGTATAATATTAAATGTCTCAAAACTATAAAGAAACCTTATTATGGGTTAATAGTTGAGTTTGGTGTAGTCATTACAGCAGTATGGTTGCTGTAATTTTCAAATTTTGATGTTGTTCGTGAAAATTGTTAGGTTAGGATAGTGCATCTCTTTGTATCTAGGTTTTCTGCTTCACAAGGGATCACAAGAGGCCCAGAACTCCCACTGACTTTCATCATCATTGTTGGGTATTGTATATCTCTCAGGTGAGTTTCTCATATCATTTCCAGTCATGGCACAGCTACCAGTTGAGAATTCATATCCATTCTACCAGTGCTTGCACCTCCCACCTGGCACAAGCACCTGTATCCTGGGACACAGGAGCTTTCTGCACAAATGCTCAGCATTAGGGTTTTGAGCATTTTTACATGTTCTCCTGCAGTGGATGTCAGAGCTTGAGGGAGTTTTTACAAGGCATGTAGTGACAAGACAAGAGGGAATGGATTTAAACTGACAGAGGGTAGATTTAGATTAGATTAGGAAGAAACTCTTGAATGTGAAGGAGGGAAGGCACTGGAACAGGTAGCCCAGAGAAGCTGTGGATGCCCCATCCCTGGAAGAGTTCTAGGCCACGGTGGACAGGTCTCAGAGCAACTGTGTCTAGTGGGAGGTGTCCCTGCCCATGACAGGGCAGTTAGAATGAGGTGGTCTTTAACATCCCTTCAAACCACAACCATTCTATGATTCTATGATTTTTTATATATGCTGTGTTTCTCCAATGGACAAAGACTGATTCACTTTCAAATTGCTTAATATGGGTTACAGAATGAAGCTCAGTGTTCTCCACAGAAGGTCAGCTTCTGCAGAACAATTCCTTTTATGTAGCATTTATGCTGCAGTACACAGTTTTCCTTAGTTGTAGACATAGGGATTATGTTTGTAGATATTATGTATGTAAATATCTCTGTCTGAAGCTAAGTCTTGGGTTAAATATTTGGTGGAATAAAGCCTTCAGTTTCTTGCATTTTCAAATGCTGATGTTTGCAGACAGCAAGCAAATCGTTTGGCCCCTTCTTGCACACCTTCATTATCCAGCAACTGACGCAGATTATTTTTGAAACATCTAATGGAATTCTGCATGATTTAAGAAAATTTTTTTTTTTTCAACTGAGCAATACACGGAGTATCTGAAACATCTCATTTTGTAGAGATATTATGACAGCAAATGTCAATTCAAAAATCTCTACCTAATTTTCAAGTTAGAAAAAGATATATACAGTAGATTTATGTTCCTCCTTAACTGCTTCTATATTATAGAAACCAAAAATAATTTCGTAATATTTTACATTTATATCCCAAATTTCAGAAAGGACTGCAATTACAGGATAGGAATATACAAGCCCATTTGCTTAAATATGCCTTATTGCAGGGAACTTAGAACACTTAGGAGTATGCAAAGTGCAGGTGAGCTGATAGTTCCATTATAGCTTTAATCTGTAGGAAACCAGCAGGACCAGCATTAGCACCTAAGATGTGACCACTGACTTGCCGCTAAACAAATATTATCTTTAAAGCCTTTAGAGAACGGTGTGTGCTGACTGCAGACTTGACCCTCCTACGACTAACTTCATGAGACAGACCCGTTTGTGCTACAGACGGATTTAATCTGACATGTGGAAAGATATGGCATGCATACACACACACACACACACACACGATAATGGCTCTATTCAAAAGCAAGGCTGTAAATTTGGTTCAGACACATGCTTTGCACGTGCAAATTTTACCCTTTTTCCTGCCATACCACCTATTGGTGCGTGATACCAAAATCACCTGATTTAATTAAGGACTGTATAAACCAGATGGGTTAGGTTTCTGGCTTATACCTTCCTTTCTTAATTCACAAAACATGCACAAAGCCACACCCAGAGGAAACTATTACTGTGCCAGCCTGGCCAGTGTCCTGCAGGCTGCTTGCCAGTGCTTATTACTGCAAGACATTGCCTGCTCTGTCAAGGGGAGGATAAGACTGCACCAGAAGTGTGTAAAAGCATTTTTTTTCCTTCTAGATAGGGATACAAAGAAGGCAAACACCACATTATTGGTGGCCAAGGGGAGGAAAGTCCTGCTTATCAAACCTGATTCCCTTTTTGACCAGGTAACCCACCTAGTTGACCAAGGGAAGCCAGTGGATACAACCGTTTTGGATTTCATCAGAGCTTTCAATACTGTCTCTCTCACAGTATCCTTCTGGAAAAAATATCTAGTGCTTAGCTGGATAAACTCACCATGCAAGGGGTGAACAACTGGCTCAGGGGTCAGGCACAAAGGGTTACAGTGAATGGGGTGAAACCAGACTGGTGACCTGTCACTAGGGGGGTTCCACAGGGCTCCATCTTCAGCCCTGCGCTCTTCAACATCTTCATAAATGATTTGGACACAGGACTGGATGAGTTACTAAACAAGTTCATAGATGAGACAAAACTGGGAGGAGCTGTTCATTCCCTTGAGGGCAGGAAGGCCCTGCAGAGAGACCTTGACAAATGAGAGGACTGGGCAGGCACCAACCATGTGAAGTTTAACAAGGGAAAGTGCTGGATTCTGCACCTGGGGTCCAACAGCCCTGGATGTACCAACAGACTGGGGAATGTGAGGTTGAAGAGCAGCACTGTAGAAAGGGCCCTGGGGATCCTGGTCAATTGCAAGTGGAATCTGAATGAGCAGTGCTGTGTCCTGGGGTGCATCAGGCACAGCATCACCAGCAGGGCAAGGGAGGGGATTGTCCTGCTCTGCTCTGCACTGGGGCGGCCTCACCTCGAGTGCTGGGGGCAGGTCTGGGTGCCACAACACAGAAAAGCCACTGAGCTGTTAGAGAGTGTCCAAAGGAGGGCACGAGGGTGGTGAAGGGCCTTGAGGGGAAGCCGTGTGAGGAGTGGCTGAGGTCACTTGGTCTGCTCAGCCTGGAGAAGAGGAGAATGAGGGGACACCTCATTGCAGTCTGCAATTTCCTCATGAGGGCAATCAGTAGGGCCAGGTACTGATCTTTTCTCTGTGGTGACCAGTGGCCTGAAGTTGTTTCAGGGGAGGTTTAAGTTGGGTAATTAGAAAAAGGTTCTTCACCCAGAGGTGTTTGGACAATGCTTTCAGGCACATAGTGTCTGGGGGAAGGGGCTGTGTAGGGCCAGGAGTGGGGCTTGATAATCCATGTGGATCCCTTCCAACTCAGCTTATTCTGTGATTCTGTGAGTCTGTGATTCTGTGATTCTATGATTCTGTGATTCTGTGATTCTGTGATTCAGTCTAAACTTATCAAGGTTATTTAGGAAAATAGCCTTCCTGCTAAACCCACAGGTAAGACTTCTTTGGAGGCAATGCATGCATTTCTCATCCTGTATCTGAAAGCAGATTGGGAGGCACCTTCATAGCCTGCTGTAATGGATGGGAAAAGCTGTCTTTGGTATGTTGGAAGCCCTGGGCACTGGAGATCCATGATACACCCAGGGGCACGGTGGGGGTAGATGCCATCTGGCCCTTGGGGGACTCTTCACCATGAATCCCACCCTGATGACTCCCCTGTCATGTCATGAGGTGGCAGTATTTAGTTTCCACTCTGTGCCTCTAGATACCTTTGACATCACATTCCCTTTTCCCAGATTATTTTGCTTTGCATCAGACACCTGCACAGCATGGTTATGAACAGTTCATTTTGTGTATTATGGATATGATCCTTAGCACTTGGACTTCAGCTGTCTGATCTGTGACAGATGGGGACCTCACCTCAAAGTGAGGGATGGGGACCACATGATGAGTTTATTATTTGATTTCATTGCATTAATATTTATCACTACAGCTATATGTATGATCTGAGATGTGCCAGGTGAGGTTTGACATATAATCTGGGGTCACTGACTTACTCATTGGTCTATTTAGTCTTTCCAAGGACATCCCTTATTCAATAGGGTATGGACCAGGAGAATGCAGGCCCAGGGTCTGTAAGCCAGGGGAGATCCCATTTGCAGTGCATGTGGACAGTGCATGGCATGACAGAAGGCTCTTGGCAGCCTTTGAGGGTTCAAGGTATGCAAAATATTTCTTATATTTAAGATTCAATCTGCTTAGTAACTGGAATGGCAGAATGTGGGTTTGAAATGCAAATACCTAAAATGCAAAATTGCCTGTACTCAGGTGTCAGTAGTAAGAGTATAGCTGAGTTTTATTTTGGAAGCAAAGGAAAATGTGCTGACCTCAGTGAATTCAGTCACGCCAGAATAACTCTGATTTGACTTCACTCCAAGAAAAATAAGAGTAAAGTGTTATGCAAATGATTTTCAATAGAAAAAGACAACATGAACTTTCTTGCACAAGACCATGGTGATAAACCTCACTTGGAATCTCAGAGACACTTCTTGGCTCAAACAGAAATAAATACATCAGGTATACACGGATGATCTACGGAGCAACTCAAAAAGCATGAAGTTCGCCTTCTTTTGCGTTAAGGCAGAGAAGAAGTCTGATTTCTGTACAGTCTGATTTCTATGTATGTCCTGCTAGAGATGAAGTAGAAACCAGATCAGATCAAAGCTTTTGGGCTTTCCGAAAGAAGCAGGAAAATAACATAACTACCCTAGAGGTGATCTTTACCCCTTTCAATTTAGAAAATGGTATTATGCTGGAAATAGTTCTTTATGACTTTTAGGAAGGTTCCCCATCCTATTCCTCCTAGGAACACATTTTGGTCCTTACTGCAGGCGCTTCTATCTGACATATTGATGAACTAGCTAAGCACAGATGCTTTTTTCTTTTTCAGTTGACGTTCAAAAATTAGTTTTTAAATTATGTCCCATCTAGACAGAAAAAAGTGATAAAATTAAAGCAATATTTTTAAATCAAACTTGGAATGTTGACACTTTACAGATGGAGACCAATCTCTTTGTGGAGACATTGTCACATTTTAGCACCATTTCTCTTGAATTTCACTAATCCATAAGACAACATATACCAAATTGTGTAGCCCTCATACAGACAAACAGTGCTTCACTGTCGTTCATGAGCTTCTGAAATCTATGTTTGTTTTGAGATGTTGCTACACAGTCATGGCTTGTTGCACAAATATATATGTAAGGAATATACAAGGCAAAAGTCATGGTGACATTTGAACAGCTATTCTTATTTTGCATTTATTACTGAAACTAGTTTTATAAGAACCACAATACCGGCTGTTTTACAGAAGGTGTTAGAACCCATTTGTTTTTCATTAATCCTTTCAGCAATAGTAATTACTTTGGAGATCTTCCTGAATGAGCAAGACCAAGAAGAGGAAAAGGAATATATATGGTGTAGGTAAGGCAGATAGGTGAGGGACAACTAACATAGGCACATAACATCTAAGAATTTTTAGGGTTGAGGGTGACCTAAAAGCTCTAGTTCCAACCCTCATGCCATGGGAAGGGACACCTTCCACCACATCAGGTTACTCAGAGCCCCATGCAGGCTAGCCTGGGGCACTTCCAGGGATGGAGCATTGACAGCTTCTGTGGGCAACCTGTGCGAGTGCCTGACCACCCTCACAGTGAAGAATTTCTTCCTAATATCTTCATTCCAGACTGAGTACATACATGTTTACTGCACATTGGAATACTCCTAATGTATTCTAGACTAAAAGCTTTCTAACAAACAAAGCTTCTAGTATAATTGAATTAAAATTAAGCACTATCTACTCAGTAGATTAAAGAATGTTTTTTTCTAGACCTCAGCCTATTTTGCTGTTCTGACCATCAAACCATTGACAGACACAATGATTTTAATATTTGCAAGTAGATCTTACTCTTTTATCTCTATCAGGCTAAGTGTAGGAAAAAAAATCCTGCTTGCCCAACACCCTAAAGGAGTTTTTCTTTAACTATAAAACTATATAGAAAGGCAGAAACTGTCTTTATGCATTTATGTAGCATTTATTTTGTAAAAATGGTAAAAAATTAAAAATAAAGACTGCTCTGAGAAACATGTTAAGAATAAAAGCCTAGAGCTGTACGCCTGGATCTGGGTAAAGTAAGATTCATGATAGTTTGATCTGCTTTGTTCTGTAGTGCTTTATAATTTTTTTTTCTGTTTAGAAAAACTTTAAAAGAGCAACAAAATCCTGACCTGAAAGGGAACATCTAAAATAATATACAAATAAAGTTGCCGAAATAATTCTCCCTTTGGTCTTGTCATAAGAACTGCAAGGGCTAATGAATTAAAGGAGGGGCCAGAATATGACAAATTTCTCAAAAGACTGAAGGTAATTTTTCTCCAGACTGGCTAATGTTGGTAAAATATTGTATCATTACAGACAAGTCCATCATAGCATTAGTCATGGATTCAATAAATCCATTTTAAGACAATTTTGTAGACAATTTAGTGGTGTCAAATGCTGAAAAAGTTAACCTTTGGGGATTTTTTTAGTTCTTTCCCAAAAACAAAGCTACAGTGTCAAAATAGTTTCCTGACTTAAGTCTTAGAGTAAGTTGTCTGATGGAATAGTATATGGTTTAAGGGATTTAAACCATTTTGCAATGAGCTACGCCATGTTCTTCCTCAGTTGACTTTGGTACAAATATTTGCTGTTCTCTAACTTCAGCCAATGCACTCTATACAAAAACCCCAGGAAACAGCACCACCAAGAAAGGTCATGAGACACAACCTTAACTTTTTTCTACTTTAATTCACCCTTTTTTCACTGACATAAATTCTTGCAGTGTTATGCTTCTCATAAAAAGAATTAAGAGAAAAATCATATGTATTTTCTGACATGCGATTTTCTAGGAAGGTCTACTTAATGGCTCCTCCCTGCTAAATAAGGCATTTTCTTGGCTTTATGTAAGTGTAAAGGAAAAGTAAGTCAGAAAGGGGAGAGGATCACAGGCTTTGTTACACAAAGATTGAGTTAATGAAATGCCTGGATTACCAGGTGTTAATTTCATTTAACATCAACAATAAGTAATTGCTGTCTCTTCACAAATTTAATACATCCAAATCATGAACAGAGAATTGGATAATGTGGGCTTGTTTATAATAGTTTTCACATTAAATCTACCACTTAATGGATGTCTAAAAAAAGTGTTAGAGCCTCCCATTAGATCTAGGCATGAGCATTTGTTTTTAATGTGTCTTCCTACAGGTTACATTTAGCACCTTCACTTAGACTATTTTATGACCTTTTATTTTTTAATCTTGTTGCTAAACTGTAGCCCAACACTTAAGATGCCCAGTAAAAATTAGCTATTAAGCCTGTGGTAGGAAAGCAACCGATCCTTGTTAAGTTCTTGCCTCAGTTGACGGGGCCCCAGGACCAAAAGTCCTTTCTATCTACCGGTGTTACCTGTGGAATGAAGTAGAACAAAACTGACCACAACTACAAAATGCTGATATCATCTCCAGTGATTTGCTCCTAAGGAGTCACAGTCAAAACAAAACGGTTTCCCTAACCTTGCTGACCTATACTTCTCTGAAACAGAAGAATATCCTGTGCCTTTCCCAGTGACTTAGAGTGAAGTACAGGTTCTGCTTGGCATTTTGGGCACTATATAACTTCATGCCTTTGTGTTCTCAGAGGACAATAGAAAATTCAGTAAAAAAATCCAGAAGGTCCATATGTTTTCATGATTTGAAAAAATAAGGTCAATAAAGGTGAAAATAAAAAAAGTGACAACCAAATCATCCTTGTGTCCATTCCCTTTTGATCCTGAAACTTCTACTTCATTCTCAAGTTGACATTGTATTTCCTACTATGAAATGGAATGTCGGGGAAGAGTAATTGAGTGATGGGTGTACTTGCTGCAGCAATGTTAAAGAAAGGTTTTACTGCAGAGGTCCTGTGCAGAAGGATGGTCTGACTGGCTGTTGTGACTCCACAGAGTTTCTTCCTGATTGACAAGACTCACATCTGGGAGCTAACAACCCAGCTCTTTCCTTCTTTGTATCTCATAACCAACTTAAGTTTTAAGCTTAAAGATTTTAAAAGCACTCTTTGAGCTTCCTTATAGTTTGAGGGATTTGGGAGGACTCCTCCCCCTTAACATATGCCCACACAAATACCGCATATTAGATTATTTATAAAAATTTAAACATGTGTCGGGGACTCTCCAGCTGACACTAGAATTTTACTGCCTTTTGTCATCCTCCAGCAGCTAAAGAATGGCAAATCTGCTGTGCCACTGGTCAACTCTCCTCTTTGGATGAGCACTATCTCATTTCCTAAAGTGAGGAAAAATTCTCCACCTTTGCCAGCAATTTTTTTTCTGTCTGCAGAAGATGGAGCCTTGTTGCCTGTTATTTTACCCCACATTTCTTCCTTACTTCAGTAGCACTGCCTCAACCAGCTTCTCCACTGGAAGAACAGCTGTGTTATGCAGATTCCAAGGCACTGTAGGAACTGTCATCATAAGAAAAGTAGATAAGCCAGACAAAATGCTACAGGCTCCATCATTCTTCTGCAGTAAATTCCCTATGAAGCTGGTGAATCTGATCTCCATTACACAAACAGCTATCACTGGGAGAAGAGCTTGCTTCCAAGTTTTCATTCCTAACCTCCTCCACACTCACCCCCACAGGTGCAAAGTCACTGTACTTTTTAATTTAAGCTATTGTTTCAAGAAATTGCAAAATTCCAGAGCAATTTTGAATAATTTTAGATTTTGGACCATAGATATTCAAAAGATGAAAATTTATGAGTTCATTTTTGTAAAAACATGAAGTGGCAGGTGTAGGAAGATGAGAATACTCATTGCTAATATTTTACTGTTTAAGTCTAAAAAACCCCACTTTGGATAAGATAGTAGTGCTCTGTATTGTCACTCCGTAAGTGTTATTTGTTGTAAAAATAAGTAACTACTACAGACTTGAAATCTCAAACCACACATAATAATGCTTTTATTAGTTCACCCTGCATGAGTCATTACCCAGAGCTGTCAATAGCAATTCATCTAGGAGTCTTAACACAAGTGTCTCTCTGTCTTTGCTTCAAGTCCTCCATTGAATTTAACTGTGCCCTCATTATTTTGATCAGATACAGTTTTCTCAAATGCATGATGACTACCTCAGCTTGGATGTGCTGCCCAGTGTTACTGGCATTCCAGTATCTGTTTTCCTTTCTGCTTAACATTTTCATCCTTCACTACATTTTCAGACCACACGTTTGGACTTCTAGTCTGTCATTACTGAGAAACATTTATTCAACTATTTCCAAATGCATTACATTTTCTGAAAAAGATTGGCATAAATATTCTTTGCTATAACAAAATGTGACGGAAGGAAACAGATTTAATTACTCAAAATAAATTGCTGGCTCAAGCTTCCACTGTCTTATAGAAATTCAGAGCAAACACTTTAATTAAAGCCAAGTTATAGTCTGTGTTATTTTTTTCTATGCCTGCTTGTTGATTTGCTTGACAAATTTCTTTCTTTTTCTGCATACCTATCAGGACAAAAAATTTTTAAAATATTTTTTTAAAACGTAAGCAAACCTGATTTTGAATGGTCTGTGACAAAGTTATATAATGTTTTCTAATTGTCTGTTTTGAGTTCTTTGAGGTCTAGAAGATTTCAATATTTTGGATTCATATTTTCTGACCAGGTCTCTGCTGCAATCTGTTTACCTGAGGAGAAGTTTGACATGAGAGAATGGCAATCAAAACACATCCTTCTAAGAGAGGAATTTGGAAGTGTTAAGACGTGGTACTTGAATCTTCCGATGTACTGGACAGCTTTCTCTTTGGCAAGGACTTGGTCTTCATATCAGAAACATATTTTTTCTACTCCTATATTTTTCCAGGTTTCAGATGCTTGGGAAAAAAATTGTCAGTAGAAGTACAGTAGAGATTCCTAGTGATTTTTGATGTGTAATATTCCAGAAATTTTCTCTGTCTTGAGCATGTTCCAAGCAAGAGGGTGATCAGAGTTTACTTTGCAGTTCCAAGTATGAGCTGTTCTACTCTTTGCTGCTGAAGTGGCATCTTGAATACAGTCCACATTTCAAGAAAGAGCGGGTCAGCCTGCATCTAGAGGAGGACAGCAAAATGAAGGAAGGTGAAAAATTACAGCTTGTCTAAGTTAGAATAGGGAAGCAAGCTATTAGGATAGGATAAAACAGATCTTTAAACAGATCTTTTCGTTAAAACTGAAAAATAGGCTGAGGCTAGACATTAGATACATCTTAGTAGCAACATAGTAAAGCAATGGAATCTGCTGCTTAGGAAAGCTGTAGAATCTGTAATACTAAAAATTTTTCAAGAACAGCAAAGAAAAGTGTTTTCTTCAGTGTTTGGTGCATCCTTGTTCCTGTCTTGAAGCAGATAATTTAGAAGGTTCCCTCCAGGCCTACATTTGTCTAAACATGAATGTAATCATAAACATTCAAAGCAAGACATGCAATACGAAGTTTCCCACTTTCCATCCTGCACCTGATAAAGGTAGTGAAAGCAGCAGACAAACTCTACAGTGCTTATTAACTGAGGCTTGCTGTCATTGCAAAAGTGAATGCAATTTATAAATTGCATAAAGTAACATCTCTCAATTATTCCTTCAAGGCAGTCTCTTTCCAGGGACAAAAGAATGGTAGTGGTCATGATGCAGAACAGCATTAGAGCAGTAGAAGGTGGTTTCTTATCAGGGTAATCGTGTAAGCAGCTGAAAAGCTGCACATGCAATGTGTTTTGCAATGTTGAAACTTGAGCTGCTTTATCCCTCTTTCATTACCAGTTCAGGTATCAGCAGTACTTTAGTTTAAAGCCCCTTTCACCAAATGGCCATCAAGCTCCATATTAAAGCACCATCTAAGTCAAGATGGTGCACTATTAAGGAGCTACTCTCAGTGTTTGCAAGCACAGTTGTCTGGATAATAGTTACCAGACCAAGTTAATGAGAGAGAAAGAAATGTGAGACAAGGCATCAGGAGCTTTAGTTCATGGGGTGCTGTTTTAACCTTACTTCTGTTGTACACTTTGTTAAAGAATGCTGCAACGGGACTATAAAGATCCTCACCGTTTGCATCAAAATTTGTTTACTCTTAGTGTAAAATGATTGTTCAAGCAATAATTCACATTTTGTCACAAAACTGATTCATATCTATACATGGCATCCCTACTTTGCACCACCTGACAGAGTGCCAACAGTGCAATGAATGCATGTTCTCCATGGCAAACCATCTAATTCCTCAAGGAAATGGTCAGCAATTACAATATCATGTCTGTACTTTCAATTTACAGAGTCATCTTAAGAACTCCTTCGCATTACTGACGATAATAAAAAATATGTATGTTGTCATCCCATAAGCATTGGTGGCTGATTATTTTAATTATTGATGTTATTTAGCAAGTGAATAATTTTGTATCTAAAGTGTTTCTTCATGTTCTGTTTTCTGTACATGCAGTGCAACAGCAGCCTTTTTGTAATAGCAGTTTCTGGTAGGCAGTAACCAGCAATAAGCTCCTACTGCTAATACAGCCCCGCTTTTTCTCATCAGTATTTCCCATTATTTTGACTTAATCATAAGAAATTACAGGTTAAAAGAACATTTTTTATCATATTAAAGTCAGGAAAAAAAAGCACAAAAATGAAAAGAGCATGCACATCGAAACAAAATGGGACACAGGGAAACACGAGCAAGTCTAAGTGTTTCTCTCTGCTTCCCCCAGTTTTCAACATGTTCCAGTTAATGGAATATTCATAAGACTGCTCATAAGATTGGGAAAGGAACTACAAAATTACAGATCTTGGTGAGACAGTATTCCTTAGAAATAAAAAGGTGCATTTTTATAAACTGATTGTTAGCAAACAGAACTTATCCAAGGCATGAGGAATCCATGATGAATGGTCTCAAGAATCCCCTACCTGGCCAGTACACCATTTAGAAAAGGCGACTGCAAAAGAAGAAGACAGCAGGACTAAACAAGTCAATCGTGTTTAAGCCGTATCTCCTTTTCTCATAAATGAGGCAGAAACTCATCAAGACAACGGTGTTTATTTTGGTGTGGATTGAATTTCTGCCATCACACATTTCTGTATGTCCTTTGCAAAGACAAAGATGCAGGGGAAACTTGTGTCTTTCAAGTAAAGACAAAGGGATTTGGGTTTCCAGTCTCCGACAGTTCTGACTAGTCAGTATGACTTTGAAACCATCCAGCAGATTTTCTTATCAGTCTGTGGGGTTTGGAGACAGACACTAAATACCATCTTAATCCAAATAAAAAGAAATTAGCACTTAGGTGTAATGAACAAGTGAAAAAGGAAAATACTTTTTTGACTGCAAGAGATACAAATTATTCTAAATATCTTATGATTTTGGTTGATGTAATTCAGAAAGAAGGCTAGAAGTTAGGCTACATGTCTATGGAGTAATAAAGCAGTGGATTTTGCTAACACCACAGACCTACAGTGATGTCCAGGAAGGAAACTGGACAAATAAAATTACTAGAAATTAGAAGGTTTTGAACTTTTCTTCTGTCACTGATGTTATGAATGTTTGTACTAAGTGCCTGATGATTATTTTTATAGAAGCCACAGCTTTTTCTCCAATTTTGTCACAGAATCTGTGCACAGATGTGCCAGAAATATATTTTTCAGTCCCTATTAAAGAGACTTATAAGATACTTAAGGTAAAATTGGTTGTGGGAGTTGAACTTACGCCCTTTAACTGGAGAATATCAAAACAAAAATAAGCCTTGCTACTTCTTTTTGTTTAAGTGTAAAGTGCAAGATCTGAACATTAACCCAGAAGTACTATTTCACTAAACCACTGTATCTGGAATTATCCTGTAAGAGCAATTTCATCTGTTCTTCCTCAGGTTTCTGGCAAAGTCAACTGAACCAGCTACCATGGGGTGAAATCTATGCTCAGGGAATGGATGCCTTGACTCCTTCTGCCATTACTTTATCAGCTGAAACAATCGGACGTATGCTGGAAAACCAAAATGATAGAAGAACTTTGTTAGGTAAATGCTGAAAACTTCACACTCAGGTAGCACTTTTGGAGTGGAAGATTGGATAATTAAAAAACCCTGGCTGACAGGAGGAGGTCAAGCTCATTGTCCTGGGGCTACCTCATTTGCAAGACCGCTGGCAGCATACACCAACATTTTTCTATACCAAGTAGTGAAACAGTTAAGACAGTAGGCCGTGGTAAGACGGTATTCCATGTTAAAATTAAACATATTATCTAAAACATATCAACTCAGTGCTGAAATATTTTAATATTTACAATAATATCTACAAGGAGCTTAGATGTTTAAAATGACTAAGAAAGAGAAATAAAAGTGGCTTTAATGCATTTAGACATTTCTAAGTTGCCAGAAGCATTTCCCAGGTATTCCCCAAAATCTTGAATTAGGTACATAGGACAAAAACTTCTCCATTTCCATTAGTGTCAGGAATTGCCTGCACATGCATTTTTAAGTAAATATCTTCCCCAGTATTGTTCACAGCACAGACTGTCAAAAGGATTACATTATTGGCAGAACTGCTCAGAATATTTTAATTGAAATTCTTTTGCACTGATTAATATCACAATTGTTTTCTTTTTCAAAATGACACGCTTTATAAAAAATTTATTCCAAGCTTTTTGAAGAGCGTCTTTAGAGTAACAGCCTTGAAAACTTGCTTTACCTTTTCCAAATGTATTTTGAAAGGACTGTTCTTTAAAAGAAGGACTTCAAGGATCTCTGCGAGCACTGCTGAAAAAGTGCTTCACAAAAAAAAAAAAAAAAAGGGTGAGATTTTGATAAAAAGCCTCAAATTAGAATAATTTTTCTCTTGAAATCTCAGTATTTTTTGCACCAGGATAAAGAAAATAAATATAAAGGAACACTTTCTGCCCAAATATATTAATTTATGTGTAGGAAAATAATTCTGTGGCATGACCTTACAAAGCATCCTTAAATAATTCTATTAAGTTTTTAAGTTGAAACATGTCTCAAAGCATGGTGAAAAAAAAGAAAAAGTAGCAAAACAAAACCAAACCAAAATACCAGCACCAAAATGAAACACAAAGCCCTGCCTCCTTTAAAGTGACGCAGAAGACCTCTTTGGAGGCAGTGCAACACTAACTGGGCATCTAGATGTTCCAAACTGATTAAGAGCTCTCTGAGCCCTGACAGATGTGTATTGATATTTGAAGACTCTCTCTCTGTGAAAAAGCATCCTCCGTGTCCTCCCTGCTTTCTACAGCTTGTCAATCTCAGGTGAAGATGAACATGTTAATTGACTGCCTTTTTAATTTATTAATGAGTAATGACAGAAAGAGTAGTGCTGAATGCTTATAAAATTCATCTTTCACTGAAGAACTATCCATGTTTTAATGCTTTTAACTACCTTTCATTACTAATTTAGTCATCATTGTACATTATACTTAAAGATCAACAACACCCAGCAAACTGCTGCTTTATTATGGAGGTGAATGTGTTGAAGAGGAAAGAATTACATGTACCAGACAACAGTTGGGGCTTTCATCTGTATCGTGTTACAAGGAGAGGTGAAACGGCATTAGCATTTGAAAGTAGGATGTAGAATAATTATATTCAATTAACTAAGGACTCCTTGGGCAGCAGCCCAACAGAGAACTACGCATGACAAGACCAGGCAGAAAGAGAGAGAAGACAACGGGTTTGAATTCTGTACTCCCCAAGTGCTAATAAATGTGCTGTTAAATATGCAGTTCCAGGGAACGAATAGCTAGTTTAATACCAGCAGAAGGGGCATTGTTTGCTGCTTTACAACAGCTCTGCAAGCCCCACTGAGGCTTGGAGGTGGTATTTGGCTTTCTCTGCAAAAATATGGACATGCTAAATACCTGTTTCCATACTTCACATTCTACCTTACTCTGAAATGAAAGAAGTTTGCATTCATCAGCAGGTATTCATGTTTCTATTAGACTGCAGTAGCAGCAACAAAACTTCTTACCATTGAGCTTATTCCACCACTAGTAGGACAGTAATTTCTTGAGGATTTCACTTACTGGCTAATGAAGCAAATGGTGCCTGTCTCTGAATTGGGAAATAGATACACATGATACAGAGAGTGGACATACAAAAGGTAAATGGCTGCTTTCAAGACCCTACCAGCAAGTGCCCCACAAAACAGAGTTAGTATTTCAGAATTGCTTTCTAACCTCTGCTCCCATGAAAAGCAAAGCTTCTCCCCAGATGCTGTGACTTTCACTGGGGCACATGTGGACACACAGGCTTGCTCCAGCAGAAAACCCTAACTGGGATTTCTGTGAGAGAAGTCTGTGGTTGCAGCTCGCCAAATGCCAGTTGGGAGCATGCAACTTCTGTAGGATTATGTCCTTGAAACATGATGTCTTCATTGAAAATACTAGCATACTTTGAAATTACTTTATTTCCATGAGAATTAACAGGTGTTGCAAAGACACATTTTCATGAAACATTTCTTGGTGGCCTAATTTATCTTCTTCTACGTCCCTTCTTTTTCAGCTTCACAGAACACAGAATCGCAGATTATTCTGAGTTGGAAGGAACATGCAAGGATTGAGTTCCAACTCTTAAGTGAACTTGGCCATTTAAAAAGTGATTTGTCTAAGATACACAATCCCAGCTGGTCAGCCTGTTCTTTTAACGTTATCTGCCCAAATGATGTAGGTGTTCTTCCTGGCTCATATCCTTTGTCTAAGTCGATTTGTACCACTAGTCTCCATTTGTTTATATCATGAATGTAGTCTTATGGAGGGATGACAATTAGCAGAGGAACTGCAGCTGTTACAGCTTTGGCAGAAGCACTTTGCACTTCTACTTCCTCCCTAGTTCTTACATCTCAAGCAGCTTTTTGGGTTTTGCCCTAGTTTAGATGCCAAGGCTGATGGATAGAATTTCCCACAAGAAGTTAATCTGCATGGTCTTCTCAGTGTTCGGTTACCTTAGGAAATCAGTAAGGTTTCTGCAAAAATTGTGAAAATTGTGGCGTGCTATCAACTGTTGTTATAAATCTAGATGCAACCTAGATGGAGACTGATGGAAACTCAATCTGAAAATAACCTTATTTGAAAATTTTTTGTATTATTATAAATAAGTTTTATTCTGGAGTTTTCAGATAATTACTTTCTGTACCAGTGAATAGCTCTTAATATTTTTCTTTCATGAAAATAGGAGGAAAAAAAAGGAAAAATAGGCTTATGTTCATTAATACTTCCTTACAGTACAAACTCTAGGCTCAAGCAGTGTCTCAAGATTGCTTTCCCTACATACATCAATGATTTATGCAACATAAGAATAAGTGGTGACAGAAGAACTAAAGTAATGTTTATGAAAGAAAGAAAGGTCTGAAAGACGGACAGTCAAGAACAGACTGATTTTTTTTATCATACACTTGAATGCTTTGCTTGTTTCTCTTCTGTTAATAAAATCTGTAGATTAGCTTGAATTGTCACTTAGGTGCAAAGATGACTTTGGCAGCATTTTAGCAATGTCCTCTCAAGTCATATCTTGGAGACACCTCTTAAAAAATTCTGACAAGTCCAGCAGGATCAAGGAGCAGAAAATCTTTATTCATTTTATCCCTTGAAACACGAGTAAGTGCAGTCAGTGATGAGGGAAAGCAAAGGCCCTTAAGTTTCCAGAAGGCTAATTCTTTAAACTTCTGGCATATTTAGGAAAAAAGGGAATAACCTCAGAAAAATCTCTGGGAAAAGTAAAGGAGAGAAATAAACCACATTAACCTCCACACCTTCTAGGATTTATTTCTAGTAATTTGCATGGCAAAAATAAGTGTTATCTGTAACTGGATTTTAATATGTTGTATAAGATGTTCATGATACTTTCATTATTGGTATTCATGAAGCTTAGAAGGGAGAAGAATTTTGAAGAGGATTTTTACAGTGACTGATTTTTTTACTCTTTGCTAATCCTTTCTCTTGGAGTTTCAATTAAGAGTTTGTTGTTTGGTTTTTTGTTTGTTTGTTTTTTTTGATGTTGTTTTGGTTTTTTCCTGCAAAGAATTACCCAGATGGTCCAGAACTCCATAGGAATATTCTATTTATTTTCGGAGGACTTTTGAGGATGTTTAGTAAGAACAAGGATTACAGTTTCTTTAAGTTACATAAAATCATATGTTTCTATGATTTATTGCTCTGTTTTATCTGTTTAGCAAATTCTGTAGAACATTTGGCTCTGAATTGCTGTTGTCATAGAGAATGAATCTTCCTCTTTAAGAGACAGAAACCTCTGATTATTCAAATGAGCTGCATTGCTAAATTAGGCTGTCTGTTGTTTTTGCAGGGTATCCAAAGTGACATCTTCCTTGGCTGTAAGTCAGGCATCTTATCTGAAAAGTGCTTGGCCAGGCAAGCGCATTTTTTTTCTGAGGGAACCCTGGCAGAAACTAAGGGAAGTCTGCTACTTCTGTGAATTATGAGAAGGGAAGTCACTCTTTATTCCTATTTGGAAAGCTGTCCTTCGAAAATGGGAAACCTACTGATTTTAATTTCAAACATATTCTTCTACATTAGCATCTTAAACTTATCTAAAGTTCTACAGATTGAAGATGATAACAGTAAAATTAAGTAGGAAGGTATCCACTGCAAGAATGGTACACAATCTTTTCCTGGGAGTGAGCTTCAAATGAATAGAAAAAATATGTTTCTGAAGTCTCATGTCTCAGTCCAAATTTAGATCAAGACTTCTGAAGTTAATTTTTCTAGTGAGACAATTTCTTTTTCAGACCAGACCATAGTAGTAATGTTTGCCAAATACACTCAGTTTTTGAATAAATACTTTCTAAATTCAGATTTGTCTTTCCAAAGTTCATTTTCACCTCTTTTCTTTTAAAATCATGAATAATGATGAAGAAATATCTATGGATTATTACTCCTCTACCATTCTCATCCACAAATGGATGCTTTGCTCCCAAAGGAGCTAGTTCTGTAAATTCTAAGAACAAGTGTTTTTCCTCCCTAGACAAGCCATGCTGTTCTCTCTCCTTTTATCGCTCCTTTTCACAGAAATTATGTCAGCAAAGTGAAGCAACCCAGAATCATGACAGTGCACAGCATGTCTGAAGGCTCTTATAAATTAGTATGCTGTAGTTCATGGTTTGTCTTTACAGTATGTAAATGCTGAATAAATGTTTTTGGGGTATGTCTTCTTTAAAAAAATTCCTAGCATTCTGTGGGCCTTCATGACTGGCATTTCAAATATAAGAAATCCTATAAATGTTGTTACTCACTGTAGTTGTACAAATATGTATTCCTTTGTATAACAGTTTAATTTGCATCACTATTTGGCCTGTCTTTGACAAGCCTGAGGGAAAAAAATTACATTTTTTCTTCCTTTCATCTTCACAGGAGCAAGAGGTCATTCCTAACGTTTATGCACACTACCCCCAGAATGTCTTTTTTTCTATTTTTTTTAAACAGTGATGGGAGAGGATAAAATAAAGAACAATGTGTGCTAGATGTAATTCATATTGATTAGACTGCTTTTGGAAGAATCTCTTAAGCAACTGAGATGAAGGTGAGAATTAGAAGAGGTTAGAGTAGAAGAGAAGAGTTTCATGAGTGCAACAGTGTCTTTCAGTAATTGCTTCCAGGGGCAATATGATCTGCTATTATCTGTCCTAGGAAGAGATCTTTAAAGACCAGCTTAGAATCTTCTAAGACAGCTATGATGGTCCCAGGCTTTTGAACCCATGGGAAACACGGTGTTCTTGTTCTGTGGAAATTACACTTTTGCAGCTCATATATTGTACATGCAAACTAAGATGTACTTCTCCCATAGCTTCCTAAAGTAGTTTAGATGATTAAGTGGGTATTCACTTTCTTCAGTGGAAATTTTGCACCTGACTGCAGGCTTGGCATATTCTAGATGGGTAACAATCCTGAAAACCGAGTATCCAGATCTAGAGTGGAAGTCAACAGCACATATTTGGTGCAGATTCAGAGGTTTTTACATGTACAATATTCAACTTCAATGATAAACGTGGCTTTGAAGTGGCCTGCAGGAAGTTGTGTATCCATCAGTGATGAGGTACAATAAGAATAGAGAATGGTTATGTTATTATATGACCTTTAGTGGGAATAGAGATTTGCAGGTGGGAGTGAAACCTTCAATAGAAGAAGTCCAACCTCATTCTCCTCTGAGAGATGCCAGAGCAACCATTATCATTTCCATACTGATGAAACCATCTAATGGGTAGAGTTAGTATTTCCACTGCCAGTTTTATGCTAAGGGAGGTCTACTAGTTTCATTGGTTCCATGCTGGTATAAAACTGAAGCAATATGGAGAAAAATGGAGTTTATTTCCCCTGAATGACATCTAGTTATACTACTTTTTTTCTCATAGCAGAAATTTGAATTACTTAACATAGACAGTGTAAGTAAAATGGAGCAGTACTTTTAGCCAGCATTGTCTTTAAAGAATCTTTAAATTAGCACAACAAATATATCTGGGTTGTATGTACGGCAGTTGGTGAGTAACTGGGGAAAGGAGAAAATGTGCATTGGAGCAGGACTACAGTAAACTTACACCTAGTTTTTGCCCTTATGCTGCATGAGAAATATGTGCCTACTTGCTTTCATGGCTCTCTGCCCATTTTAGAAAGCTACCTGTATTTCATCTATGCCTCATACCCTTGCAATGAACTATTTTTGCAGAGAGATCTTATCCACCGTGTCATACTCACCAGTGTAGAAAACAATTTAGAGTTCAATCATGGAGTCATGAAATTGCTGAGATCTTCTAGTATTTATTTACTTGAGCATCTAAACAGACTTTACTCTGACTTTTACTTAAAACATCATTTTTGGAGGTCTCTTTTTTTAATTGATAAGGTATGAAAACAATGTTATTGGGTAATTGGGTAATCAGTACACTTTAGGATGTCTGTTATTTCGTCTTTATGGGCACCAAGTTTAAACCAAAGACATCCAGAGTTATTAGAATGAGTTGTTGCTGTTAAATACCCCTTGTCTCTGTAGCAAACTGGGAGGCCAGTGAATGAACAGGAGCACAGACTACTGGGCAACTGAGTAGTTACTGATATGTGAAGGTGGGCAGTTCTTTCTGAGCCTGCAAAATTTTCATCCCTGGGCTTGGATTTTCTGTTGTCATCAGACATTTTTCAGGGACAACCATTGTCTTGCTGAACACCGCAGACTGGTCAAAGAGATCCGGGAAACTGAAAGTGGGTCTTAGCTGCTTGAAATAAATAGGGAGTGTGGCCTTTATGAGCCAAATGTGGCAAAAGAGACATGAAATGCATGGACTGGTGAGTTATATTCATCTCAAATGAAAAATGCTCTTAAAAAAATACTTAAATTGAAGATGAGAAAGCAATCTTCAGAATTTCCATTTTCTTCTCCCCTCTTGCATAGTTCAATTTAAATTTTACATTATGAAGACAGTGGAAAACTTTTAAATGAGCCCTGAGGATCACCAGGGAAAAATATTCTAAAATGGACCTCTAGGAGTAAACGCTTCAGAGGGCTTGTTTTGTTTGGTTTTTTTTAGTAGAAGCGTATCTTGTGTGCAACTTTTTGTAATTATTTTCCTGTAAAAAAAGTAACGTCATTCTGAAGATTTTCAATTGTGAATTAAGAGTCCTAATGCATTATTTAGTTAATTGACTTCTAGTTGCAGTTGTATTGGGAAGAGCAAAAGGGACTTTCTAGTCCACAGTTTAATCAGTTTGTGAAGATGAAGGAAATGTGCTGGTAAGGTAGGAGCAATAGGCTTGTTTTTATGGGGAATTCCATGACTTTCCAACAGCATACCATCTCACAGACATTACAGACTCAACCCTTATCTTTTTGTCCAGGGTCAGGTAAAGCAGGTGGATAAAGAAAATAAATAGCTACAGCACTTGGCTTCTCAACCCCTATGTACATGTGCTATTCATAGAGCCTATAAAAGCTGTTTTTCTTCATAAAATACAGAATATGTTTATAGTTGTTATCAAAGCAGAATGAAGCATCATAAGCCTGTTTCTTTTCCCTATAAAACTGCTTTACTAATTAGAAATGAAACTTTAGGATCATTGCATCAGGCATTGGAACACTTTTTGGCCTTTTCTACTATGAAACAAAAACTGTCATTACCAATCTATATTTGCAAAGCAGCTACAGACACTGCTCTATCATCTAGAAATAACTGCAAAACTCACACATCTGCATTGGTTTTTTATACAGGATAGGATTTTTATACATGTATTAATTTGGCCAAATATACAGAACAGCTAGAGAATAGCATGGAAATTGTGGAAAGTGAACATACAAGAACAGGAGAGAATTCACTGCATTCAAGTAAACCTTTACATATTGGTCTATCTCTGAGGCTTGTTGGTCAGATATTACTGCTGCAATCACATGGCAGAATAGGAAATCTAAGAGGTGGATTTGAAAAGCAAAATACCTGGTATTCATAACACCTAAAATCTTCTGTTTTCATAATGCAGCAAATCTTTCTATTATTCAATCGCTTTGGAGAAGTTGCTTGAAATAAAACCAGAACCTGTTTCTTCTGGGTTCACAGGTTGAACTTTTGGTATACTTCATATATACCTGTTTGAATTTGAGAGATGATATATGATAGAAATTTTCAGTGTTGGGGAAGTAGATTTTCCCTAATCCTCTGGGGAGAGCATTTCTGACTTTAAACCTGGGAATGATACATTGCTCCTCTGCCTTCTGTTTCACTGAAATGGATACTTACTGTATATATCACTTATCCTGGTAGCCTTCTAGAGTGCGGCACTGAAATCATCACTGAGCAATTTCACACTGAACTGAAATAATCCTCATAACGTCATAACATTCAAAGATCCAGAACATGATACCGTCAGTTTTGCATAAATGTGATTCCATGGATTCTTCTGGAGATGCTCGTGGTCTAGCCTTGTATAAGAAAGGGATGAGGTTTTCTCCTTCTCTTTTCCTTGTTTGTTCAATGAAAATAAATATCTGCAATTAATTTCTACTGGACAGTATTTTGAGAAAGCATGATCTTTGAGTTTTTCCAGAGCCTGCTACTTAAATTATTACATAAATACCTGTATCATCTCATCTGACTTTCATAAGCAGATGTATGCAATTACACACAAAATTATATGAAAAAGGTGCACTTTTTAGTTTTCTAAAATTTGCTTAATTTGGAAAGTAAGAACCATATTTTCTCTTTCTACTTTCTCTGTCTGAGCTTAATATTTTTTCTAAATAACTCTGCTGCTACTGTCTGGCTGCTTGTCCCATCACTTTCTGTCGAATTCTGTCTGACTTCAATAGTCCAAAAGCTGTGTCCTTTTCATATTGGAATAATTTCTTGCCAATGTTGTCTGCTACTCAGCATTATCACACATATTCCTCTGCAGCCCAGTAGTATTCCTCAATGTCTGACTCTCCTCCTGACCATCCTTATTCACCTCCTTTTTTGTTACTCTCATCCTTTTTCAGACCTTGTTATGTGAACACCTATCACAGAGTACTTAATAAATCATAGTATTTTGTAAAAGCAAATGTTTAAGTAATTGCTTATGCAGATCTGGAATTACTTGATGCACTGTCTATGGCAAGGAGTGGTGGAACGAGGTGATCTTTAAGGGTGCTTCCAACTCAAACCATTTTGTGATTCTGACTGTCACTCATTTGCCCATTGTTTTCTGTTAGAAAAATGACAGTATTTTTAAGAATTTATGTAATCTGTAGTGTTTACTAACCATTAATAAAGAAAATTGAAAGGAACGACCCCTACACATTTTCATTTAGGCTATACTAAAGAAGCAACGTGTGTAAAAGTACGTGTTTATAGATAGAGCTTGTGAGCTCCTCAGTAGTTATCACGCATCAGCAACTCCTATGAACTCACCAGACTTACTTTAAGCAAATGCCAGGGACAGTGGTCCTGGCCAAAGTACCTGGGGTGATACACCTCAGCATGGCATCAGAAAAAAGCCTCTGAGAAGATAGAGCACTGGCAGCTGGGATGGTGTGAATTAAAAATTTGGCTTTCTCATTAATTACATGCCTTCATCCTGCATAAAACAGTTACCTCACCTGAAAGATGCTCTGATGTGCTGAGTTGCTTTGAGTTTTTCTTGGCTTGAAACTTCACAAGATAAGAGGTTAAAAGACTCTTTTTTAGAAAGGGGAGGGCTATGCACATCTCCTTCTCCTAAGGACAGCAGTAGATGCCATGGGATCCCTGGCCCCCAAGCTATAAGGAGGCAGGCCTGGTACCTGGCACTGATTGCTAGGGTGTTCTTGTACTTTTCTGGTTCTTCTCTTCAATAACAGACTTTAAAAAAAAAAACAAAACCCACATAAATTCAAATACTTCTTGTTTAAGGGAAATCTTGGAAATATAAAACAAGTGGGAAGTTATGATTCAGTTTCGACCTTCAGCAGGGGTGCCAAGAGATATAATCTCATGTACCTGCTGCAAACCACAGGAGCCATTACACTGCCCCTCCCTGCCAAAACAGTCCATCCCCCATGTTACTTATATCCTGTTGTACCCCTCTAAAATAAATAATAATATAACCATTAATTTGCTAGCTATCTTAAGATGTTCTTCAGATAAATGTATCAGTCTTGCAAAGCACACTACCCATTATTAATATAATAGTTCTGAGATGCCACTTGGCAAACAAACTGTTATGCAACCTTTATAGCTCTTATACAGCAAAGCCTCAAAGGGCATATGATTTTAAGCTTTTCTCAAAGTCTTATGAAGGTCACAGAGCTTAAACACTTAGAGACATTGAACTGAGAAAGATTTCCCGCACTACTGACTCGGCTCACCCTCCTATTTTGGGCAATCAGGTCACACAAACTCTTGAAGGAACTTAGCAAGCTCCTTATATATAAGTATTCAGACTCTTGAGCAGTGAGGAAATTGCAACTAATGAGTCAGTTATCTCTGGAGTAAAGAAATACACCAATATCAAGCAGTGACTTCTAAATATGATTATGTATTAGGAGCACATGGCCTTGGTCAATGTACTTGCAGATTAGGTATGGAACTGTATGCGTATTTTGAATTTGCAAGAGTGTGACTGAACTAAAAAATCTCTGCTATTTTTGGGGTAGGCACAGAGTGTGTAAATTTTCATTGATCACACTTATCTTCTTCTTTATAGCTAACATTTTAAAACACAATATTTTAAATGGAAGCTCAGAAAACCAATGCAGGTTGAAAGAAAGTGCTTCAACACTATTAATATACTAAAATTCTAAACAACTGAGCTGAGTAAACCTTTCCCCTAACATTTCTGATCAATGGCAAAAAGGTTTCCTCAGTTCAAAATGTTACATACTATTTTTGCATTCTATTTGCAAAGAGGAAGACATAGATAAGAATCCCTTCAAACTTCAGGTTTATAGAAGCTGTTTCAGATCTGTCATTCTAAGAGGATGAAGAGGCAGAATACTGTCAGGGCTGCAGAGTACTGAATGTTGATACTGGAGACAGATCCTGAGATTTTCTAGCAAGTGGATTACTGAGGTGAAATACAGTAATGTACCAGCTCTCCTGTTTATAAATTTGATGAGGTAGTTACATATAAGAACAGTAAAATAATAATATTTTTCAGTGTTCTGTCTTTCATTTTCAATATCTCTGACCAATTTTGTGAGTATTGTGGCTAAATCTGTTGCCACTTTTCCCACCAGTTTTTATTAATTTATGGGTTTAATATTAGCCTGGCATTAGATCCGAGTAGACATGAAGGCACCCTTTTGCTGAGGACCACACTGTTTGCTCTGCCACAGGAAAAAGTTTTCTGTAGTTTAAGGAGATGATAAAAGAATCTGTAATAAGAAAATAGTCTGTAAAAAGAAATAATCTTTCATATGTAATACATATATAATAAAATAGTCTGTAATAAGAATGATTGAAGTTCACTAGCAGAAAGGATAGATGTGGTGGCAATGAAAAATCAAACCAAATACTTACACTATAGCTTAAATATTACACAACAGGAGAGACTCAAATTGCCTGAATTTTAAAACCGTATAAACACACACAAAAATAACCTCGGCTGCTGCTCAAGCTGGCCTTCACTGTTTGGAACTTGGCCAGCATTGCTCAGAACCTGTAGTGTTTTTATCTATGAAGTATGTTCTGCACTAATAAATCACAAGGACATTTCACCACGTCCTGTTCTGTATTGCTTTTGCTTGGTACTGAGAGTCTTGCTCTGCCCTTCTGATACCAGTGGAACCTATGCTACTTGCTACTTTATGCCTATTTTAAATGAAATTTCAACACTTCTAAAGACAAAATAGCAACAAATTCACTGCTTAAAATAAGTGAGCATGGAATAGCTATTGCAATGTCTAGAGAAACACCTGAGGCCTCTATCAAGCTTTTAAAAGAAGATTTCAAGGAGGTTTGAAACAGTAGGGACTTAGCACAGCAATTTTTTTTTCCCAGAAAATCTGAAAAATTGCCTTCTGAATTCTTTTTTAATCGGGAAAAAATTTCATATAGAGAAACTTTGAAGCAGTGATGTACTCAGAATGATAATGACACAGTTTATTTTCCAGGAGAGGCACATTTATCTGTAGAAGTTCATTGATAGCTTCTGCATATATAAAAGCAGGAAGCTCTATTTCATTCTGAATAGATCCTATCACATTTTTCTGAAGTGGGATTGTAAATTAGGGTGAGATAATATAGACAAAAGATATTCCTCTCATATCAATTGAAAGGAGGGAGGCAAAGTCTTCTTGGTCTTACATTTCTTCATCTTTATCCTGTGTTTAATCTGATGGGTGTACTGGGAATTACATATTTTTTTTTCATTCTAGTTTGTTCTGCTACATGTGAGGGCAATGTTCTCAGATGTTCTTCTGTACCACAGTACCAATCTCAATGCAGTTTTACAAAAGAACTTGCAGCAATATCAAATAGTATCCAGCGGATTCTCATGGCATATTATTACAAGAACTTGGTTTATGTCTGTTAAGGATATGGTGGAGCAGATCCATCCATTCTAAGGTATAAAACCAAAATAACATTCTAAGGAGAAGGAGTCACGATATTACTCCAGCATCATAATCCTTAACATTTTGAAAGTAATAGAGAGCTATTGTGAATTCACCCACATCATTGAACAATACATTAAAACAGTATGTTCCAAACTTCATCATCAACTTTCTAAAGCCACTTTTTTATTGGAAGTGTATAGTAAAATGACACATAGACCTGACTGCCACTGTTTTTGTAAAATAAAAACTTTTGAAGCTTGGTGCTTTTGTGCAAACTTAGCTCTGTTGTAGCACAACAGAGAATCCACCTGGAAAAAAAAAAACAGCAATCCCCTAAGGGTGCCATACCCAGAGTTCTCATCTGGTACCAGTTTGAAATATTTGGACATTTATTCCATGAATTAATTAAACCACAGATTCAATTAATTTTACTTCAAAACACAGACACTTCACAACACAATTTTCCCAGACAGCAAAGCCAAGTGTCTAATTCAAAGAACATAAAAAACAGTATTAATTTTGTCTGGGGAGAAGGACAAAACAAGCTTAAACCAGAATTCCCATATTCTATAAAAAAACCACTGAAATCTAAATTTGGACTAAATCTGATGGATTGGTCTGAAAAACAGACCCATGTAAAGGAAATGCAATATAAATATTCAAAGAAATTTTGATTACAGACATGCCTTCATTTTAAATAAGCCTGAAATAGAAGTTGATCTTCAAATTGCAGCCATCTACTAATGGTATATAATAATCCAGCACAGCAGTGTTCAGTTCTAATCCAATTCCATATGGGAATTGTGACCTGAAATAAACTTTCTTATGGACTGTTTGCAGGGTCCAGGAAGGAAAATCCATGTAGCATGGCCATTGCTATTTAATATGTTTCTTGATAATGTTTTGAAATGGTACATTCATGCATCACAGAAATTATGATGCTTGTTATTTAAATGTTTTTATGTTTCAGTAAAGCTTTAATGTTCAGACATGTTATTCTCAGAGGCCATCATCTTCCAAAGACTCAGCTTTATATGTTGAGACTACTCCCCTGGAAATGGATAGATCACACATTATGATATTTACAGGGATCTGAACTACTACTACATTAAGTCATTAGCCCCAAACTCCAGGGTATTAACAAGAAAAGAATTAGCAAAATGTCACATGTCCATATCTGTATCTGCAGTTCATTTTTAATTTATGCCAACAGCAATTTCTTATTTCATGGCAATCCACAGTAAACTCACTGTGTCTCACAAATCACCTCAGCTGGCTCCTTCTTAAGATGGTTTTAGTGATTGCTGACTGGTTTCTGCAGGTATCTCCTTTTCAAGGTCACTTTCATTTACCTCTGTGACCTATTCTTCTTCACATATACTTATATCAGGGCCTTTGGATTCTCAACACGTTGGACAGTCTCACTCTTTTCAAGGCAAGGATGTTTCAGGTGCTTCTGTCCACAGAACAGGATGAGAGGACAGAGGCCAGAACAGGATACTCCAACTGCCTAAATCGAATGAGATATGTCTCTTAATAGTGCTAATTCTCATAGTAATTTGTTCAGTTGTAGCTGATGGGCCATTAGTGGTGGCTGACAGAAAATGAAGCAATTCCAGAGGATTACAGTTTAAACTACCTGGTCTATTTATACAGACAAAGATGAGACATCTCAAACAAGAGCACTTTTGTTAGGGGACAGCATTCTACTCTTTCTGACACACAATTTTGTGCATAACATCTGCATTTTTTCCTCAAAATGACTATTCAGCCTTTTCATTTTTCAGAGAGCAAGTAAGTTCTAAAGAAATGTCACAGGCATTAGCACATATTGCAAACTCAAACATAATCGGAAAGTCTGAATCATTTGATAATGGACAATTTTATGAGCCTGGACTGATACACAATGTTTGCCCTAATAGATGCCGATACACTCTTAACAACAATAATCACATGCCATCAGTGCTACCCTAATGCATTGGCTTTTCAAACTGGAGCCATAGAGTAATAGAGCAGTCTTTCAGCAAAATCTGGAAAGGGGGTCTATTGAGGCATCTAAATTGGACCATTATGGATTCTAAGTGCTTCAGTGATAGTTTTTAGATTGTCAGTTTTGATTTACGTAATTTATAGTTTGCAATACACAACAGGCAGATTGCTTCAGCACTTACCAAAATATGGGATATAATTTTGAAAGCATTTAAAGCTTATGCTCCTGTGAGTGGACCCATCCTTGAAGCACTGGGGCTCAGAAAATCTTAGATGTTAAATCAGAATGTCCAGACAAATTTTACAAAATATGTATTTCATCTCACCATTTCTTTACTTGTTCCTTATGTATCCTCTTCTGCTCTCTGAAATTTTTCTATTTGACCTGTGCTTCAACTGCAAAAACAAGAGTGGAAAGTCTAGCTGTGATAAAGTGTACAGAGATGTGATGACTGTTCAGTGAAAAATTATTAATTCCTGAATATTAATACTGTGAACATTTACTGGACGATCCTGTAGGCATAGATATGCATACCCTCTCAGAGATGGCAAGTCTACCAGCTCTGGGTGCATTTTGAGAAAGTTTTTAAGGTGCCTGGAAGACAAATGTAGATCCGTGAAATCAAAGGGAAGCCTGCAACCTTACAAAAATGTTGCTTCCCTCAAAAGGAAAATCTCATTACATGGATAAAGAACTGATGTCTCATTCTCTGAATGTGTCTCCTGTCACTGCAATGAGTATCTCCTAGATTTCATGAACCTTACATCTAACATTGAATTGCAGGTGAGATTTTGACAGAAAGCATGTTTCTCTTTGTTTGCTAACATATAAGCATGCTAGACATTATGCTTCAGTGAAAATGTGGTTTTGGACAGTCTTGTCTTGGCTACTGTGTCCTGGGCCATGTGAAAATCGGAATGTTTTCAGCTGGGAGCATCTTTGTAGTGTGCAGGGTCAGGCCAAGTGAAGAGAGGTACAGACATGATACAGCTGGAGGTCTAGTCCAGACCACTGAGAGGAATGGAAAGGAGGCAAAATGGCAAATATCAGACAGGGTGGAAAGAAGGCGGCTCAGAAAGTTTGTAGCAGTTGAGGAGGTCACTGGAACATGCTAGACTGGGATAAAGCAAGAAAGTTACTGTTTGTCAAGGCGTTGTCCTGGAGAAGCTGTCTGCCCATGGCTTGGACAGGTACGCTGTTCACTGAGTTGAAATCTGTCTGGATGGCCAGGCCTAGAAAGCGGTGGGGAATGGTGCTGCATCCAGTTGGTGGATTCTCACTTGTGCTGTTCCCCAAAGCTCAGTATTGAGACCAGCTCTGTTTAATAACTTTATTGAAGATCTGGACAAGGGGATTGAGGGCACTCTCAGTAAGGCTGCACTTGACACTAAGTTGGGTAGAAGTGCTGGTCTGCTGGATAGTAGGAAGGCTCTGCAGAGGGATCTGGACAGGTTGGATTAACGGGCTGAGGCCAACTGAATGAGGTTCAACAAGGCCAAATGCTGGGTCCTGCAATTCTGCCACAATTCCAGGCAGTGCTACAGGTTGGGGAACATGAAGTGGTCCAGCAGTAAGGATCTGGGGATGGTGGTCAGCAGTGGCTGCACATGAGCCAGCTGTGCCCAGGTGGCCAAAAAGGCCAAGGGCATCCTGGCTTATGCCAGCCATAGTGTGGCCAGCAGAATCACAGCAGTGACCATACCCGCATACTCGGAACTAGTGAGGTCACACCTTGAGCCCTGTGTTTAGTTTTGGGCCCCTCACAACAGGAAAGACATTGAGGTGCTGGACTGTGTCTGGGGAAAGGCAAGAGAGCTGGGGAAGGTTTTGGTGCAGAAGTCCTGTTGGGAACAGCTGTGGTTGTTTAGCCCGGAGAAAATAAGGCTCTGGGGAGACCTTGTAGCCAGATGGGGGTTGGTCTCTTCTCCCAGGCAACAGGTGACAGGACAAGAGGGGATGGCCTCATGCTGCTCCAGGAAAAGTTCAGATTGGACATCGGGAGGAATTTCTTCATGGAAAGAGTGGGTAAACATTGGAACAGGCTGCACAGGGAGGTAGAGGCACCATCTCTGCAGGTGTTCAAGAAACAGCTGGCGGTAGCACTTAATATCATGGCCTAGGTGACCTGTTGGCTGCTGGTTAAAGGCTGGATGTGATTGTCTTAGAGGTCTTTTCCAACCTAAATGATTCTGTAATTCTGTGAACTGGCCTGCCTTGAGTGGACAGAATGGTAAGGTTTTTTTAGTTACTTTATTGATTTGTTCCACTGGGCAGATCTAGGGCTCCCTCTAGTTAAAGCTCACCCATTCTAATGAAACAACATTAAAGTTTCAAAGATCTTTTGAGTTCAAGGTAAAGGTGCAAGCAGGTCTGTCTTAAAGGTGTGGCCAAGACCGAGCCATATCAGAAGATACAGCAGGGGGGTTGAAACTAAATTATCTTTAAGGTCCCTTCCAACCCAAACCATTCTGTGATTCAATGATTCAAATGTGCTACATTTCCATTTCTGATTCAGAGATTCTACAGATTCAAAGACTGCGCAAAGTAATCCTATTGTGCCTGTCTTGGGGTGACTTTGTGATGTGTATCCCCTATCCCTGCCCCATGCCCAGAAGTTAATTTTGTGCCTTTCTGTGCCTTTAAACTGAGCCTGAGAGGCGGGAGGAAAACCTGAGCAAAACTTCTTCAAAACAGTTTGCAGCTTGTTCAAGGTCACACCGAGACAGAGACTTTTTTTTCAGCTCTGGCAGGAGAGTGAGAGTGGGGAAGGCACCGGGCTTGCTTTTGGCCAGTTTTTCAGCTCCTTTCTCTTTCTCCAGAGAGAGACAGAGAGTTGAACTTTTGTTTTACCTAGGACTTTGTTTTTTCTTTTTTTTTTTTCTCTGCTGGACTGTTTCAACATCAGAATACATTGGGAGGAATTTCCACCGAGGCCTTGGCCCTGGAGGTGGGCCCACCACCCCGTCCCAGCTCCAAGGAGGGGGAGAGAGAGATCTACGGAAGGACTCTGAAATTTTCCCAGGTTTCTCTCAGCATAGCAAGAGGTTTTATTATTTAGCATCATTATCCTTTTCCTGTGTGTTTGCTAAATATATAGTTTTTATCTCTTTTACTTTCCTTCAAGGAAAATTTATTTTTTCCCAAACCTCGTGGGGGAGGGAGGGTTGTAGCCTGCCTTCTATCAGAGGATGTATTTCTAAATTTGCCCAAACCAGAACAGCCTTTATGGCAGAGTCAGTATCTGACCTTGATTTTTTATTGTAATTAAAATTGTAGGTATGCTGTACTTTGTTCTTGTTTATATACTGGAGACGTAAGGGGTATTCAGCAATCCAGACAAAATTAACCAGCTGTTGGTAGGAAGATAGAGGTGCACAGCTATACACATACCTCACAACTTGGCTACAATAAGTTGTCTTTGTCAAGGTGCTTTAACTTCTGGAGAGGAGAGAAGCTGCACTATATAATGGTGAATTAATAATTAACAAATATTACCATGCTGCATGGCAAAAATCTACTGGAAAAATATTGATCGCTACTGTGCAAGTGTGCACTAAGGAATGTCTATATGTATGCATCTTAAATGACATTGATCACATACATATCAATGTGCTTGTGCTTGTGCTTGTGCGTGTGTGTGTTCAGAGTCCTGCCTAGCATCATTCTTTTTTCCTTCACTTTATTCCTGTTATTCTTTAAGATGTGTCACAAGGGGGACTAACCAGGAATCTATTCCTTCTTATTAGTCATGGGTTGAAGTGCTCCTTTAAAAAATCAGACAGTGACGTGTGGGTAAAGACATACCAGTGCAACTTGGGAGTCAATGGCCTGTACGAAGCTGCGAGTGCTGGTCATCTGAACACTTTCTTGTGAGCTGTGATTTGTAAGAAGGAAAAAGCCCAACCTGACCTTTACAACTGAGGCTGAATTTTCAAGACAGGTGGAAAAATATTAACCAATTGCTGTGAAATGTGCAAAGGCAACTTCAAGTAACTGACAAATGATGCATGGGCATTAGTACAACTGCTGTCTTCAGGCCTCAGTGCAGAAGGTTATTCGGTCACTCATGTACTTTCATTTTTGCTTTCTTCCTCTCAACTTTTTCCTTTTCCTCATCTAACATTGGTATATAGATAATACATAAAAAGTAAAATCCTATCGTGTCTGCTTGTCACAGTTCCTTTCCTTCTTTGGCACTCATTTGTCAAGGAGTGAAGGTATCTTTGTGAGTATTTATTACAGTGCAGGATCAAAGATTGAGGACACTGGCACTGTCTGAATCTTTCTTTAATCCACAAATAGTATTTCCATTAAAGACAGATTTGTTTTTGGTTTTCCACCAAATTTTACACCTATTACACCATAAAGTTTACACCATAGCCTATTCCCCTTTCTCATCCTACACTGGAATCTTCCAGGGAAATGTCATTGCATTATTATTACTTGTTTTTTAGACCCCCCTCAAGAACTTAGACTTGGCCACATGACAGTCCAGCCCTTGTTTGTTATCACTCCTTTCAGCTGTAGTGCTAGACTAGGACAATCCCTGTGGGATTTTAAGACAGTTCTTGTGAATATGGAGTTCCTTTATCTTGTCTGTCTTATTTGCTTTATTACTAAGTACATGCTTTTATACTTAAGAATATTTAAAAAGTTTTAGTTCCTTGCACTAGTTTTGCCTGGGCGTGCACAGCATTCTTGAGCCGAACTTCACCTCTCATTTTGAAAAAGGTGCAGCATGTGTTAGCTAGATGATAGAAAAGTTAATAATGGCAAAAAAGATGAAGTGAAATATCAAATGAAATTAATTATAAAAAAGGAGAGCAAAAGTTGGCAGGAGCTAACATTATTCTCAGAAAATCAGGTCTTGCAAATTCATGTAGTTACAGGAGAAGAGAAAAGTGTTTTTTGTTTGGTTTAAAAAGACTTTACTGGATAAAATAGCCACTAATAAAAAACGGTATTTGCCAGTCATTTGTAAGATGTTATTTAAGCAACAGGGAGAGCGGGTCACCATCAAGTAAATAACCACTGTCATTCTTTCAACTGAGCCACATCATGGTATAAACGGAAACACGGTAAAGAAGATACACTAACTGATGCCAACCCTCCCTTCTGCAACATGCACACAGATATTTATGGAAATTGCATAGAGTTTTGAGCCATTTACTCACACCAAAAATCATCCTTTGTGTCTCCTTGGTGATGCTATCTTAATCTGCATCCAGCATATTATGGAACTGTTTTGCAATAGTACATGACCCTTCATCTTGAGAAATTTTGAGGTATTTTATATCCAAACTTGGAGAACTCTCTTTATTTTCTTACCAGCAGTAGTTTATATTGACTGAAGATGGAGTTTCATTGTTTTTAAAGTTCTGTCTCACACCACCAGGTAAGATATTTGTAAGACATTTGTTACTTTCTTCTGTTTCTGAGTGCAGAAACAGTGATGTGTGAAAAACAGTCTGTACATTTGCAACTGCTAGCTGGTTAACCAAACAATAAAACATGGAGAGTGTAGCAACAGCACATATTTAAGCAACCTATTATTATTAAAGATGTCTTCTAAGCTTTTTAAAGCTGTGTATAATTTCCCAATTCTTACACAACTTTTCACTTGCTCACACAAACAAATAAACAAAAAAACGAAAAAAAACCCAAACCAAACCAAAAATTAAAGATCAAGGAAGGGGCTGAGAACTACAATGTACAACAGCCCTCTATACACGGCAGTCATTCATTTCTGTCCTATCTTAGAATAAACTGGTCCAAAAAACCATTCCTATTAACTCTGAGAGTACACTCACTTGATCACCAATCAGTAATCTCCTTGGAAAAACAAGTCTCTTAGCAGAAGCACTTTGGAGGAAAAAATAAACTAAACAAAATCATGAGCATATGTAGCTTTTTCCTGAAGTTTAATTCCCTCCTACTCTGACATAATAATTGATTTAGGTTGCTGCCTAGATAAAGTTCTGTGCTGACTCGTCCAGCATTAGCTGTTAGCATATGAAAATCTCTCACCTCAAAAATATTTCGCCTCTTGGCAAGTCATAGTTTGCAAGAGGTAATAAATATCTCAGCGTCGATCAAAACTGGCAGTTACTAAAAGGCAAGCTTTTAGGTTCCAACCCTTCTTTGGGTTTGGAGAACAATAATATTTAGTTTCTTTTCAACCTCTGCACTTCCCAGTTCGTAAAATTAGGTCTTTAATTCATAGGAGATAGATGTCTTGGAGAATATTTCTTCCAAGAGTTCTTTTAAGAAGTGCTTATATCAAGCTGTTGAGTGGTTTTTAATATTTGCTCTTTTCACTGTTTCATTTTGATTTAGATAGATAGACTCGAGAATTAAATCTAGTTGATTTCCTAAATATCAGGAATTAAGAGACTTACAATAGTCATATTATTATTATATATTATAGTAATACATTACTTATGTAACTACCTCAACAATATTATTACCTTACTTATGTAATAAATTAATCAATGCCTTAAACATAGTGCAAAGCAAATAAAAGTATGCAGTTTCATGAGTTCTACATCGCATGAATATGGTTTGAAATGATTTTCATTTGTGTGCCTAGGACATGACCTCAGGAAAGCAGGGTTTTCATTCTAGGAGAGGTATGCAAATAAAATTCTCCTTTGGCTGAGAGGGAGCACACTATCTGTGTATTGTGTAAGAACCCATTGCATATTAAATAAGCCCATGTGCTGGCTTCTAGAGGTCAATTTCATCTGCATCTAATGATACTTACACAAAATGCACAATGACCCACTACTGATGGCTCAAATATACAGTTGTTTATAGCTGTTCTCTTAAGAAATTACACAAAATTACTGATGTGGGGCATACTATACTGTGGCCCATTTCTTCTGATTTTATGGGGTGGAGGACCAACTAGATTTAATGACAGTGAGAAATAAGTTCAACCATGTAGTGGAAATGTACAGTTTTATCTTTGATAACTCCACACTGGGTTGGTTTGAGATGTTGCCAAATAGCACCAGGAAATGCACATGTGATTGTTCTAACAATGCTGCTAAAGCTAGGAAAATTCTGTTTGAGCTGCAGAATGAAACAAAGCAGAATTGTCAACACCATAAACAGAAATGCAGGAAATTGCCAGTCAAAAGGAGTATTACAAAATATACTGAAAGAAAACAGCAAATGCGGAATACATTTGTGTAGATGCTTCTAACCATACTTTGATTTGAGCCACTTTCTGAACTGAATATGGTTCTAAAACTTAAGTTTAGCCAGGGAACACAGGATGTGTGTATCCTTCTCAAAGAGGGAGACTATACATCAGAGAGAGAGCCTGAAGCAACAACTAGAAGAAGAAGTCCCATAAATTGTTACATGGAATATTATACATGTTGTTGCTAGGTCTAACACAACTGAAACCTTTTAGAAGAAAGTTTTTTTTTTTTCATTCTTGTGGGGAGACCCAGCTTGAGGCATTTCAAAAGGATCTGCATCCAGAAGGCAGATACTCGTCATACTTTGTAGATGCAACCTCTTCAGATTTGATCAGTAAAACTGGAACACCCAGACAACTTAGTCACTGCCAAGTTTTTGTGTAACCTTCTGGTTTTGATGGGATTCCTCACAGACTAACATAGGACCTGGGCTGAAAGACCCCATGCTTTGGCTCTTCTACTTCAGATCTGGACTTCCCTCTCTGAATAATTACTTGAATATAATTGCATTTTGTTCGTAAAGATGAATTAACAGACTTACTTTTCTACTGATTTGAAAAAGAAGGAGATCTAGTCCTTTTAATCATGACACAAGAAAACACTGACTTTTTAGTTAGCCTTTTTCTTTAAACCATGAATAAAACATTTTAGAACTAAGGCAAGACAGAATTATTAACATAATGTTATTTCTAGTTGTGAATTCAATGCATTTTTTAATTAACTGGAATTCTCAGCTTCTTGTCCAAGTGGCTAAATCTCTCCTTACTCCAGAGGTGAAACATACTAAAACAACAAATTGGTTTAAAATGTTTTTTTCCTAGTAAATGACTTCATACACTTTTTTTCCTCTGCTCAGTGTGGTTGAGTCTGAATGAATCTCATTCCAAGGGAAAAAACATTGCAGTTGTCCGGACATTGGCAGACTTTTAGTTGTGTTAAATGGAGTCTGCCTAGACTACTTATTACATAAAAAAATGTTTAACTCAAACCCTCTAAAAAGAAGATTGCTATTTCTTTGCTTATGAACACTATAATACTATATATAATTCTTATAATACTGTAAATATCCCACTATAAAATATAAACTCTATGAGACTGAAAGTATTTCTCAGTGTTTTGGTTTTTGTGTCTCCTATCTTACTGTGGCTTCTTAGCATGTGTTGTGTTAAAACCTCTTCATTTTTATCATTATCTTTGTTAGAAATAAATTTTGTTAATAGACATATCATAATTAGTATTATAGCATATGGTACTAGTAGTTTATTTTCTTGTTAAAGATGCTACGTATTTTATAAACTGCCTCTATTAAAAAGATGAGTCTTTACCTGTTTTGCTTAGGATTTCAGAAATTTAGTGACTAAATTAGACTTTATATAATCCCTTGATTCCTGAGGAACAATTAGTTATTACTCCCATCACAAGCCCATCTCTCTGGTGCCAGTTACATTCATAAAATTAAAATGCCTCTTAGTCCATCTCAACACATCTGCCAAATAATAAAAATATTAGAGTAGCATTGTGCGCCTGTCAGCCTACTTTGACTTTGTATAATCACACATTTTTTTTAAAGGCAGTTTTATACTATTAAATTGATTACTTGGCTACTATTTCCATTAGGATTGCCCAGTTCTTGGTAAATTCCATGCTATTTTCCTTTGAGACTAATTATTTTTTGCACAGTGAAGAATACAAGAAACACAGTGAAAAATACAAGAAATACAGGCAACATGAGGGATTCTGATAGCATGGAAAATGCTGTCAAGTGCAGTTTTGATGTACTTTTTTGAAGATCAATTGAAGTACTACAAGTGGGAAAGAAGCAGATAAACTTTTAATTGTAACAGAATTCATTGTTGTTATAAAAAACTTCCAAGCAGCTTGAGAAATAAAACCTTAATGTCATTTTATGATAGTAAAATAAGAAAAAATAATATAACTTTTTAAAATCTTCTCTCTTTTTTGCATGTTTTTTCAGAAGTTCTTTATGACATAAGCCTTCACATTTTCCTGGAAGACCCTCATTGAGCTGTTTGTTAGTCTAAGTTGTTGCTCTATATTGTCTGCATATCCTCAGTCACAATTGTACTTGACACCAGCATGGTGTCAGATCCCTCTTAGCCTCACACAAGATGGTGCTGAGGCACCAAGTTGGTCTCTGACCACTGTAGTGTCTTGCTGAACCTTTTATTCCTTTATTTCCTGTATCTTTGTGCCCTTTTTTTTTTATAATTCTGAGAGTAATCCTCACTGTTACACAAAACCAAAACTCTTTTTTTATATTCTCTAACCAGTTTAAATGTAAGCATAGGGTCTTTGTTCATATAAATGCCAAAACTTAACTTGGTTGCACACTCTGAAGATAGGCAGCGCCCCTTACCCTCACCTTTGTTGGATACAAAACAAATACTGATGCCAGTCCTGATCTCTGTCACAAAGTGCGCCAAACATTCTTATTTTGTCCAAAAGTGATAGTTTGCTAAGACACATCATACAGGCTGACATAACCCTTCTGAAGTCGCATTAGGTAAATTAATAACCTTGAACAAGGTTACTAGTTAGGTCAGGAGACATGAAAAAGCCATTATGGGCTTCCAGCATGTTTTTGCTAGTTTTTAGGTTCCTCATTGACTGCAGCAAAGACCAAAGCTTAAATAAAGTCTTAGGGGGAACTAAGTCTGGGGTCATCACATTACACAGAAGGAGGTTTGAAAAATACCTAGGAAAGGGCTTTAAAGGAAGTTTAGGCCTGCAGGTATGGTTTCATCTCATGCTAAAACATGTTTCTAGACACGTTCACCTCTAGGGTGACAGAGGCAATCAGAGATACAGAGCTACAGCCAAGGCTTTTCAGGTTACAGTTCCACTGGGGATGAAAGGGTCTAATGGACAGAAATACTGTGGAATTTCTTTCTAACTCTTTTGCACTAAAGCATTAAACTCAGCATCTCCTAAGCAGTAGATTGAGTCTAAGCTTGAATTCTTCAGCCCAACAGGCACTTATGAATACTTCTTTTTCTGTAGTTTTCTTACATTCCCAAGATCCCAGACTCACTCCTACTTTGAGGTCCAGTTTAGTAACCCCTACACACAAAACCCCCACAAACATAAGAAGCATAAATCTTGACATCTACCTTGATTTCTTTAACATTTTTAGATAACTGCACCTCATATACTTTCCCCATTTTTAACTGTAACCACAATGAAATACGTACCAAGTCCCTGTAATCACTATAGAACAAAACTGACACTAGAGTTTGACAAGCTCTTTCTTATAGTTTGTAAGTCTTAATTGCATGTATCAAAATTATATATCACAAATTAAATTACTTTTTTCCTGTTTTTTTAGTTTCAAAACCAAGTAGAATGGATAAATATCCCTGTTAGAGGGGGTTATTTAATGCAAATGATTTGCATTTCCAGTATTTCTTTAAATACATATTCAAAAGCACCTAACACTGGAAAAAAATTGTTTTAAACTGTGTTGGAGTGAATTAACTTGTTTCAGAAACACTGCTCCCACTAGATCTTCATGAACTATGTTATGTGAAAATATATGGAAAATTTTTCGTATCAGAGGTTTTGAATGCTCAGCATAGGTTGTTCTGAGAAATCTGGCTCATAAAGGCTTCTTATACTCTGTGAATGTTGGGCATATTAGGATGCTGGAAACAATATAAAAAATGTTAAATAATGTTTTAAAAAATGTAGCATTTGTAGGGTTTTCCTGCAATGAATTTTAAATGTAAAAATCTGTAGCAAAAGATCAAACTTTGGTCTTTATACATGGTCACTGCTGAAGACAGGAGACACAGCTACATGGATTTTTGGTTTAGCACAGTGTGGTCCTTTACAGATTCACATTAATTTGAATGAAATAGCTAGAGATTTAACTGTTCAATATTATTCTTCTAGTACATCACAAGTATTTTTTGTAGAAGAGTCTGTGTTGCAATAGTGGTATACACTAAGAAAAGAGATCTTATCCTGCAAAGAGTTTTAGAGTATTTGCTATAGGTGGGAGAACAGTACCTGCTAGAAGAGTGGCTTGCCCCACCAGCTGGCTCATATGCATAAGCTGAACACGATTGTTTGGCTACAAAGAGAGGAAAAGAATTAAGGAGTATAATAAGAAAGCAGTAAATGTAATATTGCAGCATTGCATGGTTTGCTGTTCTTTACGAAATGGGGTGCAGCCACAAGAATCATTAATCCTCTCTAATTCTTTCCCAATCTTGATGTTACAGAAGTGGTGGGACTAGAACTAATGGAATCTGGGAATGGATATTAATTCTCCTTTTGTAATTTCCTTTTTAATTTGTCTTCAGTAAATTACTGTTGCATACAAAAGAGGAAATGAGACTTCTACAAGATCTAAAACAAACAACGATGTTAAAAACAGAGATTAAGCAGCTCATAAGAATGAAGAACTGTTCAAGCAGAAGTCATTTTATATCTCAAATGAGAAATGTCTCAGATTTATGTCAATCCAAGACAAAGAATTTTCTTTCCTTTATATATGCCTTTGTTGGTTCCTAAAGTGCCAGAAAACCACTACAGAATTTTTCCTCCTTTCTATTCACCCTAGTATTCTCCAATAAGCACAATGACCCTTATATCTACAACCAAATCTTTCCTCTCAGTCAATTTGCCAAAATTCAAAAAGATGACATGGAATAACTTGGTCTGAGTAGCTCTGCGATCTTTCTTTTAAGCTTTTGTCCCAAAAGACTACGTATCATCCAGTTCATTTGTTATGTTATGTTTAATTCAACCTTTTTCCTGGGAGTCAGCTCTGTTCTGAGAACTTTTGCCTGACCCAGCTAGCAGCTGGGGGTAGGCAGTTAGGGGTTAGAAGTTAGAAGAACAAGCCAAGAGGACGTCTGATCAGTGATGCCTTCACAGCTCCTTTCCTTCTTGCCATATCCAGGATCAGACAAGCAGAAGATATTGGATACAATAATGCGGATTATCAGGAGACTGATGCACTCTATGGTGGCCTTGAACAGCTATAAATGAGAGAGACAGAAGATTTCAGGTTCTGGTGGGCATGCTGTTACAGGATCTGGAGACAGTAGTGTGGACGCCAGCAGCTATTCTGAGTTTCTCAGCCACATTCTATCCGTTGTGTTCCTGGTGCCAGAATCCAGCAGACAGAATCCCACCAACAAATCATTCCCTGAGGTGCTGGCCCTTCCAGACAAACTAACCAAGGGCTCAGAGTAGTTGTGTTAGAGCTAATTTTCTTGGCACTTATGCTGAAGCTAGGGTTGCACCTAAGCAAGATAGGCTTTTTCATGTAGATGCATTGGCTTTGCAGGGTATATATTACTATTGCTTAAAAAAATGCATTTCTGCAATAAAAATGGGGACTGCAATAACTGGGATTGCATGGAGATTTACAGGTGTTTATAATATCTGGCCTTCCACCAGTCCCTTTCTCCAACTTCTGACTGGTGGTTGAATGGGCTCTCAGCTGGTGCAGCAGGCTGGCTGGGGCTCCCTAGGCTAGAAAGCAAATAGTGGGGCGGCAGCAGTGAGACTGACACTGCCACAGTGAGCATTAGTAGGCACAATAGTGAGTGGCAGTGTGCTTTTAACCTATGGGCTGGTGACTCAAGGTAGGAAGGAGAATGGTACCTGCCATTCAAATTCCTCTGTGTCTGAGACACACAGGAGAATGGTACAACACTGGGTTTAATCCAGAGAGTGAAGTTGAAGAAGATCCCAGTGCAGCTGATGCCTTTGATAGTGGTGCTAGTGAGTTCTCCCCAGTGGCCCGGTAGAGCTTGCAGGCCTGCAGAAAGGTAACACCTGTTTGCACAACATGTTCGATGAGGGATGGTCTTACTGCCTGGATATGAGCCAGCAGTAAGCACTCGCAGCCCAGAAAGCCAACTGAATCCTGGGCAGCATCAAAAGCAGGGCGGGCAGCAGGGTAATGGAGGTGATTCTGTCTCTGCTCTGCTCTCATGAGACCCCACCTGGAACACTGCATCCAGGTTTGGGGCCCCCAACCCAAGAAAGATGTGGAGCTGTTGGAGCAGGTCCAGAGGAGAGCCAGGACAATGATCAGAAGGCTGAGGCACCTTTCCTGCGAGGAAAGGCTGAGAGAACTGAGATTGTTCTGAAGAAGAGCCTGTAGCATTGGGAAAAGTGGTAGTGGTTTTAAATTAAAAGATGTTAGATTCAAATTAGACATAAGGAAGAAAGTGTTTACGAGGAGAGTGCTGAAGCACTGGCACAGGTTGCCCAGACAGTTGGGAGGTGCCCCACCCCTGGCAACATTCAAAGTCAGGGTGGATGGGGCTCTGAACAACCTGATCTACTTGGGACATGTCAGGGGGGTTGGGCTAGACAACCTTTAAAGGCCTTTCCAACCCAGACCAGTCTATGACTCTCTGATACTTTAATTCTATGCAAAGTTCTTAGAGCCATTTAGCTCTAGCTGGGGCTCAGATGATTTTGGAAGATTCAAACATCATTTTAATACCGAAAATTATGCATCTTTTGCATATTTCCAAGCCCACTTCTACCTTTTTCCTTTGATTAGGTGAGCTTTGTAGAAGAGATATGGTGGCTGTCCTCAGAGGCAGGCTATTCATGTCTTTTACCCATAAAGTTACCGGCTGCATTCTGTGTGCCTGGTCTCACAGACCCTATTAAATGGGAACCCTAGCCTGACTCTAAACGCAGAGGTCCTAGATGCCACAGTTATCTATAATGTTCTGATGAACTGTTTTCCCCATTTGTTTTCTAATACACATTTCTAATACGCTTTATACAAATAGCAATTATTTGCTTTATGTCACGTTATGCTTATGCTCATCAACTGTATTTAGTAAGAAGAATATGCAAGGGATGTACCTGGAGGAAGCCTAAAAGATAGCTGAGGAGGAATCATTGACAAGAGCATGTAGTGAGAGGACAAGGAGGAACATTTTCAAACTGAAAGACAGTAGGTTTAGATTAGATAATAGGAAAAAATGCTTTAATGTGAGGGTGGTGGGGTACTGCAACAGGCTGCCCAGAGAAGTCGTGGATGTCCCATCACTGGAAGGGTTTAAGGCCAGGTTGGATGGAGCTTTGAGCAACCTGGTCTAGTGTAAAATGTCTCTGTCCACAGCAGAGGGGTTGGACTAAATGCTCTTTAAGGTCCCTGTCCACACAGGCCGTTCTATGATATATTTTGGGATTCTTTAAAATGTTGCTTGTGTCATTGCATTGATCATTCAGATCAGGGTTTCGTTGCACTGATCATTTAGATCAGGGTTTTCAACCAGAAAGCTCATGTCAAAAGAACAGGAGGATTTTGGAAATGTCAGTTTAGGGTTGTGGAAACGGAATACAAGGATTATAAAGGTGAAAATAATTGCGTCCTAGATAGCATAATTTCTTTCACTCTGAGAAAGCAAATTACAAAACATGCTTACACCTAAAGACTGAATCAATTAAAAAATGGAATTAAACACTGAAATAAGAGTTGTCACTCTGATAGTTCTATCGTATTTTGTCTTTAGTTGGAGGTTTAAAATATGCTTTTGTTCATGGAAAAAGCCCAGGGCCATGGCTCAAAAAGGCAGCTCTTTAATTAGATTTAATATGAGTGGACAAAATACACTGTAATGGCTTAGACAAGGTTCACATAGGTAGCAGAGATATTGAGAGGTCATAGACATGAAAAGGAATTAAAGAAGTTTTTACTTTAAATAAACCTGAAGAATTATTTAAAGAGTTTGTTGCTTAATCATTGATGTTTTGAAAATATTTGATAGAATATAAAATATTGTATCATGGACCCTAGTTCCTAAAAAGGTATCAACACCTTTGGTTGTGTTACAACTCCTTTTGTTTGTGTTATATCAGTTTCTGCTGTATGGAAGACTTGCTTCTTGATAGACATTTGCCTAACCACTGATAGAAGATTCTTATCCTTATTTCAGACTGATTTGAAGAATTCCGTAATAATTCTACTCTTTGTTACAACTGTGTGCACAGTTTCATGGGCTGCATTGATACTATCCCACCAAAACGGATGCTATCAAATTACTGAATACTAAGAAGATCTTTCTGACCAAGACACGAAATATTTAGTATAAAATAAAAAAGGAACAAAGTTTAATTTACTTTTTGAGTTCAGGTGAAACATAAATCATCTAATTATATTTGAAATCTCAAAGGTGTCAAAACCTATTTTCTATTAAGATCTCTCACATTTTTTTGTAGACTCATGAGATCTGAACATTTAATTGTTTTACCTGACTTTTGCATTTTCCCTTTCATAGATCCCTAAGATGCAGATGCTTCTTTTAACTAGAAGATTCTACCAAAAGCAGGTAAGTGTGCCCTACTGGTTAATTAGAAAAGTCAAAATGAATGCTACAATGCCAGTAAATGAAGAGATGTTAAAAAAAAACAACAAACAACCAAAAAACAAAACAAAAAAACAGCAGACAAGGAACAGAACAACCAAAATGACAATAATAAAGATTTTCCAGCTTGGGACTTTTTTCAAACTAAAAGCACCTATGTACATTTTAAAGACCCCTCATCTGAAAAAGAAACCCCGAATCAGTCAGATGTAATAGTCAATGAGTGTCAAAAGGACAAATAGATTTGTTGGACTACACAGTGAAGCATTAGAAAGCTGAATGTAATGTTACAGGTTAAAAAATTCGTTCTTAAGAATAAGGAGTTTGAATTTGTGTGGGCTTAGTAATGGGCAATTCTTTCAAAGTTTACTTATTGCATATTTATTTATTGCATATTTTCTGTTACTCTTTAGTATGCACAGTATTTTGGAAGTTGTGGAATTACTTTTTTTCTCAGTCCTTTATCTACTTAAGAATATCAATTCATACTAATAACCATTAAATCTTGCTCTTTTCCCTCTGTTGCCTTCAGGAGCAGCTCAGCAGGAACATGCATTTTTATGAATGTTCTTCTGTCTTTCACCTCTAGAAAAGAAAAGGGGAAATAAAGAAACTGCAATTACTTTGTACCAACTGTAGCAATGCCAGAAGTCTTTGTAATCTAAATTACTTTCTTCTGTGTGTGAAAACAGTTAATAGCGACTCCCTGTAGCTAACAGCACTATAAGCGCTGGAGCAGAATATTAAACAGTCATATCTCTTTGTGGAATACAGAGTTTTTTTAGTCCACAAAGCTAGCAGTACTGTACCTGTGACCCTCTGTCTCCCACGCACATGTCTGAAACTGTTGCCATATGCAGAGATGTCAAAATGGTGCCTTTTGGCTTTGCTTCATGCATGAGTCTGATTAATAAACTTACAAGTCTAACTAAAAAAGGCTTATTGCTATGAGAGCTGAGCTATAGGGTATCAGAACATCACCTACTTTTATCAGAAGAATTTATTATTGATAGTTTCCTTACTGTGAACTCAGCAAGAAAATGAAGGTTAATATAAAAAACTACAGTGTTATAATTTTCTGGTTAACAGAAACAAACATGGTGTATAACCTGGTAAAACAGAGGACAAAGTCAGTAAATAATTTCATGGTTGTTACTGCATTTAGAGGTGGAGTTAATTGCTTTGCTAACAAAGTAAACAGAATCATAACCAGCAATATATTCGTCTAATTGCATCTCATGTGTTACTCATGACATACTTGGAAGGAGATCCTGAACCTTAATGATGCAATTTTGTCTAAATAACTGACATGATAGATTTAACAAAACTTCTTATCCTGTAATATAGTATTAGCACCCAGAATCCTCTGCATTTTGTTACACTACAGAGATTCATTCATTAAGATGTTGAAAATTCTTGAACAATTTGGAATACCTTTATTTCTTTTCCCTTGGAGAATTTTTTAACCATTTTAAAAAATGTTATTTGGTTGCTCCCTTCTGCATTGCAGTAGAGATGAGTTTTTCCCAGACAAAGGAATCTGAATACTGGAAAGGCACTTAGGAAGTGAGAAAAATTTTTCTTTTATCTTTATAATAAATTATAATAGGTGAATAAGTGGTTTTGTCATTTGGAGTCTGGAGATTATCAGTGGGGACAAGTAGCCTTCTAGGTTATCAGTAGGAACAGCTATGTCAACTGAAAAATATCAGAAGAGAATGCATAAACACCACTAATGAAGAAGTCCAAGCAATCTGTTGCAACAGTGCTGCTGTCATTATCCACAAAATTTTATTGTTAATTGACCCCCTGGCTCTGTTTTGAACCACTAAAATGGCTTCCGTCACAGATAATCTCTTCCACGGGTGGCAAGCACTAAAACAGCATCAACACTGCCTTTAGCACCACTTGACACTTGGCTTCAGCACCACTGAGCAGTGCTGGTCCCTCTTTCATCTAGTGGTGTAGACATAACAGGAGACTTAGAGCTGCCCAAAGGTAAGCAGCCAGTGTCTTGATTTTCACCTAACCTCGGTGTTAGCCTCAAGCTTGTCCGAGCTTGCTCCTGCATCTTGTTCACAACACTTCAAGATGTACAGGTGAGAAGTGCTGTTCGAGTGCTAAATGTTGACTAATTACTATTACTACAAACATTGCAAGGCTTGCTTGGTGGGGGTGTTCAGTGTAAGGGCCCTAATCACAGATGATGAGAGATGAGTGGGAAATGACATGGATTCCTGTGGAGTGGTGTATTACAGTACAGAAAATGCTTTATTTTTCACCTCCTAAAAACCTAACTGGTCTATGTTATCGTTTATCATCCTGTAATTGCAAGTCCTTTCAAAGGAAAATAGTTGTTCATTTTGGATTGGTGTGAAAGTGCGCGTTTAGAAAGGACCTAATGTGAAATTGCGATAACAGAGGAAAGTAGAAGGAAACCTGTTGGGGTTCCTCCCCCCTGGCCTGGGGTCCAGGGGGAGGGGACCCTGGAGTAGAGGCACGGTCTGCAGGGTTTCCCTACTCCCTGGTCAATCCTGTTCCCCATTGGTTGTTTCGTGTTTCCCAGCCCAGGAAGAACCCTGGTGGTCCCGTGATTAAGGGTTCTTTGGCTGGACCCCAGCCATGTGGCTAGAGAACAGAGATCTCTAAAACATCTACCAAGAATTGGTCCCTATTTCTTTTCTACAGGCCTTGCTGTCTATACATGTTGCAGAAATCCCCGCTGCAACAGAAACCCAAGAGTGACATACTCCCTTCTTAGAGAGCTTGAGCTTCCTATATGAAAATCAACATAACTAACCTTAACATGAGCTATACATACACTGTGCAGATGCTAGCATCCCAACTACAGAATGCTACTATGCAAACACAATTAATGACCATGCAATGTGCCTCCATATTGAATTGGGACTGAATTCCAGATGCAAAACAGAAAGAAAGTTTTAAATATGTCTTTGTATTTAACAAAGCTGCAGTTCTGGGATTGTCTGGAAAAAACAACAGAAAAGAGAGAGAGGCTTATAATGGAAGTACTTATATGTACATAGAAATAGTTTGCTCCAGAATCTAATGAAATGGAGAATTGTGCTAAATGTGTTTATGTTACTCTTCTCTCCACTTTCTCTCTGGTTGGTTTTGTATACATCAGTCTGTTGAGGAGCTGGTTTTCTTCACATAATATCTTAACAGTGACTTAATGAGCAACGATGGAAGGTGAGACACTGCAGAATTTAGGATAATTAGTGCTGCTGCTCCATGTCAGCATATCCTAAAACATGATAATCTGTTTATGTGAAGGTCTTAGAACAAAATATTTTTTAAGAATATGAACACCTACAGAAGAAAAGTATATTATAAAAGGCCCATTTTGAGTTCAAAAAGGCTAAGTGAAGAAATAAAGATATGTAAGTTCTCAAAAGTACTACCAAGAAAAGTCAGAAGGCTGATTACATATGCCAAAAATACAACCAAATAAAATAGAAGAGCGCATGCTGATGTTAAGGAAATAAATGTTTCCTTAGGGCAATGTAGGTAGAGATTGTTTAGTGCCAAATGGAAAAAAAAATCTCTACTTCTTTTGTTACTTTGTTGACTTCCCTGTAATTTTACATATTGAATTTAATGTTGTTAGACCTTGTGCTCTTGCCATAAGAGGTCTAATTGTGAATTAAAGGGCATGCCTGTAAGCATTTTGCAGAGGAGTATGCATTGAAATTCACAAACATGCATTCTCATTACTTTCAGTGTTGTATACTTATAGGAAACTGGGTCTTACACCCCCACCAAAACCAACCTGTATATTCTAATATTCTATTCCATATTCAATAGCGCTTAAGAGTGACACCAGAGAAGAACAAGTTCTCAAAAGCTGTAAAGGCAATATTTCTGTCTTTAGAAGCTGATGTTAGTAAAACTGGGAACTTTTACATGTAGAGAAAGTCTGTAGAGCCAGAACAACAATTTGTCCTTCTGACAGCTGCTGTCAATTCATGAGATGCGCAGTGTGCCTACAGCAGTCATGGAAAGCAGTGATGTCAGCAGGACCAAGCCAGCTCCCACCTGGCCTTCTCACACAGGCAGTCTATCACTTTTGGCAGTGGAGCAGAGAATCTGCTTGAAATTCCAAGCAGAAGGGAAATACCAGCCCAAAACATTTTCATTTTTGTAATTTTTTTTCTTCCTTGAAAGACAATTTATGGATAGGAGATGAGCACAGGCTATACTACAGATAAAGCTTTTACCTCACTTTTCCCAGATATTAGTATTCCTGGTGTATCCTGGAAGGGAACTCAGAAGTTTTTGACTGTTTCATCTGAGGCACCTCATAAGCAAATTTAACAGTCCTTGCTGCGTAAGTAGGCAAATTGAAATGCTTGTCAATGTTTTTTAATAGATTTGTTTCAGTAGAAGAAAATGAACCTGAAAATCATCCATCAGTCCTTTTGATTTTCAGTCCTTTTGATTTCAGTCCTTGAATTCACTATGAATGAAAAGTGACAGGAGCTGCCACTCTAGGGACGCATTCCAGAAACTTCATTCTTAATTTTCCTCCCTTTACTGTGTTTCCTCTTGTTTAAATTTTGGTGGGAGGGTGAAGAGAGAAGAGGGGTGATTGGCTAAGGCAACAAGGATAAACCACATCTTAGGTCAGTACAAATCTTTATTAAAGGAAATTGTAACATAGTTGCTCTAAGTGGGGATGTCATTCCAGCCATATGGACTAACTTTCTGTGCTGTTCCATCTGTTCCTGCCCTTCAAATTGTATTCTTTCTCCCAAGATTCATACACATCTTTACATTTCCATACTAGAAATTAATATGTTTCACTTCAGCTCTTTTTTTTTCCCCTTAGAATTTTTTTTTTTTTTTCACAAATGTGATGTCCAGTTTTCATTTGAAATATGTTGCTTTTTCCCCTAGAATTTTTGGTTTTTTGGTCATCAAACAATTTCTATTGTATTGTGCTGCCACTTTCAGTCTTCCTTACATCATGGTTTATTCTTCTTAAACATGGTCCATGGAGTTGTGGCTGGGTTTTCTGGCTGGGTTTTTGTCATCAGTTTATCATCACTACAGGCTGCTAAGAGCTTGTTCTTTGATTACAGAACTGCTTGCTCTTTGCCATGTGACTTCTCTAAGCATGGTTTCTTGACATAATTTTACTTCAGAAATACATATTCACTTGTTGTGCATCCCATTCTCCTATAAAAAGAGGACTTTGTGTACAACAGATGCTTTGCTAAGTGCTTCACTGTGCCTTTTCTGTTGCATTTTCATAGAATTTTCTGTTACAGATAATTGATGAGCTGAAACATACTTTATACTTTCATCTGAGGTGTCTAAGACTTGGCATGAGGAACAAAATAATTAATATTTATGGTACTAAAAAAACAATTCTAAGCAGTGCATTCAGAAATTTAGTTTGGCCCAGTACAATTACTAGGGAATGGGTCTAAAGAATTATGATGTGAAAATTTAATTTGGAGACCTTGATAAGGGTATGTTTCATCTCTGTCTAACTGCAAAGCTTTCTCACATAAAAATTGTTTTGATTTTATTAGGCAGATTATGACAGCTGCTGAGGTCAGCAGTGGTAGCAACTGAGTGTCTACAGCCAGAGAGTGTGATTGAATCCCTTCCCCAAGGAGCAGTGGAAATACAGTCTGCAGGCCAATCATCTTGATAGGTGCAGGCATTCTTCCAAGCACAAGAGAAATTTTGAAATACTAGGGGCTAGAGGTAAAGTAGGGAGATGATTAGAAGATAAATAGCCTTTAGATGAGATCAGGCATTTTTTTTTGGCATTGCTCTTGAAATCAACTGTTCCTCTGGACATATAATTAATTTCATCCTGAAATAGCACTGAACCCAGGTAAGTAGCTGAAATGTGTCATGCAAACTCTTTTACTTTGGTCCTATTCTCCCTCTTTTAAAAGATATTTTATCTACAGATGAAATAGCATAACATAGATTCAATAGGCTGTCTAAGTGTAGAGTCCTCTGCCTTATGTATAGGAGTGGCTTAAGGCAAAAAAAATCTGGCCATGGCTCAAACCCATGCTAACTGCTTTTATTAGAAGGCCGGTTTACCAAAATTGTAGGGCCACTCAAAGCAAATCCCTACAGAGCTGTATGAGACGTGCGCAGAAGCACTTATCCTGGCAGTATCACAGTTTATCAGAGCTGGCCCTGGAAGAAAGGCAGAGGAGCCACCCATGGGCATGTGTGCGAGAATATTTTAACTGCTGCCATTCCTGTGCCAGATGGGTGTGCCCAGCCCTCTCTGGAAACTGGGTAGCCCATCTGGCTTTCTGAGGGAGAGAGTGTTTGTCATGGTCACAGTGTTATCAGCATATATTTGGTCACTGGTGTAGCTACACAGCCTCTGCACAAGGGCTGGCTTCAACCTGAGTACAGGTGGAACAGAATGTTCTCTTGACTACTGGGGGACCTATTCCTAAAACACCTACATATAACAAGCGGAAGACAAAGAAGTCTGAAATGAGTGAAGTAATGGGAATAACAGTAAATATAAGTAGCTTGTAAAACAGGAGAAGTAACCATAGCTTTCCAGTTATTTCATTTCCATTTTCTTCTGCTAGACATAACTTTTAATGTTTTTCTAAACCAATTTGCACACAAACTCTAAATAGCTGGGCTGTTACTGTCTGGTGGCTTCCATGAGACAAAAGGCTTGGTTCTTTTTGAAGTTACTTGGTGAAAGAGCTTTTTCTTGGAAATTAATGATCACCTATCAGGGCCCAGAAGCAACTTTGAAAAGAGAAATTTTCTTGAGTTTTGGAGGTTTGTGTGGTCCCCAGACATGGTCTAGACCACCACTCACAGTGCTACCAGACTCAGACTTGGTATTACTGTTAAAAGAAGTTTTGTACAATAATATTTGTACTGTCACAAAGTAGTTGAAAAGCAATCAGGCTTCATCACTGATAATTTTGTAAAAGCTGTGTATTCATTCACTTCTTTCCCACTTCCTCTCTGTAGCTAAATATTTTGACATAGAGATACCATATCTCTACCATTTTACTATGTCACTTTTTAGTCTTAGACTTGATTTCCATATGTCACAGAACAATCCAGCAATTACTCATTGTTATTTATATGTTAAGGTGCTGCATTACTCGCTACCACTCACATATTGGAAATAGAAACACCTCTGAGTACAGTTTAGTCTATGTTGTTAAGAGCAATCCACATTTTCATTTTGGACTTTAAGAATCTGGGGATTTCAGAAGTAATTTTCTTGATTGCCTGGGTTCTTTATAACAGTACTTTTCTCATACACAGATTTACACCTCTGTCATGATGGCTTTTTCTCTGAAGAAATTAAAAATTATACAGTTGTAGAGAGACCATTAAAGTAGATCTCCTCTTAAAGCTAAGTGGATATCTTTCTAAGTGGTTTGATTTTTCTACCATATACACCATGGTAGATATTTTACCAATGTGAGTTGACTTTATCAGCAGTAGCAGCTTGTAGTAGATAGTACCCTCTGCTTCCAGTGGAATAGTGAGAGTACAAAAACTCAGAAAACCAGCAGATTCTTTCTCACTTTTTGCTCCTTTGGTGTCATCTGTTCCTTCTCTCTAGCTTTTAGCTAGCAGACAGGAAATCCTTGCATAGTGAGCAGAAGCACTTCCTGAATTTTTTTCCTCCTTCCTTTGTCCTCAGCTGAGAGAAAGTGCTGCTCTCAGGTAGATTCTCTACTCACCAGCTACTCTGGAACGGGAAATAACCTTACAGACATTTGTTTGATAGGCACATGAAACAGCAGGGAAGATTTATGAAACAGTAGATTAGCATATGAGTACCAAGTAAGGATATTATTTTGTTTTGCAAGTAATGTTCTTCTTACTGCTTCTGCCTCATTTTCGTCTTGAGGTAGTCTATATAAAAATCCAGGAAAATAAGTGTTTCAGATTCTGAGGCTGCACATAATAAAACTGTGACTTGATAGCCATCATTGCTATCAGTTACCTGCTGGCCATCACACAATGTTAAACATATGACAGACCAAGAGAATGCTGAATTCTTGCTGTACAGTGTATTGACATGGAAGACTGTGACTTTCTTAAGGAGAAGACTTTTTTGCTGTGTTGAGGTTGTTAGATTCAAAGTAATGCTGATTCAGAACAATTGTCTTAGCTTCCTGGGCTCATTAGATCTCTTTAGGGTTGGTATTGAAGAGAAGGCTGTTTTGACAGTGGTTTTTGACAAGTTGTCCCTCTTTATTTTGAGGCACATTCCTCAGTTTTAGACCTCTGCTTCCTATTTTGCATTTTTAACTTGTTAAAAGGGTTGTGGCTGCCCAGGAAGTGGTATTTAAAAGACCTGTGCTTAGGGACATTGACACTGATCATGCTGTAATTATGCCTCTCTGGATGGGAGAGATCTTTTAAAGTCCTTGCCAGGAGTTCGAGAGACAAACGGGACTCTCAGCCTTCACTGCTTCTTGATAGTTGTTCATTAAGTGTTATCAGAGTCACTAGCATGATCCAGACATAGCACAAAGCAGAGAATACAGGAGAAAGCCAAATTATCAAGATTACATGGCCTTTTTAAAGGTAAATCAACCAATGGTTACTAAAAACGTACATTATTTTTACTTTTCTGCCAATTATTTAGTAACACAGCCAGGAACTGTGGAATTCTTTGCCCAGTCATCCCAAACTACTTTTACTGCAGAATATGGAGTAGTAGAAGAAGAAGGAGAAGGTTTGGAGAACAACAATAATCCTCCATTTTGATGGTTTTTGCTTTTGTCTATTTACTACATTAACAAACCCAAAACCTCTAAATTTTTCACCCTGTGACATAGTACCTCACACCTTACACAGTAGTCTGTCACCTAATTTACACTAGTGTAGTTTCTAGTTCTTCTCTAAGAGTAGGCAGTTTTTTCCAAGGACAGAGGTCAAAACCAGTGTTGTTCAAGAGGGTAAAATGCTTCAAAACAGGCAGAGAAATATTCTCTGCACTCTGGGTTCCCACAGGACATGATTTAGTGGTAGACTTGGCATTGTTAGGTGTATGGTTGCACTCAGTGATATTGTGTCCTTTCCAACATAAAGGATTCTGCAATTTTGTGATGCTAGGTTTTCATTTGTCTACCTCAATTTTCTTTGTAAATTGTTCAGGCTTCATAACTAAGGTTAATCTGAAAAACTGAATATGTATGTCTTCCTCTCCTTATAATCAATTACTAAGCTGAGTTTCCTGTCATCTGAATGAACAGTCAAGTGTTATACTGAGTTGCCTAGGCATTAATTGCAAGCACTAACAGTCCCATGGTATTCTGTTTTTTAACTATTAAGAAAAGCCATGTCACTGGCAACTGAAACTTCCATCATTTTTGAATTCAACCATGCAATTCGGTTTTGTTGAATTTTCTTTTAAAACTGCTGGTCTGTGCAATCTACTAAAAAGCAATGAGGAAACTGCTTCAACATGGGACTTGAACATCTGCCTGAGAGTAAGCATTCAGTAATTCCACTGATTACAATTAAAGGGTTCACATGTTTAAACACATTTTAAGTGCTCTTTTGAGGGGTACACATGTTTTAAACAGATATAACTCAACTACCAAGTATATAACAATAGGTCTAGAGATCCTTATAATTAGACTTATTAAAACAAATTAATTAAGTCCATTTTTGCCTAGGTGATGTGTGCTAGTTTGAAAACAAACCAGTGAGAGGCACTAAGTCAGAATAACAATTTAATGGAAATTAAAGAAAAGGGAAAAAAAAAAAAGGTAAAAGAAAAACACTGTCAAACTGACAGAGTCAAGGTACAACCTGACACCCTGTTAGGCAGCGTGGTGGTAGCAGTCTGGTAGAATGGTGGCTGCAGTCCTCTGAAGCGGTGATCCTGTAGTAAAACAGTCTGCTCTTCCTCAGGAAGTCCAATGGTGGCTGTGTAGCTCCTGTCCTCTGGAAATCCAGTGGGAAGCCAGTGTCTCTGGTGTTCAGCCTCAGATTATATCCACGATGGGATGCTTGGTTCCTCCCTCTGGGTGGAGCATCTCACAATGGGGTGATGAGTCATGAGGCAAAGTGTTGATTAGGCTCATTAACAGAAGATAGTCCGGAGGGAGTTATCTCTGAGTCAGGCGGCAGGACAATGATGGGCCATTAACAGCAAGATAGTCTGGGGGGAGGAGGCAAGGAAACACTGCCCCACCTGATTTCAACGGCTGATGGGGATGGTAATAGAATACACTGCAACCCAGGACATGATGTAATTTCCCAGACTGTGTTTCTAGTCTTTTTCCCTTCAGTACAATAAAATCAGCATTGGATTTCCCCAGATTTCTCATGACAGCCTTATAGGGGTTTTGCTTTGTTAAATCCACTTTCTGACTTTACAGTGTTCAGGTGCTGCCTACTTGTCTTTCTACAAAAAGCCACAAGGAATTTAATTAACTTATTTAAATGTGCTTGTTATCTAGACTCAGAAAGGCCTCCTACTTGTTGCCAAAACCAGGTAATCATTTAGGATTTACCCTCCAAGTTGTCATGCAGGGCAGCCTACAACTGCAGAAACAAGCAGGGATTTCACTTAGAATGATTCATGTATGCCATATGCTACCTTTACTTGGAACTGCAATTTTTGGCATGGGGTGCTCTGTTTTTGTTCTTTAATGTCAGCTTCCCCATCTGCACACACCCCCAAATCCCAGGACATCTGAAGGCATTCCTACCTGTGTGATATTTTAAGAGGAAAATATGGAAGAAATAGGACATACGTCCGATTCGTGGAAAATTGTAATATTTTAAAAGTGTATATACTTATTCCATCTGTACTTCTTGAGCTGAATACAATTTTCAGCTGAATACAATTCTCAGTCTTTCATATTTTTAAATTTAGGATGCTACTCAAACTGTAACAATCAATGTCTGCAGAAATGTTACTTATAAATGTCTATTATTTTTTAGTACCTAAACAATTTTCTAGTTTCAGAACATTGTTTATTACTATTTTAATTTGCATTCAGTGATCATAGAATAACCTCACAGAAGTCTATATCTAGTTAGAAAAATGTGCTACCCTTCTCAGCTACCTGCATAATTCATTTGCTGCCATTTGCTTCCTCTGGAGTGTGTTGGGCATGGCTAGAAACTGCAGAGATGGGCTCTAGAAACATCTGTTTATTTTCACTGTCTCCATTTACATAAAATGGGTTGATGTTTCCTCTCATAAAACCCTGCTTTCTGGAGGCCTCTGCAGTTGTGAAATGTGAGCAAGTGGAGAGGCCAGGCTGAGATTCCCCAGCCCATGAGAGTCACTTCAACAAATTGTCTCCTGGGTGTTGTCTTCTGCTTGGGAGGCTGCAAATGCTACAAACTTGATGGGTGGTCTGATGAAATTTGATGACTACTTCTCAGTAAATGAGATCAGGTATCGACCTTGATCATTGAATGTGATTATTGGTGTCAGGTTCATACAGTTTCAAAGTACCTTCACCATATAAACCTGAAATTTTGCTAAATTTTTTATTAAACCTGCCTCACTGAAAATGGAATCAGAGGGTAAATCACCTAGAGAGGGAAAAAAAATTTGGTTTTTTCTTACTTCAAATAAAACACAAAAGGTTACAATTACATGCAATTATGAAAACTAAGCTGTACATAGCATGTGTAAAAGTGATTAATTAAAGGTCTGTAAGTTGCTGTACCAAGAAAAGCCCACACAAATAATTAGATATCAAGCTGCCTTTCCACAAAGAATGCGTGATGCACAATCTCCTATTTTCCTCTTTTCTTCCACATCACCTTGGCTTAAGGTGTATTTTTTGAGGAAAGCATGAACAGAGCGGACAATTTTGGTTTTCATTGAATGATGACTTTCAGGTAATTTGCACACTGTAGTTTTGATTAATATATTTAGCAAAAAACACCAACCAATAGAAGTTTACAGTGAAACAGTGATAGAAACTGTTTGGAAATTAAGAAAGTGGCTCCATCAGGAAATTAGTCATAGTCAGAGTCTGGAAGGAAAAAAATTAAACGTCAAAAAGGTTTTAAAATTCAGGTGCTTTTGGTGTAACTTAAAACCCTCCTACATACTCACAGCAAGGCAAGTATCATAATGCAAGTAATTCATTTGGTTGGAAATAAAGCTGCTCTTGAATTATTTTAAATCACCTGAAAAAAATCAGTCTTGAAATAATCTGAAAGTCACTGGAAAACTCTTCTGGCCTCTCCAAACTCACCTGAGTCTGATATGTAGAAGACGCAAGTATTAAACTCTCCAGGCTTAGAAGAAAGGTTTCTTTACAGAGTGAACACAGCCAGTAATAATTTGTGCAGTTGGATTCAAATTACAGCAGTTTTCACAGTTCAGTTGATTTTATACAAAGCCAAGGAGCTTGATCAAAATGGAATTTCTTTCCTGTCTTCACTAGGCAACGGCTTGACATTTGCTCCTTGCTTGCTTTTTTCTCACTGTTTTACACTGTCTTCTGCAGTTACATCTTTTGACTTCTTCTCGCTATGTTTGTCTTCCTTATGTTTGTCTTCTGAGTGCATTTCATTTCTGGATTTCTCTTTAATTTTAAAATCCTTTTAATTTTTTTTTTTTAAAGATGGGCTTCCTGGGGACATATATTCCCCTGGACTGCTTCAACTTTGAAGGACTTTCAGTTTCTTCATCAAAACTGCCCTTTTGAAATGCAGCATAACCTTCCATTCTTTTTTCTTTCTTAAATCTCATCCTCCTTTTTGTCATCAGATACTATATCTGGAGGCTCACACAAGCTGTCATGAGGTGGTGAAAGCTCAGTGGTGCTGTTCAATCCAGGGAATATTGTAGGACTGATTCCTTCAGAGCTGGGAGCACGAGCAGTGCTCCCATTGTTCCGACAGCGTTCACTAGGGCTGCTAGTGAGAAGCAGGAAGCACTAGGCCATTCTGGTTCCCTGATATAAAAGTGAAATCTTCTTCCACCTGTAAGTGACACTGCTGGAGTCCTGCTCTCGATGGCACAGTATCTCCCCTTTGGCCTGACACGTGGGGCGTTGCCTAACACCCCTTTCCACCTCCACTGCCTGGCTATGAGGATGGTGAAGGGCCTTGAGGGGAAGCCATGTGAGGAGTGGCTGAGGTCACTTGGTCTGTTCAGCCTGGAGGAGACTGAGGGGAGACCTCATTCTTTGCGAGGGGAAGAGGTGGGGCAGGCACTGCTCTGTTCTCTGTGGTGAGCAGTGATAGGACCTGATGGAATGGCCGGAGGATGAATCAGGGGAGGTTCGGGTTGAATATCAGGAAAAAGTTCTTCACCCAGAGGGTGATTGGGCACTGGAACAGGCTCCCCAGGGAAGCAGTCACAACACCAAGCCTGACAGAGTTCAAGAGGCATTTGGACAATGCTCTTGGGCACATGGTATGACTCTTGGGGATGGTTCTGTGCAGGGCCAGCAGTGGGGCTTGATGATCCTTGTGGGTCCCTTCTAACTCAGCTTATTCTGAGTAATTCTGAGATAATTTCTGCCAATCTCACCTCTTTATTTTTTCCTTGCTTGCTAGACACCTATTCATACTGTGTGTAATAACCCCACTGAATGTGTGGATCATACTTTCTAAATGTTTTGTAATAGCTTGAAGCCACCATCAGCTGAAGGGCAATTTACAGTAATTAGGTGTAGCAGTAGGGAGGAAATCTTCTTTGTGTGCAATCCACAGAGACAGGTTCTCAACAGGTCTAACTTCTTTCATTTGAAGCAGAATACATCCTGCAGTGAAAATTCTGAACATGTTAATCATTGCTTCTGACAATTTTTTTCACCTACATTAAAACTAGAAATTAGCATTTTCCCATCAGCCTTCTAAAGTCACTGCTTTTTTACAAGGAACAGATTATGGTTTTATAAAATCATCCATAAAACCAAAATTCTGTTTGCACAGATTCTTTGGTTGAGTTGGACACTCAGTACTCTGAATTCTCAAAAAAGATGCAGGTTCACTTCTCATACACAGCCCTCATTGCCCTCGCATTGAAATATGGGTAGGCCTCTGCACAAAATAATCACTGACTTTTTACATTCTGAAAACAGTTGTCTCCTCTTTTTTCCTATTTTCCCTAAACAGTTATTATTTTGCAGGGTTGGGTAATAAGCTAAACAATAGTTTTGAATCTTTGCATTAACCAGCTTTTAGGGGAATATCATCATGAATGAAAAGTACGCAAGACCTATTTTACTTTGAAAAAAACCCTATAAATGTTCATTTATATTTTAAACTTCAAAATAAAGGTAAATAAAGATTGATTTGTAGGGAAAAGAAATAGAAAAAAATTGTAGAAAGTGGAAAAAATTTTCTACGTACCTATAAGAATTTAAAACATAAGGTAGACTAAGATTTTATCTCACAATTTCTGTCTAAAACACAAAGAAAATAGTATTCTGAGACACTTCATATGCCTTTTGGAGAACAGAAGATACATGTGGTGAGGTGAAATCCTTTTCTCTTGAAAATTTCCTTGAAAAATTGTGTACTTCCCGTATTTCCTAACTCATTTTATATTGATCATGAACGTTCCTGCATACCTGGGAAATAAGACACACATTTGTCATTTTAATCTGTGAATGAATTCTATTCTATTTGAGGAAAGCCAGTAAAGGACAATTACCTCATTACCATTACAAAGAACACTGTCTTTATTCTTCAGCAGTCTGACTCTGAACCTAAATCTTCTCTATACAAAGGAGCTTTGAAGAAATAGGTGGACATTTCGTTTTAGTTACACAACTATTTCAATAGCAGTAGAAAATGACTGGAATTTACTGAGCCAAAGAGAAGATACGATTTCTGAGGTAGACTTTAAAAAAGACTCAACAGGAGTTACACCATAGTCACATATGTTAGTAGTAAATATTTAATTAAGGAAAAATATTCTGCTCTCTGCCTTGTATTAAATTACCTTGCTCTAACAAGCGTACCAAACTGACTCTGAATAAAAACTCATAGAGAAAACTTCTAAAGAATTAAGGAAGGTATCCGTAGATTAATACAACTTTTTTCACTTACATAGTCCTGCCCTAACTTTGTAAAAGCAGCAGGCTAGATGGCCAGGCTGTGGTAATATGACTGTGCCCAGAGACTGAAATTTGTCTCCTGAAAACCTCAAAATGTTATGTAGGCCCGGGGCATCCCCAGAAAACACCCTCACTGATAAAAAACTCAGCTAGAAGTCAAATATTATATTATCTAGTATATCTACCTTTGATATTTTCTTGAGAATTCAATAAAACATGTAGAAATAATTTAAATCTATGGTTGTATTGGAGTGCTCCAGAAATATGAGATCTGGAACAAAAATTTCACTGGGGGCTACGGGCATAAGCTGCTGCCAGGTTATTTCACCAGTTTGAAGCCTTAGGAGAACAGTTCCAAATCTTGTGGAGGCTGAAAAGTAACAACAAATATGTCACAACACAGACATGACCTTTCTAGTAGGACATGACCTCAATGACATTCACAAGAATAGTTCTAGACTGAACTACAGTTTAAACATTACTGTCCTTATTTCTCCCTGTTTTTCAGGTCATCTCCACAGTGTAAAACACAGTTAATTCTTTGAATCAAAAAATACAACAAAGTCTTGATAAAACAACCCCTTATAAAATAAGTGAAACCAAAGTCTGCCAATTAGACATTACTAATATTTAGGTTGTTTAATGCCAGATTTTTCATTTTAAGCTCATTTCTATTTTTAATGCAATCTAATGACTACATGCTCACTGTTGCTCCTTTCTTGTATAAGTATTACATCTGCTAATGCTAATAAATATTGCATTCACTTACAACAATAAATGTGTCTTAGTGGACTAATTTACTCTCTGTTGGGGTATTTCCAAATTGATGATTTTTACTAACATTAATGAAATCGCTACATCCAGTGTCAGGGGAGGCCTTGACAAAAATGACAGCCTGAAGTAGTGTACATTTTCATCATGTAAATTTAAAATGTAAATTTAAGAATACAGCTCAAAGAGCTAACTAAATTAACCTTGGCATCTGCAAAATTCAAAAGTTGTATGAACCTCTTGACTTCTCTGCTACACAGTCTCCACGTAAAACTCAGCCTTGCTGGTTTTCTTAGTTCCTCATGCTTTCGCATAACAAATTGTGCAAAATTAATCTACCTCTAGTTGCTAAAAACAAATTTTATCAATTCTGAAATGAACAGAATAGTCATCTGTACAGAAACAACATATAACAAGTATATATGTAGGCATTAAGGCATGAGGTTTCTCAGAGAATTATATTTAAGTTAGCAATAGCATATTTTGCTATACCTCATTGAGTTTTTATAGGTTGTTTGGTTTTTTTAAAGTTCGCAGTCTTCTGTCATCCAAATATGGTACATTAACTCCATAAATGTCACCAAAGAACTGCACTCGGGCAGGAACTGTGGTCCATGCAAGGTAGGTGTTCTGTGGGTCACTTCCTTTAATAATGCTTTGCTTCTATATCTCCATCTGCAATTTACAGAAGTCCTATATCTACACATACAAGTCTGGGAATAGCAGTCCCTTGCTGTTACTGAATTTCTGGGTGTCTTCAGTTGCTAAAAAAGACGGATTTATAAAGGTGTTTCTATCTATTGTATGAAATGCCGATGGAAATACCTTTAAAAGTCATGACAAAGACAATATATATAATACTAATGAGTTAATAGTCATATTGATTTTTTTTCAAAAATAAACATGGGCAGTCTTTAATTTCTAAATAACTTTCATAACTCAACAGAAAGGTTTTGACTGAGAATCCTTGTTCTCTTTATACTTCTGTGAAAAATATTATCTGACAGACTCAAGAAACAATCATGCCCTGACATTTGAATAGAGTCTCTGATCTTCAAGCTATACCTCTGAAATCCTTAGTTGTCTTTAACCAATATATCATCTCTATGACTTATCACTATACACAATTTAGACCTGGTACATATATTTCTATATGTATATTATTGTATAATTGTAGAGTGTATAAGCATTTATGGTTTTCCTACAATATTGACATCTTTCTTTTGGAAAGAGATCATGGAAGTTTCACAATCTTTTTGTGTGTAAAAGTAGGGCTTTGAATTTACTGGCTCATGTGCACTGTCTATTTTTGCTGATGAATTGCAATGTATTACCATAAATAAAATTAGAAAAATCAAGACTCCATAGATGAAAACTACCTACCAAATCAAAGAATACCTTTTTGCATCTGTACCTGGCTCTGCACAATTTGTTATCCAGTATTCTAGGATTTCTTTGGTTTTGAAGGTCTACCATTTTTCTTGGGACCACGTTCCTCATGCCAGGTGATGAATTGTCAAGAGCTATCCCTTGTATGTCTCATACCCTTATACCCTTGTTATTTGAGCTAATATTTTGGAATTATATTTCTCTATACCATCCTAATTTCATGTCCATTTTTTCAAGCTGAAAAATTCTCAGATAAGCAGATAGAGGAAGAAGGGCAACTTTGCCCATAAGAATTGTGAAAAACCCCTTATCTTTAAAATTCCTTGGGGCACAGATTCTTTTTGAATCTATGGTTATCAGTGGTAAGGGTCGTGGGATCTAATCCACAAATGAGTTCCTATGTAATATTTCAGAACAAATTAAAAATTACCTAATAAAAGTAGCAGTGTGTAAGAACAGCTTTCAAAGTGGAGAGGTGTGTTACATAAGGTAGGAATTTTCCACTAAAATGATTTTTACATTTCAGTTTGACATTAGTGAGCGGTGCTCAACCTACAGTATGCATAGCGGATCTATAGCAGAGGCTGTGTATGTCTTGGTGTTATTATCCTGACTGTTCAGCTGCAGTGCACAGAAACCTACTCAGTGATGTTTTACTGGTGAAGAAAAAGTGGGCATGGAGAATTATCAAAGTTCTAAATTCTAAATCACAAAACCGTAAGAATTTTATTTTAAAGCAAACCTTTTGCCCAGTTCCTTGGTAATGCCTATAATTTGCTACTAAATATAAATTCACTATTTTCATGTGTTGTCTTTTGTAAAACCTTTATAGTTACAATTCGTAAGTGGTTGTCCTCTATATAACTTACTTGAATTCCTGTATTTTTAGAGTTAACAGTTATACTTTGACTCAGCAGTGATTCAGCTGAATGATTCCTTTGGAATAACAATGATCATATATATTAAGCATATTTAATGTGATATTTTTTATTATACACTTATATTAAAAAAACATAAACCATGACTATATGCTGGGGATAAATGTGTTGCACTTTAGAATTTCTGGATAAAATTAAATATTATTACTATTTGATCTCTGAGAAAAATTGTAGACAATTTTTCTTTTGTAATTCTTTTCACTAGTCACATCCAGAAAAGTATGTAGTTATGTAGGGGCATCTAACTATTCATATTACAATGCCACATTTACTGCAAAATTTCTCCAGTAGTTGCAGTGTAAACATGGTTGTGATGGCTTTTCCTGGTCCTAAAATCACGAGCCAGACACAGTTAGGAAAGTTAGGTGATAAAATGTGGTTATCTTTATAAAGGATCCTTTATGGTGCACGACACACGGAAATACACGCTGAAAATGCGCCGAAGATGCACACTGTAACATAAAGCAGCCACAACTTTATATGTTTAGCAAATTAGCATAACTGACAAGAATCCCCAATTAGAGACACATTTGATGAGGTAATTCCCCTTTGGTTCGGCTCTCCTCTGAAACTGCCCCTTTAGATATTAACTGAACTTTGTTTATGAAAAGGTTCCTTGAGAAGCTGTTTTAACCTTGGTTCCCAGAGGAAGCAAGATTAGTATTGGAGCCTTTAGGAATGTGTTTTGCCTTTCTGTCTAACAGAGTAGGTGAAATGCTAGCTACAAATCCATTGTATTATACAATAATCAGCTACAGAGCTACAAACACATATAAAGAATATACAAAAGCAAAAAGGCAAAAATCAGTTTGGCACCAGTTGTACAGAATCAAATGGTGACTTATGAGATAAAACACATGGATAATCTGCTCCTCCACGTATCCTCTTAGGAGGTTATAGAGTAAAAATTAAAATGATACCTGAGCTCTTACAAAAAACTATGAAACACAAATTAAAATGCACCAGAGGCATCCAGGAGCAGGAGGACACAGAGTGAGTTCAAGAATGATTTCCTAGTCATATAAAGAGGTTCCATTCCCTGTCAAATCTGTCCTTTCCATTTGTGTGCTTGAGACCAAAATGAATAAGGAACCAGATGTCCCTTCCAAAATACATGGCTAAGAAAAAGGCTAACTGGTGAAAGAATCAGAAAGCTAAGATCCTGTTAGACCAAAAACATTGTTCTACTGCAACACATGTCTAATGTTCACTTGTGCCATCTGACAACCCTGCCTATTATACATATTACTTGGTTTGCTGTGTTTTCAGCAGCTAAAGCAATCTCCTTTCTTTTAAGAGAAGTGAAGTAACATGTATCTTTGCCAAATTTGGCACTTTGTTTAGTGTGGTTTTGGTACCCTGCTCAACACAAAGCACAGATGTGACATCTCCTTTTCGGCTCAAGTCTGGCTTGCTGCAACTACTGCTGTTCTTCCTTGTCCTGGAAGCACAGCCTCCATCAGTAGGCTGGGAATCCCACTGATGCCAGCAGTGGGTTTTAGTATCCCCTACAAAGGAAGGCTTAGCTGAAGCACCTGAGGAGAGAAACATGGATTTGTTTTGTAACAGAAAGGATGTGTTAGGGTCCCTCAGGTGAGAAAGAGAGAAAGAAATGGAATGTCTTATAGTTACTACAAGCAGAATAATTCACTGTCCTTGACGTGAAAACTAGTGATGTGAGACTTAGAGTATCCAAAATCCAAGTGAAACATCAGTGAACAAGTGAAACCCTGTGAACCTTATCTCCCTCAAAGAAACTGTCCCCATATGAAAGCTCTGTCTTTTTAACTTCCTTCAACTGAATTTTTTATAGCAAAATAGCAGTGGTTCTATGAAGTACAGTAGGGTATGTCCCCATGACACAAGTATAACCTTTTGAGTAGGATTTATTCACATAATACCTTGAAGCCTTTCTCATTTGGGAACAATCAGAGGAAAATCAGTGCAAAATGTCCAGCAGGCAATGGCTGTCTAATAGAAACCATTCAGTAACACCACCAAGGATGGTGTAGCACAGACTGCAGGCTCTTTCTCACTTCTCATTCAGCCAAGGAGCTACCTGCTCATGCTGCAGCGTTTCACTGGCATGGCAGAGCGGAGCACCGTGCCTCTCTGCTACAAGCTATGACCTGGTGGGATACAGACATACATTAAAGCACTTCCCCTCATCAAGTGCATAGCTAAGTTGAAATAGCAGTTTTTAATAGTATGAGAAAAATCTTTGAAAATAAAGAGTTTGTCAATATCTGGCTCATCCTTTATTTCTTCTCCCCTTTAATGACAAATGAAGGACAGCAGGGCTTTTTCTGCACTAAATATTTTTAATCTCCAGGTGATTTTTAAAGAAAGTTATATTACAAAGATAGCATTTTTAGGCAAAAATATTCTTTCTTTAAAAATGAATTTGTTATCGTCCACAATATTGCTTTTTAAATTTCCTGTGTACAGTAATAATATTAATCTCAAGATCTCCTTTTTATTACAGTAAATTAATGGTTAAAATGTTCTAAAAATTTGCTTAAAAATTAATTCTGATTACAAAATGTGAAATTTATTTCAGTTTCTGCTTATACAATACAGTCTTGGAATTCATTTGCAGTATCTGGCCACCGGTGGTTTTTCAGTTAATTCATATCCATTCTCATCTGCTTCTACATGAATGAACACTTATACACTTAAAATACCTATAATATCACCAGAAATGTATCATCTGCTGTACTCTACTCTGATAAATATGGTGCCAAGAAGTCATGCCAACTTATCTTATTTTACCTTACCTTATCTGTTTATTTATCTATCCCTATACATATCTATGTATCTATCTCACTGCTGCCTTAATGGCAAGTATATTTCTCCGTAGAAGGGATGACAGTTAAGCACCTGTGTATTCAAGTAATTGCTTGCAACCAGAAGAGGCAGAAAGGGCCAGGATACAGCTGCTCATGAGTGAAAACAATGCTGAGTAAGCTCTAACTAATCACAGAGACTAGACTTCACTTTGTTCCTTATCCCACATCTATGAGGAAAAATCAAGGGCAAATGCCAGGATTAGTTTCTGACAGCAATTTTCAGTAATGCATGAATATCTAGAGTCCTATCAAAGTACAAAAACACTTCTGAGTGAATGGCTAAAAATTATAATTAATGTGCTTTATTTTACCACTGTAAGTATAAAGCATATTTTTACATCTAGAGATATAGAATTGTTCAGTACAGCTGTATCACACTAAAGTCTTCTTTATGATGAGGAAATGACTTCTTACACTTCTGTTATGTTATTTTTAGGTCTCTACTACGATACAGTGGAGAAGAAAAAAAAGACATATTTTTTCTTTCTTATGGAATGATGCAAATTTGAGAGACAGAAGCCTACCTGGCTTATGTCTATTTAAAATAATTCTTCTAGTAGTTGTGGTTAATGGATCTACTCAATTCTGGAAGCATGTGGTTAAATATGATTAACCTCCACAGCTCTCAGGTTTTCAGTGTCTGAGAGAGATAATTCTCAAACATTCAGGAAATTTTTGTTCCTTTTTCTCAGGTGGGTAAAAGAATTTCATTCTGAGTCTGCAATATCTTTATAAAACTGCTCTCTTGATATCTTGAATTATCATTTGCATCTTAAGCAGCAAAATTCTGACAGATGGAAACTTATAGTCATAACTTCTGAAAACAAAGTAGTTAAGAAAAATATGCCTTTTATTCCCCCATAATTTAAGATCTAAAATAACAAAAATACCTAATTTATTAATCTCCTGTCTGACTAGGATGTTATGGTTTGCTTCATAAATGTATGAATGAAGATTTTTGAAAAATATATTCCTTTGACCTAGCAGAGAAAAAAACAAAGACTTTTTGCTCTTTCCTAGCTATTTACACTACAGGGGTAGATAAGATAATCAAAATATTATGTGCTGTAAGGATAGGAGAGGCTAGTGCACAAAAAATTCTTTAAAGAGGATGTTTGATAATTGAGGCTTTTCAAGACTCCTATGCTTGTCCTTGAACCTGCTATAAGAAGACAATTTTCCTGTGTAATCTATGTACTAGCTGGAGGTTTGCAGGTTTCTCATTTGACTGCTGACAACACTGGATCAGGAGTAACAGTCTCCATAGAAAGTCATCTGAATATCTTGAGGGATTGTGATTGCAGGCGCGGAGCCTGTGGTCCATGTGCCATGCATTGCTGTGTAGTGCCAGCCTGTGCCCCTCAGTCTGCTGAGATAAACCTCTGTAGGAGACAGAGCTCATCTGGCAGGCAGTGGAGCTCACACTTGCCTTCAAGTAACAAGTAGCTGTGGCTGTGTACTAGGAATTGTCCTTAAATGCAGTGAACACAAGATTTTGGGGTCTTTACAAAAATAGTTGTAGATGTGATACAGTCTTGAAGAGGAAATGAAGAAACTATGCTGTGGACTTCTCTTAAGTGCAAAGATAAGCTTTAATGGCAGATTGCTAAAACACTCCCATCACAGAGGTTTTCAGCATGAAAGTGGCATAGTTATTTTCCCAGTAGAAATGACCTCAGAAACAAAATGCTGAAAGATTCCTAATGGCAGTTAGTCTGCCGTGGAAAATGTATGTGGAATATATGTTTTACTGCCAGCCTTGCAAGACAAGTCTTGTTGGGTATCCAGGAGGGTCTTTCTGAGTCTGGTGCAAGCTCACACATTGACTCCTAGCATAACAATCTCTCTCTCAGTCTTTTCTTTAAAAATGTTGAGGGCATTACTCTCAGCTTTAACTAGGGCTTAATTGATCAAACATTATTCTCTTTCCAGCATACAAAGCTAAAGCTTCAAATTTACTTATTTCCTTCAGGATATTACATTAAAAAATTTTTTGTCATGTAACTTAGAAGCAAAATATAATGACTGTTGCCTTTTTCTCTGATGACTTCCTCCTGTATTGAGGATTTCTTTGAATTCCCTGGTGACATGAAACCAGCAACAGGACACTGGTTATGTAGCAATAGGCATCCTAAGCCTATTCCATTTTTTCCCAGTTTGTTGTATAGCCTGTTGAGCACACTAAGGACTAGGTCCTTGAAAAACAGATCAAAAGATAATAGCAACTTCAGGAGAAAGATTTTAGAAGTCATTTAGTTTATTACTCTGGCAGTACAAATTTTTTCCCAAAGTTTTTTAGAAGTGTTGTGTGCAACCCAATTTTAAATCCTAACCACAGAATAACACATTCCTCTTTTATTGCTGTATGACTTGGGATATGGACACCATCAGTTGTCACTCCTATGGTCCAATGTTTCATTATATAAAGAAAAATAATAAATAAGGAAAACCCTCCTTATTTGAAGGGAAACTTCTACATATCAATGATACACAGAAACATGTTTTTACATGGATCCCCTTGTGCTAGAAGTCAGCTATAGTCTTCTCAGTCTCTCAAAATTACTAATAGTAGTATGGTATGTCCTCAGGAAGAGGCACAATACTGAATGATGTGGGCTGTGGTTTGGGCAATCCTTTCAGAGATGCTGGAGCCTTGGAGCAGGACAGGACCCTTCTCCATCCTGAATCTTGAAATCTCTGCAGCTGTCAGACCTTCCTTGAGTTTTCTGTATGTGCTTTTCCACATATTCCCTACTCCAAGCAGCTGGATGCTTTTCTTGTTCCTCACCCCAGACCTGAGCTCTGCCTGGCTGTGCTAATGGAGGGGCCCAGGTTGGTGGCTGCGCTCACATTGCCCACAGCTGGCATGAAGGTACAGAGAGAAGCAAACTATTCTGTGGACAGCTTGAGCATTTCTAGAAAACAAGGGGGCAAAAGAAGGAGGTGTAAGGTGTTAGCCATGTATGAGTGTTTCATACATAGGACTGCCTGCAACATGAGAAGTAGGATGAAAACTGATATGCTGAAGAAGATGCTAACAGTAGCTAAATTCATGAGAAGAAGGAGTCTGCACAAATGAGAGAGAATATGGAGGAGGAGAGAGCAGCCGAATAGGTCACTCAGGCCTGAGCATGTGATGTAACCGGTGGGACAAGATAGCCAAGAATTGTGTGTTTCCTCCATCCTGCCTCCCTGTCTGAGCACTGAGTACTGAACTCTTTGCTGTAGCAGCTGCCAAGGAAATGACAATGCAGAACAGAAACCTGGGTGCTTCTCAGTTTTGTTACAATAGTACTCTTTAAAAAAGGGTGGAAGGAAAGTGGTAGAGAAATACGGTTTTTTTTAGCAGTGTGACTGATTCTGAAGCCTGCACTCTGTATCAATATCTGTATTATCGGACATAAATATTTCTGGATCAGCAGCTCTTTCTCATTTTGCTGTTAGATCAACTTTGTCCAAATTTTTGTTAAACCTGTGCTTTTATTTTTCTTCCTTATTTGCTCCAGATTGTCTCTATTTCCCTATAAGGCAATATCCATCAATGTATATTGCCCATAAAGCAATATCAAATAAATGCTCTATTTTGCATACATCCAAGGTAAATCTGCTTAGGCAGAATTGTGATTTCTTTTTCCTCTGTATAGAAATGCAAACTGTGCTGCTCCTGTTGTAATAACCCATGGCTTTGCACGTGCATGCATTTGCAATTTACCATTGCTGACACAATAAATCTTTTAGCTGCTTAACTGCTCAGGTTCTTCTGACTTTTCAACATCTTTTTCCTGTACCTTATCAATAAAATTATTCTTATTATGAGTAGCATGGAAAACAATTTTATGCTTGTAGACTTTATAATTTGTAGAGTGTTTTCTTCTTCTTCCATTATTTCTTAGGCTTCAGCCTGTTAAGTCTTCCAGAACCATCCACAGATAGCATCACTATTTTATAATTCATATTTTCTGCCTTCCCAGTTTTTACGGATATGTGACTTGACTAAATACATTAAAAAATTGAGACAAACTTCTGAACATTTTCTTCATGGATGTGTCTCTAGATGTTACAGTAATCTTTATATGTGAATGAATGCCCGATTGTTTTTAAAAAGTAAATAAAATACCTTTATGTCCCATCCTCCTTTGTACTCCTTGTTTCTATGTGATGAAGACTTCTTAACTCAGTAATCCTGTGCATTTCCCTTTTTTAGTTGTTCATATGCTCTCAGAGTTTAATCTTCTTTTTATGCGGCCAAAGGTAAGTATCCTGAAGATCTTCATGGATATCCATGAGCATTTCCTATTGCTTATGGATTTAAGCAAAGTCTTAAAGGAATCATATTCTACAGTAATACAAACAGTTCGAATTTTTTTGTTACATCAGGAATCTGTTTCTCTACAGTGTTGTCCTGTTAAGCATTGCTTAAGATATTGAGTCTTTATGGATCCAGAATCCAGAGTTCCAGGAACAAAACAACACAAGGTTTTTATAGCAAAGCTATGAGATACGATTACAAATAAGATCAGTATATGAGCTGCTGTCTTAGTAGATAAGGTAAGTGTTACACTTTTATAATAGGACCTTGTGATGGTTTGTGGGCTGGTGTCATAAGCAAAGGACATATTGGGTCACTAGGTCATCAAGGTGATGCCTCTAAGCATGTCACCAAGAAAGGGTTTAAGTCTTTACATATGAGAAAAAAGGGGCTGTAAGGGCTGTGGAAAAATCCTTCTAGATTCTATGTGAGCACTATAAATAGCAGGACAACTCCTTTCTGAGATTTGTGAAATTCATGACACAAAGTGGTGGCATAGAAAGAATCATATATGAATAAAAGTATGGCCTTAAAGTAATCACTTAAACCAGATGATCCAGCAGGGCATATAAAAACATATTTCCTCACATATGCCCTATGAAACAGCAAATTTAAAGTGAAGTAAAAATTTAAGTTAGCCTGTTACTCAACTAGACAGTGTCAGGGATAGGATGTTGTTGATGCATGGGGCAGAAGAGAAGCTGACCAAAGAGGAAAGTGACTTGGAATTAAGTAGCTTGATTGTAGCTTGAGGAACTGTCACCTCCAGCTGGCTGCAGCTAATGGCCAATACAAATCCTCTCAGGCAAGTGTTCAATGCAAATGGATGGCCAAAGCCCTTCAGGAACACACAGGAACAGTTTTCAAGACCTTAACTCATGGATGCAGAGCCAGCTTGCATAAGTGAAGATCTGAATGAGCTGAAGAGCCGGAAGGTTACAACAGTAGGTGTTGAGAAGGCCTCAGTATACCTTTTAAATAAGCAGCATGGTCTGTGGGACCATCTAGCTCCTTCTGTACCTCCCTTGCATCTTGAAGATGTGAATGGAAAAAAGAATATCTTCTCATGTTGGGTGCTGGTGTATTTCTGACATGTTCATTTTATCGTTATGCACAAATGTCAAGAAGACATTTCTCAGATCTTCCTACAATCCCTGTATGACGGTTGAGCCATGAGGATGAATCCTACAATTTCAGCTCTTAAGTGCTGGGTCCTAAATTTCAGTGCTGTTGTTTCCTAACCTGTACCTTATGGTGAGCTTTAAAGGAAATTCAACTCTTATGTGGATAAAAATAATACTGTGGTACAAGATAGAAGAAAAAGAAAAAGGAAGGATGTCTTTTGGTCTGGGGAGTTCTGAATCACCCACCTAGCCTCTTGCCTTCCTGAAGGGAGAGATAGGAAAGGTAATTCTCTTAATTTCATGTTCATTGAAGTATCAAAATGCAACTTTATCACAGCCATTTCTCCAAAATAATGCACAATTATTTTAATAACTTACTGAATAAAAAAAATAAAAATTTGCTCACAGAACTATTGCATAATTGAATTGTTTACTGTGATAAAAAACAGGATAGAAGTCATAGAGGTGTAATCAATTCTGTACTGAATGCTTTGGAAAAGCTGGTTAGTATCACTTTCTGCAGCCCCTAGCTTGCTTTTCAAGCACTGAGTAGTCTTGAGACTACTGAGTATTCTATGAGACAAGATCAGCGGTACTGGTGACTTGGTCGCCATGGAAAGAAGAGTAACCCCCCAAGAGATAATAATGAAACATTGGAAATCAGCAAAAATTGTTTAAGCATTGTGAGAAAATTTCTAGAAGCACTAAATGAACACTTACAACTGAAGAGACTTACTTAAATATGAATTTGCTGTCGTATTTGAATGGTGCTCATTGTCAGGCTACGGCACTTGAAAAATTAGAGACATTCAAGATACCTGAATTAGTATTTGCCTTCGTAGTACCTGAATTTACAGTATGCTGAGTGTCATAACATCCAATAGCAAATTGTTGTCAGAGAGGTTGAAAACTGTCATCACCATTCAGTATGCTGTAGGAAAAATCCAGAGATTTGGTGTTCACTATGAAAAAAGTTAACTGGGAACCATGTAATTTTTCTTGTCTCTAGGTGACTGTCAGTTTCCAATTAGAGAGCAAAAAGATTTCACACAAAAATATTTTGTTATCTCCCTAACTAGAAAAAATTAACTTTACATAGTCTACTACTACTGTTATAAGTAGTGTGAAATGCTAATTTACTGAGAATTTCTAATAAAAAGAGATAATCTCTCCTGAGACTCCCGAAACATAGATTAAAAAGGCACCAGAAGGACACAATCTAAAAGCTAAAAATAGATGAAATAAAACAAGAACCACTGCTTAACTCCAGGGTAGAAGAGGAGATTGAAAAGTCTAGGATATCATCAGGGAGCTAACACTCTTTTAAGAGCCAGGACCAAGAGCTGAGGATGTTGAGAAGGTTGGCAGGACTATGCCTGCATTAGCCCTCATACAGACTCAATACATCCCAATGAACAGAATAGTATAGGGCTGGGAAGAGGGATCAGCGCTGGCCAAGGAATATGTGGCCACCACAGCAGCACCACTGAGGAGGAAGGCCCAGGCACAGCCAGGAAGCCAAGTCAGCAGGTCAGAGATGGCCAGGGGCTGCCTGAGCTGTCATGCAGTTCCCAAGCCAGGGAGGGAGAGGTGGTCTTATTTCACTCTTATTTCTTTCTGGGAAAACACAGTGTTTTCCCAGCAGCTCCATTCAAGGTTGCACCACGGCAGAGATGACCTTGAACACAGGCACTTGAGAGATATTTAATGACGATGGTAGAGTTGTTTATGTCCCAATAACTTTGCATGTGCTGCACATGGAGCAGAATTTACTCAGAAGTGTAAGGCTCATGGTCTTATAAACTTCCCTTCCATTTTCAACTGCTGCTTCCACAATCATAAAACAGAAGGGACAGAGTACTAACTCAAGTCACTCATGGATGAAAATCTGAATTGTGCATGGCATGGGACCAGAATTCTGTAGAACTTGTCAAATGATGTGGTAAAGAAAATAGAACAGGCAAAATAATTTCATTTATTAGATAGGATAAAACTAGTCCAAAGCCTGTTTATGCAAAACTTTTTGTGAGAAAGTGATCTACCCAAAATGGTTTATACCGTGGCAGGACTGCGCACTTCATGGCTGCAACTTCTACTGGTCCAGCACTGGGAGTTCAAGAGATAAAGGCACTGTGTTCCTAGCATTGTGGTGTAAAGGCCTTTGTTATCCATGGCTTCAATGCCACCAGAATCTCATCTAGATCATCTCTCTCAAACCTAACGTTTACACATGAATTTTATCCCACCTTGAAAGAGAAGATGTATTGTCTCTTGTGTGTGCAAATGGGAAGTGTATTTAGAAAAGAGGTGGAATTTTGGTTTCACGGAGTTATAAATTTAACTGTATCTTATTCACTAATGTGAATTTGTTTTTAAAGAATGCATTTCTTTAATTCTTTAATTTTATTTTAAAATGTTCTCCGAATTGTGTAAGATTGCAAAACTCTTTGAAACTCTTAATCTAAAAGAATGATGCAGGATGATTTCCTGATGTGATCCATGAACCTAACGTAACACGTTTGGTCTTTACAATGATGACTTAATCTCAGTGTGAAACATACCTTGTATTTGAGCTATTCTTACACATTTTATGTAGGCTGCAAGCAATGTAGCATGCAGTAATAAAGACACCTTTCAGAGTGGAGTTGAAAACTGTGCTCATAATCTAAGTAGCCTTCAAGCACAGCAGAAGCCCAGGCCCAGAAAAGACCTGTTGATTTTCATACTCCTGAAGGTAGTGAGCAGGAAATATCCTGCAGTGCTGGGTTCTTCTACGCTGGCATTTATACCTCTGTAGCGGCGCATTCCCCCTCCTCCCTGCCTCCCCTCTGCTTTCCAGGCTGCGGTGTGATCTGAGAAATGCTTGTTAGGCCTTGGCCTTGAAACAGCACCTGGGCTCGGCTCTTTCTGAGCTTATCAGAAACACTGTCTGTTTCCGGGAATTGCTAAGAAGCTTCTGTTTTCCTTATGACCAGCCTTGGAAAATATTACTCTGGCCTGAATGGCATAACGTTCTCACCCTTTCAAAGAAAGTGCTGACCCAAACTGTGGCCAGGATGAAATATTGTTGTGACTGAAGCCCACTCTCTTGCGGGCCTATAAACAGTGGTCCAAAATGGGGCACTTTGAGCTCTCCTGGACCACAGCAAGCCTGCAACCAGCATCTCCCTCTGAGTGGGACGCCTTTCAGAGCCAGCAGACCCTGAGGTTTGCTATACCTGGAGGATCACTGAATCACGACGTGTCCTGGGCCGATACCTTCTCTCTTCAAGGCCTGATCCTTCACCCGTCAGGAGATACAAAAGCATCCAAAGTGAGTATTTTCACTGACCTCTGAGGGGAATTTTTCCCAGGCACCTTGCTTGCACAACCTGTTTCTGTCTGTGCGTTCTCCGGTGCGCATGTTATAGCAAATCTGAGAGAAATGATGCTTTCTTAGATGCTTAAGTACCTTGGGATATCAAAGTAAGTTAGGCCTGTAAGTAAGGTTAAGTTATAATCTTAAATGCTGCTAACCATTCTTTTGCTAAATTGTTAAACATAAGTTATAAGCTAAACTAAGTGTTGCTGAGTGTTGTTAAGTGCCCTTATGTTAAGTTCGACATTGAAGTTATAACAGGTTAAATGATGTTAGCTGTTATTCCTCTGTTAGATTGTTAAGGTTAAGCTACAAACTAAGTAATATGGTAAGTTGGGTATAAGTTAAGTGGTTTTCCTACATTAAATTGCTAGGCTCAGGATGTAAGTTAAACTAAAGTACTGTTAAGTTTGAGTGTTGTTAAGCTTTTAGGCCGTGTTCCTTTTTATCCTTGCCTGCACTGTCTTTTGACACACACACCCACACACACGCACATCCCCTCCCCCCCCCCCAAAAAAACATACACTACCCCTAGATAGTTCTCAGTTCATTCCTTTTTTGATTGCCTGGATATTGTTTAGTTTTGCTGTTGCTTGCTTTCCCTTGTTGTGTCTTAGCTGTCCTCTAAGTAGTAGAGTGAATCTTGCCAGCAAACTTGTCATGCTCTGTAACTTAATATTAAATCTGACTTTTGCTCATACTCTTGCCGATGATTTTTTAAGTGATCTCAAACACTATCATTCGTAACAATTTCTAAGCCTAACTCTGGCTGTATTCAGTCTAGTATGGGAAAAGACAAATGTTTGAATATCAAGTCACATCAGTTTTAACATCTTAACATCTGGGAGGTCTATAAGCAATTCTGAACAATTTTTCAGCACAGACTAGAAACTGAACTGGGAAAAGATCTAATCTCTGGCAAGGGTGAATCTGTATCAGACTGTGAAGATGAGCAGCAGGAAGCTGTTTGTATACAGATGTATGTTAAGGACCCAGGACTCGGGCTTGTTTCCTGTTAAATGGTTGAAACTCAGCATGGGGATTGCTTTTACCTAGCATTAAGTACGAATAGCCTCCTTGGGGCATGAGCCTGAGCATCTCTGCAGAAAGTAGGAAACCGAAAGGAACTCCATGTGCATGCACAGACTTAGGTCTTTGTGTTCCTCCACTGCTTTCTACCACCGGTTTGCTATTGTTTAACATTCAGTGTCCATATGCTATTTCTACCCTTTACCGGTGTCAGGTGTTGAACTACAGAGGCACATTTGCTGTTGCACAACCAGGTATTTGGAGGTAAATACAAATAGAAATTAGCTCATCCTTATGTGCTACTGAATAGGAACAAAATGAGAAGGCCCTTGTTATGAAAATTATGAAGGAAATTGCCTTGGCTAAAATATCTCTTAGGCAAAGTAAGTTCCTCAAACAATATCAGAATTTTGCATGCTTCCATGTACCTTCACACTCAGCTGTATACCTTGCTTGTAACTTTGGTGGAGGACTGCAGACATATAAATAAAAATGTCAAGAGAAAATTATCAGCTAACCATTATTTTGCTTCCCTTTTTGACTAGTCGTTCCCAGTCCCCCTTTTGGCAAGTGTCTCTTATCATTTACGATGCTGGCAGGAGATGAAACACCCTAGTAGCATAACTAGATGAGAAAATTAATGTGGAATCATAATGATGCACCTCAGACTTCTGGCATCTTTATAAATTTCACCCAACAACTTTGGTAATTAAATGTTCAATTTTCCAAAATTAAATGCTAAGGACAGGAAAAAACTTATTTGGTAACTTTTCGAATTAGGTAAGTGGAGATAAATTGTGCCTAATTAAGTTGCTGTTGCAGGTTTTTTCATCTGAAAAACAAAAGCAGCCTTCTGTTCTTAGTAGTAAAATTTACCACCATATCATATAATTACTCTTCCCATTTTCTCATTCCCTGTCTCCTAGAGAATTTTGTTCTTAAAAGGCAGTAGTAGCTTCTGATAGAAATCACAATAGTGCATTATAATTACAAAGGAGAAGAGTAGTGGATATGCCAAAAAACAAGCAGTAACTATATATACAGGTGCGGAAAAAAGTGTGTCTGAATTGTTTCTTCTTTTTCTTTTTTTTTCCTTTGGGTTTTTTTTTCTTGTTTGTTTCTGGGCTTTTTTAAAAATTTTTTTTCTGCTGGGGAAGAGGATTGATTGTGGCAGATTTCAAAGTTAAAGGGTATATCTTCAAGGAAAAATATATATGTCTGCCTTATTTGCATGTAGAAATCCTTTTCCTACAAGCTTACAAGTGCCTGAATCCTTTCAGCGTATATTTCCACACGTATTCCATGTCTGACCAGAAAAGTAGACTCTCAGTCGTTCTGAGGCTCTGCATAATCCAGGAAATCTGTAGAAAGTTCTGGAAAAATGCCCCACTGTTGCCCCAGTAGTTTGCTCTCTGCAATCACACTCTACATGCAGTTCTTGAAGAAAAAACCAAAACTGAAACGAAAAAAAATACACAAACAACAACAGCATCAAAACAACAATAAAAAAATCCCTGGCTCTTATATGTCTCCTTTGTTTTTTAAAGCATAGGTTGAGGGAGGGAAGAGAAAAATCTTTCTTAAATGCTTGTTTCCTTCAGACTTTTTCATGCTATATTCAAATTTGCTTTATTTGCATGTTGAATAAACTTTATCAGTAGTTTTAATTCTAGATGTTATTTATCTTGCCTTACTATGAAAGTTTTGGGCTAATTAAAGTGAGGAAAGGCAATGCTTTAAAGTAATAGAGGGATAATATTTGATTTAGTTCAGCAGCCATTCAACTGACCTTAGATTGCAACAAAAATTTTCAGAATGAGTTTGAGAAGAATATGTAACAAATACGCTCATCAATATTAAAAACATGAGAATTTTCTGGTTGCTGTCTTGGCCTTTTGGGGGATTTATTTAATGGATCTGATCTCATGTTTCTGAGTTTCTATGAGGCTGGAATATGCAGCCTTGCAAAATCCTCATGACAACTTGGAAACACATCCAAGAAGATAATTTTTTAGCTACAAAGGTTTGGACCAGGAGCAATGCCAAAGTCGCTTGCTCTGTAATCACTGTGATGATTTAAAAACATCTGCAGAGTAACTCTTGCTTATCAAAGAAAAATTAATAACTAGTAGCCAGTCATGTTCAATACAGCATGTGGAAGAGTTTATTCCAGTGGCAGTGGTGAGGAAAGGCAGTTTTGGTTAATTTTTGCCGAAGTGTAGTGGGTGTTTTCTAGAGCAATTTGTTGAGAATGCAGGTCAGTTGGGGCAGAGTATGGTATGAGAGTAGATGAGATGGCTTTGTTAAAGGAAAATGGATATGACAGTGTGGGAAAGAACACAGAAACTGTCAAACTAAGGACTGTCTTTAGTAACACTGAGTGACTTCTGGATAAGGTACAGTAGTGCCAGGCCTGAGGCTCCAGTGCTGCTGCCAGCTGGATTCCTGTCTATATACATCAGATTTTGAAAACAGAATCTTGCCCAAAGCATGTGAAAAATTTGATATATATGACGGAACAGGACTGTAACATGTGTACTATTAAACTAGTATAACCCTACCAGCTGTTTTCTCCTGGAATGCAAGTGGGAGTGGTGTGCGGACAACTCACTGTTTATACACAAAGGGCTGCATTGCTTGAAAGTTTAGTGTTGCATGGTAAAAGATTATATTCCTGAAGGAAATTAGAGTAAAATAGAAGGTTTAATTTGAAAGATGAGATAGGTCAGAGTAGCTGCATTTATATGCCAGCAACTTGCAGAAATTTGTGTATTATAAAATACAGTGCCACATTTTTCATAAGAAAAAACTAAATGCTTGCTATGGAAAGCTTTTTGTTCCATAGTTCACATGTTAAAATGACATATGGCAACTTGCTGAAGAAAATCTCACCAACTGGAGATGTGATATTATATATTTGTAAAGATTTTGTGGAGATTTTTTACAGAAGTAATTCCCAGTATCTAAATACAGCTGTTGGATGAAAGAAGAGGAATGAGGGTTTTCTATTCCTCCTATTCAGCAAAAAATTATTTCTTCATATCACAACAAAGGGGCAAAGAACCTGTGTCCCAAGTAGCATTTGACTTTTCTCTTGTGCTTTATGAAAGTGAACAGCGAAGCAGCAAGTGCCTGATCCAAATCAACAGCACTTGGAAAGTGCTCCAGATTAGCCTAATCCTCCTTACCAGACAAACCTCAGAAACGGGTTTGAAGAAATGAAAGTCTCCAAATGGGCACTTAATTCACTGGAATAATTGTAAGCTTTTCTCAGCGAGTGTGTTCAGAGATTTCTGACAAGTTCTGAAACCAGAACTGAAATTACAATAATTTGATGCCTAGGGGCTGCAGTGCAGCAGAGCTGAATAAATATGTGAGAAGGAGTACCCCTTCCCTGGAGCAGATATAATTTGTGAATTATACATCCTCCAATATGTCCCAGTTTCTGATTTTGAGTACCCCTGAGATCCCATGCAGGCTTCACAGGATGACTGGCATGCAGTTTTACAGGGTGAGTGAGAAATATATGCTCTTCGTGGATTTCTCCACCTGCCACCCCCACTCAAACATGAACAGATTCTGAAGGAATACACCACGCTTTCCTGCTTCCTGCCCCTGGCACACTGGCTTAGTCTTGTGAAAGAAAATAGGCAGGGAGGGCAGGAGAGCAGCTGCTCAGGGTGTTCTGGGGTGGGCATCCCTGAAAGGAAGCAGAAAATCAACTGCAGAAGTGGTAGCTTAGTACATCCTCCAGATAAGTTTGTGATGCTAATACTTGATACATCTCTGGTTCAAAAGTTGTTTTGTTTTTAAAACAGTCTTTGTCAGGCACAAGCTGCTCCCTGCTGACAAGTGCAGGGGCCAAGGATGAGAGGCAGGCAGAGGGAAGTGTGTATTTGCACGAAGGCTCAAGCAGCGACCAAGGAGATTTAATGATCCCGAGCTTTAATGTATCTCCTGAGCCAAGGGGTAAGGGGTGCTGCAAGAATCACCACACAGCTCTTTCTCACAACAAAGTTGTTAACTCAGGAGTCTCACCCCAGGCTGCATGGCTGCACTGTGGCAGAGCCAACCATGAACACAGGCAGCTAAATCCTGAGAAGCAGCATGGAAGTGTCCCCTCCTTACAGGGCCCTGACATCCTACAGCATTTAAAAAAACCTTGGTCTCATTTAATTTTTAAATTTAAATAGCTCCAAGCTCTTGGAACTCATAATAAGATATTTCATGGGTTGTCTTTTACAATCATCTTTCCACCAATTGGACTTTAGGTTATGGAACAGGAAAACATACTGCACATAGCAGTGTATCAGGCAGGCTATTAAAATTTATGTCTTCCAAATGCTCAGTTAGAAGTAAGCAGAATAAACACATGTTACGAAACTACATTCTCAACAGAACATTACAACTGCAGAAAGTATTAGAAATTGAAAACTCTTAACCTTGTCTTGGCTGACTGCCTTGATCCCAGTATAACATGCCACCAGTGAAGATCTGTGATTCCCTGTCCCCGTTCCTGTTGAGTCTGTTCTCCAGTTCCAAAAATGAATGTGGCAGCCACACAGTCTTCCTCTGAAACCTTCCCTTTCAGACCTCCTTCTAGCAGTACTTCTGGCAAACCAAACAACAGAAAGGGATGGAACAGAGCAGCTGCAGTAATGGGGGTGGAGGTTTTATGTGGGTATGTGAAAGAGGCAATGCTTTCCCTTGGCCCTAAAGCTGTGCTATCATATTAATTCAGTTTGGTACTGTGTGAGTTTGAGATGCCTGCATTGGCAGAAAAGTGCAATATTGTGAGAACTGAGTGTGAAGTGCTGTGAACTGTTCAGATGAGACATTTTGTAAATGGGGAAAACACCTCTCAAGTTATACTCAAATGATCTTGACAGTTTCCAAGGGTTAACTCCCAACTTCCAGTTTCCTCTCTCCTTCTCTCCCTTTTTGACCTCCAAAATGACCAAGAAAGTAGAAAAGTCAGTGTTTAGAAGCATACTACACTGGCTGCTCTGGGTTTGTAGGGATGAACTCAGATTTGACTTGAACCAGTCAAGAAAAAATATCCCTCTTTTCCTTTGCAAATGTGAACCTATTATTATTTGATTGTTATTTTTTTAGCTTTGGGTTCTGTGGTGAAACAAATCTGGGTTCTGACAGACCTGTCTAAGTGACATCTTCCCATAAATCCACCCAGGAGCAGATGCAGCTCTCATGTTGGTGAGCCAGCCCTTGTCCTGTTGTGTCTTGTGACAAATGACAGGTCTGAGACTGCCAGTACGGCTGCAGACAGCAGGCCAGCCTCTTCTCTGAGGAGTGCCACAGGTCCAATTGGGTACCCTCCTTCTGACTGGAGGGACAAAAAGGCTGGGGAGTTTATGTGAGATGCAGGGAGAGAGCTAAGCATCCTCACAGTGTTTCTGTGCTCCCCATTCCAATTGTGAGCTGCAGTTTTAAGTTACAAGCTGGAAAAGAGTAGAGGAAGGATTAATACTAGAGTCATGGCGGCTGGGCAGACCTATGGCAGTTTGTTCATATTCCTTTTAAATGCTATCGTCTTGTACACACCGAACTGGGGTTGGGCCCAAAGCTGCCAATTTGCTGTACCCAAACACAGCTAAACCCACTTTTACAAATATTGCAAAATTTGTGCAGTCCTTTTATGCTCACATGACATTTTTTTTGCTGCACAAAAATTTGTTGCTTGGGCCCTAGATGGCTTTTTATTCTCTGGGTATTTTTTTAAAATAGGTTATGCGTCTTGACTTGCTCTATATGTGCCAGTAGTTACAGAAGAGAGAAGCTGTGTCAGATGAGCTAGCTGCTGTTCAGAGTGCAACAGCTGCTCTTGGGTGGTTCTTCCTGAGATCTGGGTGCATTGTGTCTCTGCAGATGTCTTATTAAGAGTTCTGACCTCCTTTCCTCCTTCCTCCAGTTTAGATTTTGAACACTTCTTTATAAAAGTGAATTTCTCGCCAGTACTACAAAGCCAGTATTATGGTCTATGAGTAAAAAAATTCCCTACTTGTATTAATCACACATCTGAAAACTTCTGAAAAGTAATGTGTCCTGTGATTCTGTGTGAATCTTTTGTGGCAGCAACCAGTAAAAAAATGCCAGGAATTTGGCAATCCTTTTGCAATGTTTATAGTTGCCTGTTTTCCACTCATTGGGGAAAAGCAACGCTTAGGGAACTTCTTGACTCTATCCTCTGTAGCAGAGGGAATGGAATACAAGGTGGTTAAACTTGCATTGTAAGCAATCCTAGATTTTTAAAAATAGATCAAGTGTTGTCTCCCTGATAGTTACTGAATTGGCTGCTCCAGTCACTTACCAGTGAGAGGGAGGCTATCAGTGCTTGAAAGTCTGGTGGGTTAGCAAGAAATCAAGAGACAAATGAGCTCTCTGACCCAGAAAGTTTTAAAAATTCCCCTGACCCTTATATCAAGAGAATTCATTCTTGAGCCTGGAAAAAGCTCTCTACAAGGAGCTGGCAGTTTAAAAACACTGAAGCTGAGCTCCTCAGACACAGCTGCTCATTACTGGCTATTTTGTTTCACAGTCTTCCCTCCAATACAGTTCAAGTTTCATGATGGTTTCAACGAGCCCTTGGAAACAGCTGCTACATTTTAACAGAAGACTCCTGCTTTCTTATGCTGCTGAGCTTTCCCTTAGAGCAATTGACAGAATGGCTAATTTAAAAAAAAACCCCAAACAACATGGTGTTTCATCATTTCATTTTCAGAATATGATTTTGGGACCAGTCTAAGCTAATTGAACTTCCTCTTATGACACTGGGATTGACAGTATTTATAGCAACCTAATTTAAGTTTTCCCTCCCCCAAATGGATATGCTGTTAGTACTAGAGTTTAAAGAAGTACTTGGATCTCCCACCAGGCTGTTATCTGGTCTAGAAGTGGTTTTCAGGCACCTGCTGGAAGACAACCTTGTACTCTCAATAATAAGTTTGCTCATCTTCAACTGCTCTGGAATTTCAGTCTATTGGTAGAAATTAATGTGTGCTGCAGGACTATGGATTTGTGAAGTTAAAAGTTATTTTTAGGTGCTTCTCGTGGCTGTGCTGTGAGTAGCAGGGAAAGTTTTTGCACCTTATTATTATGAACATCCCTCCACTACTCATATCCACCTGCTGCTCCCCAAACTTCATTAAAAATGAGTTAGGCTTCCTTGGTGTAGGTGTTTTCAGACTCCATGTTTGTATTCTCAAGTCTTTCATGGTACCCAACACAAAACTTGCTTGTAGGTAAAAAAAAAAGATAAAACAATACTTGGTCAACAGGATTTCCTGTCATAGATTGAAACAGTTCAGAAGATGGTCACAGTATCATCATCTGCATTTTGTTAATGAGCCTCTTCATCTCCCTCATCTTTTCAACGTTTTACCATCCACCTGTGACTGTAGTTTCAGAAGAATAAGTCCTGCTGACATTTTATGACCTTAATCATAAAACAGGAGATTTTCATGGACTCTTCACAAACCTATAGAAGAACTTCTAGATGGTAAAACAAAATAATTCCAAATTGTTCAGTGTTTTGTGTACAAAACCACAGAATTTTATTTAAAAAATGTCTTTATAACTCCTCAGTTTTCTGACTGAAAGCAGCAGTCATGCTGTTTTATTCACTTTTCTTGAATGCTTCCACATTCACAAAGGAGAGTGAAATGGCTGCTATCAATGGTGTAATAGTAGCCAGCAAAATCTTTATACTCTAAAAAATTTCCACTAACTGTCCGGCCAAATAGTCCTTAATTCTACTTCCGTGGCTTTTGAGGAAAATGATGCTGAGAGCTGTAGCCACAACAAAACTTACATGTCTTGTCTAAGCTTCATGACATGGCCAGAGGTAAAGGATCAATATTTATTACTCACTCCTGAGGTCTGCTATTCAGTTGGTTTCCTTGTTGTTGTACAGCTTACATCAGTACAAGGCAGTTCACCCATATGGAAGCCATGTTTTAGCCATCACCCATTAGGTAATCCCAGCACCAGAATCTGTATTGCTCAACAGGGGTATACACTGAAATCCCACATCTGTGGAGAACTGCTGAGTCTTCCTGTGAAGATGCAGATCATGCCAGAAACACTGCTATTGTCCAAGACAACAAAATCCAGTTACATACTTCATTAGTCCCTCCCACACACCCAGTTGTTATTGGGCACATGTTTGTAAGTGGCAGACAGTATTCCTGCAGTCTGCTGAACATTTTCTTTATGACAGCAATAAGTCTAAACCAAAGCCCTTAGCTGCATCAGGCTCTGATCAGGACTGTAAAGCAGCAAGATAGAATTGCACAGGGCTGAGACTGTTTCTGCTTTGTGCTAAGAAAGAGCAGACCCAGTGTGTGTTTCTTACTCTAGCTGCCTGTCGTGAAGCTATGGAAGGCTTAATTCTTCTCAAGGATCTCTCCACTATTTAGTGGTACTGGGGAAAAAAAAAAAGTCTAGTTTATGCCAGAAGATAGTTCCCAAAGGAACTCACTGCCAGTGTAGCCAGAAATGAATTTTATTCCAGTGTAATCATAGCCAGAATTATCACTGCTTGAACAAGTTTAGACTAAGGCAGTTATTTGTTTAGGAAGATAGAATAGCATTCAGTAATAAGTATATCTTTTAAAATATGTGATTTTTGCACCTGCCTAAGAAATACACTATTTCTGACCTACACTTTTTGAGGTGCAATTTTGGAATTGTAGTGTCAAGATGAACCTCCTTTGGTTTTGCTCTCCGCCTTCTCCCTGCCTCCTCCTTCACCAAGGTCTCATGTCTGAAAGCACTCCATTACCTTTTTCTTCCTTATCTCATACAGGAAGCACAGAGAAAAAGGAAGGCATCCTTAAAGATTTTGGTCCATATCTCATCTGAAGCAAAGGGTTTAGGAGCTAAAAATGCACTGCTTTTGATTCTAAATGGTATTCCATTAAATTTAAAAGAAGTTTTTTGTTGAATTCACACAATTTTGAAAGAAATATGTCTGGAATGTTGTATACTACACTGGTGTCAGACGCTAAAGAGCACAAGCTGAGTGTCTTTAGATATGTGTGATACTGGCTGAGGCTGCCTGTGACACCGATGTACCAGGGAATAGGAGGCCACAAGAGAAACAAGCACAGTTGTTCCATGTTTTGTTTGCCATCACTGGATCTTCACATTAATTCTTGGTTGTAGTCAGACTTGCATCTTGCTCTACAGCTGCCAAAGTAATGCTTCATATGAGAAGTAGAGGACTGCTCTCTACAAGGAAGACTGCAGCTAATATTTATTTGGCAGTATGATACTTGAATTTGCTTTGCAACAGGATACTTAACATTCTTACTGAGTATGTACTTAATATGAACTACATATTTTCCTTTCAGCATTAACTTATTTCAAAAAAACCCAATTCTGCAACACAAGTGGATTTGATTATACCATCTTGGCTTTCAATCACATTTGAGAGAAACGCCATTTCACTGTCAGAGAATACAGTTATTAAGGCATAACTATTTATTTTCATGTCTAATTTCACCTTATCACTAAGGGCTGATTTTTTCCTTTTGTTCTCTGTTATTGTTCACCTAGGTGTTTACCTCCAAGATTTATTCAAGTGACTGGAAGGACAGATGACCTTTCCTCTTTCTGCAAGTTATTTTGATAGCAGACAAAAGAAGGCTCCCATTTCAAGATGTCATGCAAGAGGATGTCTGTCTTCTTTATGAGTTGTACTACTAAGCAACTGTGCCTCTTGCAGTGCTGGATGTCTTGGATTTGTTTTGGAGAAAAAAATAACAACAAACCACCATCCACCCTATCCCTTCCTATTTTCTTCACTAAATCTCTGTGAAATGAAATGCTTACAGTGCCTCAAGTAAAATGTGACATATTTAAGAGAATGGGGAATCAGTATCTGCAAAAAGAGTAGCAGATGATTCAAATACAGTTCAATTTTAGTTATTTATGGGGTGTCAATTGTGTTGAAGTTGAAGCTGATCAAATTAGACAATAGTATTTTTGCCTACACCACAGGCAGCAGTTTCACTTGTTCACAGACTACATATAATAATTAAACAGACAGTATGTTCAGAATTCAGGGGGGTGTGCTGTTACTTAGGGAAGCAAAGTACTTAACAGATATTACAATATGTGAACTATCAGGAAATTTGATAGAAGCTAATGCATTCTCCAAGCTCTAAAATTAAGCTGCCTATTTATGTACTGGCATATGGATTTAGGAGCTATACCTGGAGTCTTTTAAGGCCAACATAAAGAAGTCAAGATTTATCCACAAACTTACACCCAGAAATGTGCGACCACCTAACTGTGTATGAAGACTAATACTAACTCCTGCTAACAGCATTGAAACTTTGAAGTTTATTTACTGTGTTTAGGAAAATCAGGGTGTACTTTATATTCACCAAGAATTTGGTTTATTTATTGGCATCCGTTTTTTCTACAATTATTTTTCACACAGCATCATCCAGTCAATTTTTTTTTTCAATCCATGGCAAATAAAGACTAGACAGGTGTTCAGATTTAATGAACTGGTGTCTTAAATAAAAGCTGTTGTGGAAAGAAAGTCGTAAAGAGGAAATTTTATAACTGATCTGCCAAAGTAATATTTACAAGATTTTTATTTCCAGTGAAGAACTAATGCTAACTGTTTTTTGGGAGAAGAATTTTGGTCTGTTTTAGTTCCTGCATCTATGAATGTAATGTACATCCTATGGATTGGAGTAACACAGGAGTAGTGACTACAGAACTGTGGAGTTATGCTGCAAAATAGTAAGTCACAGACCTGACTGCCAAGATGTGCACAAAAGGTTGAGAATTGGTAGTAATACCTGTACATTTTTTTTTCTTCAGTTATGTGTGTGCAGTAAAATATCTGACAACATAGTTATTGAAGAAGTGTTTATTGAATATAAGTGTCTGGGAGGGCACTACTATGGTGTGGGTTTTCTTCTACTATGAAACCACAAATTTGGGGTATTTGGTAGCGTGGAGACGAGGGAGGAAGAAATGAAAATCTTTGACTTTCTTGTTGTCAGGCTAGAGACAGCTGCACAGTTTATATCCCTTTCATTACCTAGCCTTCAAATCTTCTGTGGTTCTGTGATCTCTAGACAGGATAGGTTGAGGTGTCCTACCATTACAGTGAACATACATATCCTGAAAAACAGAATGGATAGCTAATATCATATTATGTGGAGAAGAAATCAAAGCATCAGTGATAAAAGTGGGCTGAGAGCAGAAAGTAGGCTTCTTTATGTGTACATGAGCAAATGTTGGTTTGCTTTAGTGTTTATGTGGATAGGTAACTGGCCTGAAAAGCTGTGTTATAAGGTAGTCAGGGTCTGCTTATTCCTTGCAAGAGCTGGATCCTCAGGCATTTTCTGTTGGGCAACCAATTTTGTGGTTCCTCCACTCAAGGAAATGCTTATCTGTCAGTCCTTGTGAATTATGTGGAAGGTGTTGAGTGATGTGCTTGGAGAAATGTGGAGGGGTTTGAGTTTGGGGTTTTGTTGACCATTTTTTAATTGGCTTGGTAGAGAGTTTGGGATTTTTTTGTTTGTTTGTTTGTTTGTTTGACTTTATCATCCTGACTGTTTTGGAATATTACACCAACTTTCTTGCAACAGAAGACACATTTTAGTCTTTTAGACCAGTTTGTAACAACCAACCTAAAACCAACTCTCTGAAGCTTGGTAAAGTTACCAGCTGTGCAGATCCAGCTACACATGAGCCGAAAGGGTGCTGCGGTTTAGAAGCATCCATGAGAGCTCCCATTTGATTAAGTTGACATTCAGCACCTATTCATCTTCAAGACTGACCTATGGCCAGAAACCCCCCCTCTTTTTTCTCTCACATCTATACTAAAACTTGCAAGTACTTGTAAAGAAAGTCCAGATATCACAAAAGGATTTCCCAATATTATTCTCGTCTTACTGGCAACGTACTTTTAATCAACATAGACTCCTCTTTTTCCTTTTCCAGCTTCATCTGTTGCTACAAGCATTTTTGTATTGGGTTCTGTGGAACTCTCCAGGGAAGTTTGCCACTTGTTTGGTCTCTGGCTGCCTTCTCTCAGGGGGAAATAACTGTGCAGGGCTGTAAGAACTGGAGCTCTTGGGTGAGAGTTCCAAAGCAAATAGAGAAATTGCAGAAACTCTCAGGAATTTAAGAACAGAAGAAAAATAGCAAAGGTTAACTTGTCAGGTAAATTCATTTTAGAAATATATTTTTTTCATCTTAAATCTTGCAGACAAGTTGTCTACCGTCTTAGCTTTTTATTTATCTTTCTCAATGCTAGATAAAGAATGGTCTTCAAATTCTTATGGTATTTGGTACCCATACAGGTCAGTTGCTGTGGCCAAGGAAGTTACAGCGGATGTATATAGAGACCTCAAACCTTGAAACCTACATAATATGGAAAGTGAAAGGAAAACTCCAGGGCACAGAAAAGCACAGAAATCCAAAGCCTTAATAAAGGTTTTCAGATTTTTTGCACTATAACTTGATGGAGTCAAAGAGGTTACTTTGGACAAAAGATAGCTTGGGCCAAAGGCACTATCTCAGTATAGTGTAAAAATTGTACTAATAAAATTAATACACTGACATATCAGCCTTTTTAATTTAAAAAACCCAACCCAACCCCCCCTCCCCAGAAAAACCTCCAAAACCCAAACAAGAAAAAAAGGCAGGAACTGTCATGACAAAAGCTTTGGCTATGTGAGAGTTGTGCACTTCCTTGTTTATCCTGTGTGACCCTGACTGCCAAGGTTAGGTGTCAAGGATTTGCAGGCAATGTATCTGAAAGGTTGTCTTTTTGATATGCAGATTCCATGCGCTTAGCAGAGAGCTGCCAAGAGATTGCTGGTAGAAATACTGGTAGAGCAGCAGATGGCCTATGAGCTTAGGGGTCCAGTCTAGATTGACACCTTGAAATTCCATGATAGTTTCACAGGGCAAACTTTGTGGATGAGTTTCCCCCACGCTTTTAAAGTTCTATAGACTGAAATGCATTTGAGAGAGAGTAGGAATTGTCTAACCAGAGTAAACTTACTTTGCCTTATTGTCATTACAGATCATCCACAATACTAGTAATAAAGAAAACAGAGAAGAGTGTACTGCATCTGATGTTCACATCTATTGATTTCAAGAGCCTGTTGCTTTATTATGCTGCTTTCTGTTTAGTTCTCTGGCAGATGTCACATAGTTTGAAGCAGAGTGAGCAAGGTAACTGCAAAGATGAATAGATTTGTGTAAATAAATGTGATTTTGTATACCTCAAACAAAATCCAGAGAAGTAGTCTTCTGTTACTGAAGGAAAAGAACTAATAAAATAATAAATACCTTACATTAAGTTAAAAAAAACCTTAAGGGAAAAAAAGAAGTTGTACATAACTATCAGAAAGCAAAAGTGCAGAACCTGAAAGGGCAACTGGTGAAACTGCCTATCTTCAATTCTGGCTCCTCATGGGACTAGTCTTGAAAGTGCAGAATCATTCTACTATTTCTGGAAAAAAAAAAATTTGTGTTCATTCTTTCTGTTATAGAAGAACTTTTAAAGTAATTATCCTTTTGCTTCCTCTTTTAAAAATGCTATAGGCTTTTTTTTTAACATCTCTTTCTTTCCCACAAAACCAGACTGGGGACAGGAAGAGCTCAGGACTAACTTCAAACGAGGTATTTAACAATGGCATTAGTTCTCAAACTGTTTCTGGCACTTGCATCATTGACCTGCTTGCTCCTTGTCTGGTTTGCTTTCAAACCTCACCAGAAACAGCTTTGTATTTTTTTTGTAATGTTACACTTGCACAATGTTGCCTGATTGCAGAAGTTCAGACTGTCTCTGACTCACAGAGGAAGGAGCTTAGCACCAAGCCGCCCAGGGCTCTTCCCAGAAAATAAGGCAAGAAAGAGGGTGTAGGAAAATATGTACTTGCTACTTTCTACAGGGACCTGAGCCCAGTTTTCCTGTTTTCTGAGAGAGAGCATCCTGCTACTGAAAAAAATGAAGTTGATGAATGGGTAGCTATTATAGCATGTACTCAAAAAGGAGCAAGAGAAGAAATCTGTTTGCTGGGGCTTGCTCTAAGTATCTTTTTATTTCAATCCTCTGAGGGCACAGAGAAAATTAGGCAGCTAAACATTTCAGAAATGAAAAATACTTTTTTCCTACAAATGTCATTGCTACCCTGCTTTGGGGTTAATTCAAATGTTCCTCCCCCCATCACCTGCCTGAAAAAACAAAAGGACATGTCTGTTTACAGGTGTGGGTGATGTTCATCCATACCTGATAGGGTAGAAATCAAATCTCAGTGAAAAAGAGTGGTATTCCCTATAAATTACTTCGGATAAATACTTCATTTTTCTCAGAAACTTCCCTTCCATATGAGAGTTATCTAGCAGAAATTCCAGGGCTTACAACATAAAAAATGTATTGCTATCAAGTTTTTCTGACAGTCATCTTGGAAGTTATTTGGAACAATAATACACATGGAGCTTCAGGGAAGCTTCTGGCTCTGTTTAAGTGAATTAAACAGAGTAGTGGGAAAATGTTTCTTCATTCACAAAATCAAATCACCACATTCTTTGCTGGGCTCCTTTGTGCAGCTGCTTTGTACCTAGCCTTGTTGCTCAGCCTTTTGCACTTGTCCGTCACTCAGCTGAACTGAGCCAGAACTGTTCAAATAACTGTGGAACATGAGAAATGAGAGGTGTGCTACTCTGTAGCTCCTTGCAGGGCAAATAGCATGAGTCACAGGAGGTAGAACTTCCTATCATGAATCATGCATCCAAATGCCACCAGTGAGTATCTGGCTGTTTCGTACATGTGTAAGAAATATTTTCTCCACCAATGATTTTTTTTTGTCAAGTCCTTTTTGAATACCATATACTACAGCTGCAGATCCTTGAGCAGAAAGCTGATGGGGAAGTAGAGGTTCGCATGAGTGAAAAGTGGGCAACAAAGAGATGCCCTCATGCTGCTACCAGACACCAGACTTTGTTGCACTGTCTGCAGATATGGCCTATATTCCTCTCCATGGCAGATGTGGACATAGCCTGCAAGGAAAAACTCAGATGTATCCACAGTCCACTAATAGAGAGGCTGAGGATCAAACCCTCTCTGTCCTATTTTTACCTCTCTGAAATTAATTGCAAAAATTATTTGAAAAGCCTACCTGCTTTTTGCCCATCTCTCTTCTGTTTCCCTTCAACTGAAAAAAGTATCTGCAATTCTGGAAATGCACATATTCATGCTGCTGTATCACAGTAATTCCTTCAAATTGAAAATAAGTATAGCTGAATTACTAAATGCATTTTATAGACGGAAGAAAACAGGGTAAAAAGGTAGGAAATATAATCCTAAATATATAAGATCTGTAAAAGCAATCTATTTCTTATGTTCAATTTTTGTGTTCATTTTTATGCACCTGATAACTGAAAAAAACATGACCTAAATTCCTGCCACTGTTCTTTCGATAACTGAACAGCCTCCACTGCATATAGATTGCAACTAAAAAGTCTGAAAGGACAGAAGCTCTTCCACATGTTCTTCCATTATTTTCCAAAGTATCTTGGGAAATCATGGGAAAGCCTCTTCTCTCCAGACCTGACTGGGGATGATGTCCTGAGCTCAAGTGGAAGGTGTTATAGTATGGCTGACCAGGTGAATTCAATGGGCATAGATATTTTCTGTCATGTCTGTGGAACTGGCTGGGCAGCAGTGCCAGCTGAGCAGCCTCAAATCAGTGCAAGGGTACTGAATCTTGTAGCAAGAAGTGCTTTCAAACATGTTGAAAACACCAGAATTGTGATGTGTTTGATCCATCATTACTAGCCATACTGACTGAAAGCTCTGTTTCAAAGAAATCCAGTGAAACAAGGCGGTTTGCAAGCACATTTCAACCTGGGGACTGTTTTCTGAACTTGTGTGGTTAGGAGTCAATCTACAAGTCTTTTGTCTCATCATCATGCAGTACAAGTGAGACTCTGAACTCCAGCCAACACAGACTGGGCTAATTGACAGCTCTTCTTCTGCCATTTATTTATTTATTTATTAAAGTAGATGTAATGTTTAACCACCTAGAAGCCAAGTTCCTAAATCTCATTGCCAAGCCAGAACACTTTCCTAAGGTTTATCCCCCTTGCATCCTGGTAATTGGTGCTGGTGGAGTGTTGCTGGTTTCTATCTTGAAAGCAAGTTGTTCTCTGAAAGAGTCCTACTGAGTGGTACAGCACTGTCCTTGCCCCCAGTGGAGAAGCAGACCCCGTGCTTTCTTCACAGCAGTAGCACAGCCTGTCATAATGGGTGACATCACGTTTCAGATGTGATAAGAAAAGCATATTTCAGTCTATAACACCATTTAAGAAACAGAAGAATGTAGCGATACAGTGGTGTGGGAGGAAGAACAGAGGTTATATGCTGCTGCCCCATTGAGGGGCCTTGGCCACCTTCAGGTTGGGTCTTGCTCTCTCCAGTAACAGGCACTGGGCCAGTGGCCTCTCAGTGGCCCCAGGGTCACCTCCTACCAGATCAATCCCAGCAGCTGCATACCAGAGATGCTGACAGAGGCAACCACAGTTCCCAGTGCTCAGCAGCTGCTGGAGGAAAATGCATAGAACAAAGGGTTGAGGCTGGGTTGGCACAACAGAGGGAGTGGCATGTACCCATGCCTCTTATCCTACGTGCACTCATTTGTGCTAAGTGGTGTTTGCAAAAAAAAAAAAAAAATTGAGCTCTGATTGTTACTATTTTATTACCTAGGGTGCCATATTATTTGAAACTGCAGGTTAAGTTAAAGGGTGGCCCCAAGATAGATTTCTTTTTCTCCTACATGCATGTCAAGTTCATGTGCTTATCACGACAGTTCTTCCTCCATCAGGAAAACTGATCTGCCACACCTCATTTTGTGCAGATTTGTGGTACTGAGCACACAGTGATGTGTTTTAAGTTCCAAACTGCTCCTGAGATATATTTTTGATTTTTGTGTGAGACCACTTGAAACCTCATCTCTTGCCATTTATATTAGCCTGTGGAGGCTAAGGACCTGTCTTTTGAGAGAATAATCTAGCATAATCTCTTCCAGGCCTTCTCCACATTTCTATTAGAGTTTGGAGTCCTTTGTTAAAAGAAACTTGCTTTATTTCTGTGTGATGATCAGCCTTCATATTACTCTCACATTTTGAGAACTTCTCATATAAGGTGATAAGCTAGTATTAAACACATACAGTTTGCCCCTATAATTCATTGTCAGAAAGTGTAATTGCACAGTCTCTTACACTTCATTGCTCCCCATGAATTTTACATCTGGAGCGAGGCTTCACTTAAACCTTTCCTAAGCTCTGAAGCCTCTGGCTTGTCAATTTGTCTACTCGAACATTTTAACTCCATTATTATTCCTAGTGCTATATGATGTTTGGTCATTTATCTGGACTGGAGCTGCTTTTTTGTTAAGAGACCTGCTTTGCTGTAATCCACATAGGAGAATATGCATCTCCTCTTTAGACTCAAGGTACTTTGAAATTCAGGTTAGAAAGGGAACAGTAGGTCAGAATAGGCATACTCTTAAAGTAGAACCTCTTAATCTAACTAAAAGCTTGTAGCTCGCTTCATGTATAATTGAAAACAGTATAGATTCTCCTAAATACTTGAAGATACTAATGGGCTTAAGCGAATCTGACTGAAAGGGAAGTCAGCATAAAGCTTCATTCTCCATCTGATTTTGTTACTTGCCATGCTAGTTTGCAACAGGTTCAAGATCTTGGCTTATGTTTTTTCTTTCACTGACACCACGTTGCATATCCTTCAATGTGCAGAGAAGCTTTGAAGTCCTCTGCAAGAGAATCTTCTTCATATAAAGGCCTGAAAATTATTGATCTAATAGAGCTTCAGCTATATCACTGTAACGAAGTCTAATATATGGCAGTATGTTGATGCTAATTCTGGTAACTGCCTCCATTTCAGCATGTCAACATACACTAGTCCAGACCACTCCGCACCTGCTCCGTCCATGTGCTGTACTGTCCAGCTGTAAGCAATTCTTGGCAGGGAATCAAGTGTCTGCACTGGGCTTGATGCTGTGCTAAGCCGTAAGTCTTGAGCAGAGTTGGACAAATTAACACAATCTTCCTCTCCTATTCATTATTATGAATAGGAGATCATCTTGCACACCAGGCTGCTCTTGAGAGATGGGACTTTTTGCTCAGTGCTGTGCTAAGTCCCCCGATAGTGAGAGAAACCTGTTCTTTCTGGAGTGAATAAAACCCCGTGATTTCTGGACCAAAGCTGATGTGCAGTGAGGCACTCAGGCAAGTCAGAGCCAAACCTATGCACGCCTGACAGGAAAGAATCTTTTAAGTGTCTCTTTTTCTTTATTCTCTCAGACATGGAGAGAGTCGAGATCTTAAGGATACCCCTTAAAAGGTTTATAATAAAAAGGCTAACATACATTATAGCTTAGTTTTCTTTGAATTTGTGCTAACAGATACAGGACCACATTCATAAGCCCTAATCGACAGATGTAGGTTAATTTTGTTATGCACATATAAAGTTCTGTGTACATAAATTTCCACACACATAAATGTTGGCTTTGAGTGTGTGTCAGCTCCACCTCAGGACTGTTCAGACATGGCAGTGTTCTTCCCAGGCTAGGGCTGGCTCGTACCTGGGTAGCCAGGAGTGCTGGTTAAAATTTGTGTCCGTTTCTACCTGAGCATTTAGATATGCTGATGCAGAGGTGGAATTCTGAAAGTAACACACATGAGTGTTAGCTCTTTCCTACCTTCCCCTCTATTTCGTTGCTTGTCACCCCTTAATAATTACTTTGAGTGTGGACTAAAAGGGCAAAAAGACTTTAAGGACTTTGATTTAAAAAAAGAATGGATATGACCAAAAAGCATGGCAGATGGAGAGCACACACTTACTAACCAGAAAACCTCCCATGGATAAAACTTACAAAGAATTTTTCATAACTTTTAGTTAGGGGAAAAGAGTTTTCAAACAATTTTAATTTTTAGTACTGTAAGGGTTACAGATTTTATTCTGAACTTTAGACACATTGAACACCTTTTATTCTTTTATGCTTAGATATGCTTTTAGTGTGCGGCATATCAATTTGAATGTTTACATATGATCTGACATGGAAAGAGTCTTACAATTTGTAAAACAGTATGCTTACCACTTATCTTTGCTCTAATGATGACAGTGATTCCAACCCAGTCTGGGGAGCCAGAGTTTTGAAACAGCTCATAAGGTATGGACCTCCAGAAGGCTTTTAGAGCTCCTAAGATGGATGCCAAACTTTTAGATAGTAAATCTCTTTCCGTATTAGATAGATCCTTATGGAGCAGCAGGAGGTAAAGAAAAGCTGAGTTGCACAAGTCCATCTGGAAAGATATGCAGGCTTAAAATCCATAATGATTTACAGAATCAAGAATTGCAGAGCATTTGCAAGCATAAATCATATGAATGTATTATTCTGATTCTGCAAAAAACCTAAATGTAAGTAAAAAGTACTATTTAAATCAATGCATTTAATCTTAAGCGTCATGAACAGGTCTATTTGTGATGTTAATTTCAGTCCTTCCGAGCAAGATATCTCTGCTCGGTGTCTTTAAAAAAGCAGACTAGCAACAAGACTCCCAAGAAACTGACAAATGGAATCAGTGTCTGGAATGTAGTGAAAAGGAGGAGTTTAATAGCAACTGAAAGCAGAATTTTCCTACTGGTGAAACTAAGGCAAGAGGTGCATGAAGCTTTACAGTTGTAACATGGTAAATATGCCATATGCTTCGAGAAAGACTCTTTGTAAACAATCTTTCAAAGAAAAGTCTACATTTAAATATACAGTTTCCAAGATATCATAATGATATGTTTTCCTTTTGATGATCATATCTGTTGACAATGATAGAGCTAAAATTTTGGAAATAAAAAGTCAGTAAGGTTGTGGTACTACAAAAGTCAGACGAGGGAAGACTAAAAGGAGTTTAGTGTCAGGAGTAAGAAAATCAAACCAAGAGTGCTTTGTGCTCTCCTGAATAGAAGTTTATATCTGTCCTTTCATATAGTGTATCCCCATGCAGCACCTTAGTGCTGAAATCAGGTATTACGAGAAAAAAATCATTTGTGCTGAAAATGCAGATAAAATATCTGTAGTGAGCTTGAAGGTAAATTAAGATGTAGAACTGGAGTATTACATGGTGACATCATTTGTTTTTTGCTTTAAAAAGAAAGAAAGGAATCCAAAATAATTTGGCAGGTTGTTACAGAATGCTACTGATGGAAATAATCCTGATGCATCTCACCATTGCAAAAAGCTGTGGCAATAATATTAAGTTTAGGCTCCTGAGTCCTAGTGAGTAAAAGAATTGGAGAGGTCAAAGATGACAGCTGCTCTTTCACAACAGAAATAGCTAGCTCAATACTTACAGCTAGATCTTAATTCAAATTGACAGATTGACAAGAATTTTCAAAGTGTAGCTACAGTTCTTAAAAAACCCAGTTGTGCAAAAAATGGGTGTTATACATATATTAAAAAGATGTAAACAATGAAAGAGCTACTTCAAGCTGACAGGAAAAAAAGGAATGTATTCAAGCTACAGAAAGTGTATTTCACATTCAATGTCAAGAAAAGTATTCTAAACTAAATGCAAAAAAGGAGAAAAAAAGAATTCTAAAACTTGACTATTTAATTCCAATATTATTAATCACTACTGGCCTTATGACCACTCACAATCTCATGTAGTTAAGGACTGCACTAGAAAAGTATTAGCACTATATAATATCCCCCTTTTCCTTTGGAAATGAACTCCATAAAAACAAAAGCAGAACTGCAAATACTATGCATACTGCTTGTTATTTCCAGTCACAAAATACCAGTCTGCAAATAAGGCACGCCAAAGGCATGCAACTGTCCTGCTCTAGGGGGAAAAATACGCAAACTCATCATTTTTCTCAAGGACATAAAAAGTTGGAGAAATTCTTGACCTTTTAATAAGCATGCAATACCTCTGGATGTCACTTATACATTCATCATTTATACATTCGTAACACCAGAAAAGAAGATCCTTTAATTTAAATAGGCCTAAAGTATCTGCTGTTTTTCAGATTATGTATTTGGTTTGGGGAATTCTGGTTACTGGAAAGAACAGCTTTTCTGTCTTGCCCAGCAGGGCTCTGCCCTGACTTCTTGCATTACTCTTTCCTGCCTGTCCTTGTTGACCAGAAGTCACAGTGTTTCATGGAGCAATGTGCATTTCCTTCAACGTGCAAGTTGGTTACTTCTAGGCAGACATAATATTACTTAGAAACAGTCAGCCATGTCTACTTGTTTAGCTACAGATGTCACCCTTGTCTGTAAACTGGGGGAGAGGCAGACTGGACTGGCATATTTCGTAAATAGCAAGTACTAAAAAATACCTCATAAAGTCAAATAATTTCCTGTTTATAACTAGGAATTGTGAATGTAAGTTGCATCTTCTGAGCATTTAAACTTACCTAGTTTTGCTACTCTGGAGCATAAACCAGGAGAAATGTCAGTCAAAACCTTTTCACCAGTGCCTACTGGTGACTATGCTTTCTGATTTGTTTTCAGGGTTTTTTTACTTTTTTTGTTTGTTTGTTTGTGGTTTTTTTTTTTGTTTTTTTTTGGTTTTTTTTTTTTTTGTTTTGTTTTTTTTTAATAAAGTAGGAGACCTTATTTTTATGCACGAAAATAAAGTACTATAGATACCCTACTGTTGTAACTCCAGTCTACAGCTGGCTTTTTACAGATTTTGGAAATATTGCTAGAAGTGTTTTGCTAAGCTTGACTGCATAGCAGGAAACATGGGGATTACCCAAACATAATGTATACAGAACACTGTGCTGCCATCACACAACCGTGTATACTATGTGTGTCAGTCATTCACTCCAGAAACACAATGAAAGGAGTGGAGAAAGTAGCAACCTAACACTTTCAAAACCCAAATAGCATTATTAGGAGACTTCTGGCTGAAAGTGATGCTTTCGATCTGGACAAACTTACCTGGCATAGTTATGAGACTCCGAATAAGTAAACAGGACTTTGCCTGTAGTTTTTGAATGCCAGTAGCTTTACAAATAGTCAGTTTAAAAGATCATTGCCATGGGCATTGCATAAATAATTTTATATACATAAATACATATGTATATAGATATTATCTATGTGCATGTGTGTACCAATGCATGTTAAATAAAAGCCCTAAGAATATTTTAAAAACCCATAGCTTACTCCAAGACTTATATTCTAGGATAAACTATATTTTTAATTAATCACTTCAGAAATTGAAGCTGTCAGTGACCTTTTAAAATGACTATACATATACAGCACACTGTTAGATTAATATCAATTTTTTTTCCCCCTCCACTGCAAGCGAAGTTTAGACAGTTAGCTTTCATACTGAGAAATTATTATTAAGCTTCAATTTAGCTTCTTAAAAGTTCACAATTAGGTCTTTTGATTGTGATTTTTTTTTGGTCATTAGGTCCAAGTAATCAAGTAACTATGTGCAGAAATTAACCTTTTTATTATACTAGATTATGTATTGTAGTAGTAAAGCTTGTTTGAAGTGCATGAATAAAAAGTGAAATTACAGGAAGAACAATCTAATATAGCAATAATAGGTGCATTCACTGTGCATTTGAGAGGAGGAGGGGGGAAAAAAAGAAGAGTTTTCACTCATTTTGGCCTAAAATCTGTTCAGGTTTCCAGGATTCTGACATCAGAACCCAGATAACACTGGCTAGAACCATAGGGCTTTACAATAAAAGCTAAAATATTGACCATATGATGGCAAAAAGTCTTTATTTTGCGGTTAACTTATTCTCTTCTAGCTACTCTCTGATGAAGTTGGTGGTGCTGTGGAGGATGATCTCCTTCTTCTTGACAAAGATCGTGACCGTTCAGCACTGTAGGCAACATGTTTATCGTAATTTTGTATCTGAGCCTCGAGGAATTCCCTCTGTTGCTGGCTGATTGTCTGGCTAATCACTCCAGGAAGAGCTTGAATGCTACCAATTAAAGTTTCCAGTTTAGTTTCCAGAGTAACAATTCTCTTCTCAAAATCTTCACTTCTTTCATTTAAGTCAGAAATCATGTCATACATGATGTTTTGAGTCTGAAAGCAGAAGGATGTAAGTAAAGGTTTAGAGAGACCTTACAAGTATTGTAACAAGTAGCACAACTCTACAAGGGTTTGTAAAAGAGGATATGAGTATTATTACAATAGATAGTCTTGTGAAATGATTTTCCCTGTAGATTAAATTACAGTAGACTAAGCTTTCTACTAGATTTCTTGAGCAGAAATGTAGTGCCTTTTAGTAGCACTTCAGATGTCAAAGTTGAAATCAATTAAAAACCAGACCTTTTGTGGAAATTCAGGTGCTTGGGAGTGCACCAGGTGAAGCTTTTTGAACAGTCAGTGGAAGCCACCAGGGGACTGGAGGCTCCAGTGATGTGCTCCATCCTTAACTGTTCTTGATTCTTAAACACCTTCGTTCTTGAAAGCAGAGCACAAATGTTGTTCACTGGCTTTCTCCCTAAACTGAGCAGGTTTTCTTGGATTGGCAGTAAGAGGAATCCAGTGCATTGTTTTTGAAAAGTAGTGCAAGGAGTAAAAACTCAATCGTATGCTTTTCTACTTCTGCATTTCCAATCTATCTGGCCTCTACAAAACACTGTTTGGATACAGCAAATATATTCAGTGTACTTTAAAATGACACAATGGTCAGTAAAAATGTAATCTGAAATGTGTTATTTCATAGGGACTTGGAACTGGTTAAAAAAAATGGCTAAATGTCTGCCTCCTACAGACTGAGACTTCAGATTATTTAAACTAGAGTAAAAACTGGATGTAATTCAGTAGAAAAAATGGTTGAAATTTATGAACCATCCAAAGGAAAGGAAAATTAATTGAATGACTACCTGAAGTGTAAACCACTTCAGTATCAGGTGAGTGTTATAACCCATTTCTCTGCCTCCTGTTTCAGGGTGCTAGCATCATCCTTGAATAGTCTTGTATCCTACACAAAATAGTATCTTAAAAGTCCTTATTAGCTGCCAGAAGCATTAGACTGAACGGTATTTTCACCTGAAGTTGTCAGGTGGTTCTGTAAAGCAAGAGGGGAATGAACACTGAAGAGTTTAATCATTGCTTTGATGCACTTGAAATCGAGGAGGATTTTGAGGTAAATGAAGAGGTGTACAAGAAACCCTTAGGAAGAGCCCATTAATGCTTCTAATGTTGCCTCAAACTAAGCTCACAGTAACTCTTAAATATTAAGATCTAATGAGAAATCCAAAATGCTATCAGCTCAGACCTCTAGCTTCCTAGTTATTATATATTTATGAAAAATTCTAACAACAATAAACAAGCAGTTTGCAACTGAATAGCCTCTTTTACCTCAACTCAAATGGTTTAAAAAAGATTTTAAAAGCCTTATGATATACTGGCAAAGTAGGCAGCTATTATTCATTATAAAAACTTAAATAAATCCAGATCTAAATTTACTTATCTAAAGTTACTGCTGCATAAGACAACAGGAACAGAAAACCAGATCCTCTAATTCCAGTCAAGAGGCTATGTACTATGGTCTGTGATGGCACAGTCACTGTCACCATATGGCGTATCTCCTTACTACACAGCACTACACCACTACGGCCCACTCACAGTTCAGCATTTGCCATGACCACTGCAGTCACTTCAGGAGGTCTCAGGATCAGTCTCTTATTGTGACGTCTTTTTCAAATGTACAAAAAAATAAATAAATATGGCACATTCAAACTTTCATCAGGATGTTTCTTTCAGTAGGTACTACCACAAAACACACACATATTTTCACTTGCTACAAATAACAACCTTGTTAACAAGATTTGCACATATAATGCACACCATTTTCACTTAAAAGCGCTTCATTTTGAAAGAATGAATGTTGAAACAACAGTAACTGCCTACTAACCTTTGCCAGGTCCACCAAAGTGTTGGCTTGATCATTCAGTTTCCTTTGTTCCATTTTTACACTTCTTAATCTAAAAAGTGGAATTTTAAGTCAGATTTTTTTTTGTATGAGGTCATACTAGGATTTCTAAAGAGCATGCACAAAACTTACAAGAGCAAATAACTGCATGGACAATGCCTTGACTACTTTGTGTAGAGTCATAATCGGTCATGTGCCTGCTACAATGAGAAGCATGCTTCTTCAACACCGCAAAAAAGGAAAGAGCAAGGAAATGTGATGTCCTCAAGAATACCATTTGCCATGGTCAAAGTTGAATTCAAAAAGGAAGATAACAATTTATCCAGACTACATGAAAGAAAGCCAAAACATTCCTCAAAGCCTCAGTATCGTGACAAGTAGATATAGGAAGAAACATAAACCAGAAGTTTTTTGTCATTATTATTGTAGTAATCAAGAATCTTCCCATGCCTACATGACTAGATACAGGTATTAGCCCTGTTCTGTCGGAAATGGATTGGGTTAGCAGTGTTGGAACCTGATGAACATACAGTGATAAGTGAGTTTCTCCTTACTTTAAACAGAACTTCCATCTGACCAGCAGCTAAATGACCAACATGCTTGCCAATACATTTGGTTTTCTTAGATAACGTGTGAATCTTAATATGATTACATTTTAAATTTACATCAGACATTCTTTTTCAAAGCACTATTTAAACTACAGCATTGAAAAACTATGAAAGAAGCAGCAAGGGTATATATTTTTTTTTTGATGCATACCTATCTACATTATTATTAGATATGCACATTCCTTACAAGATATAAACATGACCTTTCTTATATATTCCCTGATACAAAGCCCATGTTTTCCAGATTAACTGCTAGAGGAGTGGTTTGTAGATCTGATTTTCACAAACAGGCAACTTCTACCATGAATAATTTTTTCAACATCTCATAGTAGACCCATACTCGAGCTTTCAATGACTTTTCTGGCTGTTCTAGAGCAGGAAATAGGGTTTTACAAAACCAAGGTATCAATTTATAAACAATGTGTGACAAGATACCACTTCAGTCTATCAGTATGTCAAGGGCCAACCAAAATAACAATTTGGTTAGCTGTTAAATGGAACTAAGTTCGGCAGCATTTTGTGGAAGGTGGCTTGCTAATGCATTCTCTGCCCATTTCTCAGTGATGGTATTACTTAGAAAGTTAGTTTAAAGAAAGCCTTCTAGAAGGTATTTCAAAATCAGAAAGTTTCTTTCATATCTTTAGTTTACAAGCATTTCCTTTCATATCTAGGTTAACTGCCATGAGGAAGTAAGTTGTGGAGAGTGAAATATCATTTAAAAATATCTTTAAAATATAAATGGCAATAACTCTGTTAAGGTAGAAATTAATTGACCACATAAAACTGGCATTCCAGCAGCTTGTTACTGGAATGTCATGTGCTCTTCTTCCACTGCAAGCTTCTTTCAGAGCATGACATAAATGCAGACTTTTGGAATGGTGTTTCCAGAGGCTGTGAGCTGGAGTTTTTCTAAAGCGAAAAATATGAAGGAGTCTCCAAGGTACAGAATTATATAATTACAGTCTCAGAACAGAATAATTATTCAAAAGTAATGATTTCACTGGAGAAGGACAACCCCAGTGTTTTGGTGACCATTCTCTCAAATAATCTGTAGAATATGTGTTTTCTGCTTTTCTTAAGATTCAATGACTCATCTGTTTGAACGTCAGTATTTTAATTTTAAAATTGCAGGAAGTCCATTGTTATTGTAGTAGTACCAGTACCAGTTGACACCAACACAATAATTCTTCATGATAACCAACCCAACACCTACCACAGGCTGTAAGAATGTATAGGTATGGCAAGTCTTTAGCTGCAGCAGCCGGATTTAAAGTAAACCAAAAGACTTTAATTGTTTAATTCATTAAAATAAAATTTTGATTTTATGAACTTCACTTATCACAGAAAAAGATCATGATTCTGGATCACGTTTCCATGGCAGCAATCAGACCACTGAAGTTCACAAATAAAAACTCTATTTTTTTGCATGCAGACAGTGGTAAATTCTTCAAGTTTAGAAAGGAACAGCTTGTACAACTTACTTCCGAGCTCTATTTTCATTTTGTTGAAAAAAAGACAAAACAAAAGAAAACAAAATGTAAAATATACTAAAACAACCAAATGAGCACAGTGGGCTTGATTCAGCAGGTGGAAAGTCCTAGGGAGTTGCTACTTCTTTCGATTAGTAGCTGCCTGAGGAGGAGTCTAACTCACTTGCATTCATGATGACGGAATCTGCAATATCTTCAAGCCTTCCCATTAACTATCATCTGTAGATTTTCTTATTCATACAATACATAACATGCCTTTTAATGATTTCGCCTTCATCTTACGTATCATCTGCATGAGCAGCAGAACACACAGATCAGGTGAAGGCATTTTAGAGCTGTGACCATGACTGTTATCATGATCTAGTCTGGTTTCTTTTATGAAATTGGCCCTGAAATGCCACTCCTTTTATTTTTGTCTCCAGTGAAATGGCTGGAAGGTGAAGGAGGGGTACCAAACAAAATTTAAGAATCCAGAAAGATGGAAAACTGTAAGTCACTTGAGAAAAGCTCAAAGATGTAAAAGGATGAAAAATTCGTTTGCATCCATCTACCCAGCTACAGGAAGAAAGCAAACTGCTAGTGCAATGTTTTCATCTATGGCACATTCTTCAGCATATTGAAAAAATTATCTTTTGTCTGTTTCTTAAATACAAAAGTTCTGGGGCGGTAGTGCAAAGTGGTAAAGGATAGAGAGAAATGACTAACACAGCTGTGCAGTGTAGCTGTCACAGCTAGGAAAAAATTACTACTGCCACCTTCTTCACCCCACCCGATTAATTCATTTTTAAGGGAGGTGCAGAACACACTTTATATCCTGCAAAGGTCTTCTGAGTTTGAGTGATATATAAAGCTGGAGATCGAGCCTGCTGTGCTTTTTAGATTATTTTCTGAACATATGTGCTCATACACACACAGACACATACACACATACACACAAAATAAATAGCAAAGTTAAAATGTTAAGGAACAACCTTTGCAATCAAGGATTCAAGTCCAGCAAGGATGCACATGACATGCCATCCTCTCCCCAGAACCCCTGCCACTCCCCTCCACCTCCCAATCCTTTAAGCTAAGACAGATGACCAAACTGGTATATAAAAATATACTTTTTATATTCACATAAAAATGCCACAACTTCTGTTGTCTTTTTATTCCTCAAAGTATTTCCACAATGACACAGTAACATTTAATCCTGCAAATTTGCTAAATATAATACAGTAATCAAGGTTTACAGAATACTTCGTATCTTAAGCTTAGCTACCTACTGCTTTAAAACACTGCTACGAAAGAGAGAAAGAATGATTGTCAGTCTAAATTTACTAATAGGACATGAATTAACCTGGCCTTCCCTTCCTGTCTTTCCTGCAAGATGCTACATAGATGTTCTTTTCGTCATGGATACTTCCTTAACATCTCTTCACTGCTTGGCTCAGACACAGACCTACACTCAAACCATCAGTTTGAAACTAAACTTATCTATTTACCTTTTCCCTATAACTAATGGGAACTATTTTCATAGGCTGTACAAATGGCTGCCTCAGGCTGGATGGGGATAACAAATAGAACAGACAAACAGGTCCTGACCATTCCTCAAAAGAATTCTGGTTCCCGAGGACAAAACTCTGGGGTTTTTTCCTCCCATTTAGTTCAAGAAATAGCAACCATTGTGCAATTCTGCTTGTTTTGATGTGCTTTATAATAAACACATACCACAAATTTTAGAAAAATACTTATAGTGTGGCAATACCATGGTACAGCTTAATCCTACTACTGGTTTTAAGTCACAGGCTTGTTTTCAGACCCTCAAGTTAGAGGGGAAGAACTCATTTGAGTAATTCCAGAGGTGCTCAAAGGTCTCAACTATTGGCATACACTCCAATTTTCTAGAAGAGATGTCAGGGGTCATAGCTGACATACCAACATTTGATATTATGCACTGAGAATATACAGTGGAAAGAGGCAACTAAATGCTGGTAGACCATGCCATGATACTTAATGAATATTCTTTTCATTAACTACTCTCTTTTATCACATCATTCTGATTTTAAAGTATTAAAACATCTACTACAAAGCAAAATTTTTTGAAAAAATTTTCTTCTGTCTATTTTACTTTGCATCTTACTGCTTGGAAGCAAATGCATAAAAACAAAGGATAGTCTCAGTGGCAAAGAACAAAAAAGTCTTAGATAATTCAAGAAGCACTGGAAACTTCTAAAAAACATTAACGAGTTTATATGGACATAAACTGCCTGCATACCTTTTTATTTTATTGTAAACAGATAATACAGTAAAACCTTATATTTACTTTACTCTGAAAGAAAATCAACCTCAAGAACAATCTTCTATGAAGGGAAGGGAATGGTGGACGAAGAGAAGGGAGAGGACAGGATGGGACTAAGAGTGACTGAGGGAGAAGGAAACTCATAGAGAGAACACCTTGAGAGGAAAAACAAAGCAAAATAGTACTTACTGATGAATAGCTTGCAAGAATTTGCGTTGATGTTTCCTTACTTTTGCATGGTCTATTTTTTTAACCAGCTTTGTGTTTTTATAAATTAACCATGTTTCCCTGAGTACATTGGCCGCTGCATTTTTCACCTGTTTAATAAAAGAAAAACACCAGGCTGACAAAAGTAGTATTATGTTATGTTTTCACTTTTCTGGTCCTAACTCATCCTAAAGCTTTTAAAATGCTGTCTTAACTATGGGAAGTGGGTACCTCAAGAAACTGCAGCACTGAGGGGAGAAAGCAACAACTGGACTAAGGGGACTGCTGAGCAATTTCCTTTTTATATAGATGTGAAATTGGGATCAAATATTTTTGCATCCAGGAATAATTTTCCCTCTTCAAAGAGTTGGAACTGTTTGTTGTTTATGGCAATACAAATTACAGCGAGGAAATACTCATGCATTATCTGTACGTTAATTAAGTGTATTTAATAGTATGATGACATTTCTCGCTTCTTCTATGGTTAGAACCTCTTAATTCTCTTAGCAATTTAACAGTCTTTTAAGCTTCCAGAGCCATTTGAACACTTTTTCCCTTTCCTTTTTTTTTTGGGGGTGGTTAGTTTTTATATTTGTTTCTTTTTTAACATTCTCCAAGAAGATGAAAAAATATGTTGTCAATTAACATGGGCAGAGTTCTATTTAAAAAGTGCTTTGCCTTTTTTTTCAATGAGGCTTTCCATAAAATATTGAAGGTAAGAGTACCTAGAGTTCTCTTTTTAGGTCATACAGAAGTTTCAAGAGTGCTTAAAAACATACAAATAATTTGAATGCAATGTTGATTAATGATGGAATGACTAGGTTACTTACAAATAAAAACTGGCCTAACTATTCACCTTTATTTTCCGTCCCTCCAGCTTTATGTCATGCCAGTAACTGCAGTGTTAGAGCTAAGTCAAGGGCTAAGACATTGCAGGAATGTCATGCAATAGCTCTGCCCAGCAACAGGTCACCCCCAACCTGGCACCTGTAAGTGTTGGAGAACCTTGTCCTGTCTTCAGTGAAAGCACAACCACATAGTGAGGAGGTTTAGAGACCTCCTCACAATCCCTAAGCAGCCCTTGCACTTCCACAAGGTATCGCTGTCTCCAGGCCGTGAGGAAAGCTCCCCATCACCTGCATGATTTGTGACCTGCTGTGCATCTTGGATTTCTTTGCTTGGTTTGCTTTTCACGTGCTGTGAGTTTCATGAGCTTGAAGGTATGAAAGTACCACTTGGATAAAGTATTAGACTAACACTGAGATTTATATGAAGGTGAACAAAATAAACTTCAGAAGGCATAAATAAATAAACACCAGACTCAAAATCTGGCCAATCTCTGCAAGACATTTTGGGCTCAGCTCTCAGATAACCCTAGAAAAGTAACTGTGTTAGGAAGGGACAAATTGTTTTCTGTGGTCTAGTATCAACAAGACCGTAACTGACTGCAATAGGAGTGTTAACCAACAAGCTCAGAAAGCCACTTTGTGTCAGAGACCCTTTATACCTATATAAGAACTGTCTTCCCACACATCCTTAGTCTTTCCCCACTGTGACTGCTTAGAGGAGATACAGGCTGTTAGTGGTGAGCAGCACAGAAATGAGAGAGCCAGCACAGACAGAGCAGTGTTTTGAGAAACACAGCATGTCGGGATAGGACAGGGCTCTCTGCTGCAGAGCTCCCTGGAAGTGCAGCGCTGCAACGCTGCATGGAGCTGTACCAGGGCAGTCACCCTCCTCCTTGCCGGGAGCAGAACTACTGTCTCCATCTTAGGCATTGACATCCCTCTGAACACATTGGTAAGGAGAAACTCTGCTGAACTCCTGTTGTGATTAAAAGGACCTTTGTCCCCACATTGGCTCTTCTCAATAATGAAGACTAAACAAGTTGAGTGGACTGTACAGCTACTACTCACTTGTTCCCTCAACACTGACCTGCTTCATTTGAGCATTCATTTCTACTTCTTTGCTGCATTTTCTTTCATTTAAAATATTTCTTTGAATACCAATGATTTCTATTTTTTCAATAACAATCTCTTCTAAAAATAATATAAACAAACATCTTTCAGAACCCTTCAGCACTGTGTGCTGCTAAAAATAAACCATGCGTTGTGTACAAAAAGCAATTGGAAAGACTGCCTCACTCACAAACCCTGAAACGTTGTTTTCTTAAGAACATCTCTCATAGCTTGAAATTCTTGTTTTTAACTGTTATTTCACCTATTTTAGCTAAAAAAATTGTATTTTCATATGCCACATAGCTTTTGGTTTAATACAGTAGTCTAGTTTCACAGCAGGTAAGCGCTGTGAAACTAGACTATTAACTAATTAACACCAACTACCTTCCAGTTACAAGAACCCTCTATACAATATTGAAATCCTCAAAATTTTTTGACACCTTGCAGTTGCCCTCAATTTAGAGATGAACTTAAGGCATTCAATCTCTAATCTTTCAAAATCACACCCATGATAATGTTCAGCAGGGGTACCGAGAAGGACACTACTTAAAAAGAAATGCAGAAATAAATACACAGTATTCCTTTTCAGTTGTGAATATAAAGTGTGACTTACTCTTTTAGTTAGCTGGGTGTCCATCATGAAATTATGCACATGTTTTTCAGCTTTGGTAAGTTCTAACTTCCTTGCCACCACAGCTACCACCAGTGCAGTGCACCCAGCACCCTGAAAACAATAAAACAAACCCCCAAGATGTTACTACTGCATTTTGCAGAGTTTTTAGAGGAAGTTTCTCCTTTCCTGTAGAAGTATGGCAGGCATCAGGTGATTCATCTCAGGTAAATACAGTCAACATGCTACAGCTATTTAATTTCAGAGTAATATGAAAAGTCAATATTTACAGGTTGGTAAACTGTCAAGGCACCAAAATAATTAGTGAGCATCATTATTTCAAAGTTCTGCTTTTCCTTTTCTTTCCTGCAGGCGTTAAAAATTTGAACATGTCCCATTTCTAATGCATAAATAAAGGGGGTGATAAAAATAACTTTTTAAACCCAGAATGTTAGTAACAGAGCACCCTGTTCTTAAAAATTTTCTCAAGGTTATAGCAACTGCTAAAGAGAAAGTAAGATTAGATTAGTATTTGGCAACACACACACACAAAAGAAAAGTTTCTTAGGATTTTCTGTAGGGCCTAAAAATAATAGCAAAATTAGTATTTACTCACTTTAGTATATTTTCCTGTTGTTTTGAGTCCTTCAGTTATGTTTTCCTATATTATTTCTGCTTATCTTATTACCATATAAAATAGAACACACACCCAGGACCATGTCTTCAAACCTTGGAGAAAATACCAATTTTCTAATTTGTGCTGTGTATATGTCTGCACATGCATGTATATACATGGACACACATGTCCACAACAGGCTAATGCCAGAAGGTTCCTGTCTCTTTCAAATGACAGTGCCTTTATCAGCATCACAAATTTAAACACTATTGTATGGGCCGGGTGAAACGGAAAGGAGGCTAAAATGAGCCAAGTAATAAGAAGCACTGTCAATTATACACATCTAGAGGTATCATTTACTTTACATTATTTGTAAATTCTGCTGCCTTAGTATTTTGTTTTTATAAACAAATTTTTACAGGTTCTTTTTAAAAAAAGTATAGCTATCTCATTAAATACATGAGGGTGTGTTTAACTTGCAATTCCAATCTAATTCTAATCTGTTTAACATCATTTCAATCTAGTTCTTATTGCATTTGTGTCAGTTACTCTCCAATATAAAGCAATCTCTCATTGTCCATTGAAGCTTAACACATTTTCATTCACAGAGCTTTCTCCTACTCATTCTGTATTTCTCTCATAAATTTATTCTCTCTCTATCCCCCACATCTATAACTGCCTTACCAACTCCAGAAAATCCAGAAGAAATCTCAGAATTTAGCTTTCGAAATACAAAATCCATTAACAAACACATAGAGACTGCAAAATGATTAACTCATTGGAAACCCCTTTTCACACAATGTCCTTAAAAACCTGAATTTTTTCTCTCTGTGTACTTACTGAGGCACACAATGAATTTTGTGAAAGCCTTTGTTTCTTCATTTCCCTGGTAGATTGCTCCAAGAAATCCATCCAATTCCTTTCAAGCACCTAATTTTCTACAATTAGTTCTCATCTTCCATCCTCAACAGCTCTCAGAATTCCTTCAAATGAGTTGCTCATAACTTTGCTGCATTTCCTGCTTCTCTCCTGTCCTCAATACTAAGCTTTTGCTGTTCTCTATCTCTCTTTTCTCCAGTCCTGTGATGATGGAAGTTCATGGGAAATTACTTGAAGTTTTGCTCTCACCATGAGTCAAAATGGTGCTAAAAATTCCCTTGCTTCTCCAGACCCCATTAACAGTTAAAAAGGAAGAAGACAGGCCATACTGTCTTAAGCCATGCAGCTTAAGACTAAATACTCCAGGAGTCCACTGAGCCTTCTGAGAAGAGGACTAGACAGGAGATGCTCTAACATGTCCTACCTCCCCAGAAAACAGACAGCACTCTTTAAGTCTTCTTCCTGTCAAGGGAGATGCTAATATGCAGAAGACTTCTCTGTAGGCAAATAAATTAATAAATTACCCCATATAATACCAAGGAAATGAAGATAAAAGCAGACATCTTTTGGTTCAGTATGTCAGGAAAACCAGGGGCCAGATCTTGATATAATGACATAACTGGAGTTCTGCTTGCTAACAGCAAGAAAGCTAGAATGGAAATGAGCTTTTTAATACAGACGCCACTGGCACAAAACACCTGTTTAAGCCAATTTACTGGGGGAGAGAAATACTAGCCCATTCTTTCCCAGTTCCCCTCAAAAATACTAGAGGAATGGTGGCAGGCAAAAGAGTTTGGTTTGAGGCAAAATCATTCCAGCCTTTGTGATTAAGTCTCATGCTTTTTCAAAGTGGCACAGCAGCTGTAAGGGCCAAGTGCTGTTAAAACCAGCAGTTTTAAGTCTCACATAAAATATACTGCCTGCAGCATCACAATGCTGTCACTGGCAAACTGTGACAACCACCTCTATGATGAACATAGGCTCTTTTAGTATTTCTCCAGAAGTAGGAAGTATTATACTACCTGCCTGTTTACACTTCACAGTACTTTGAAGAAAAAAAAATCACTCATAACAGCTTACAACAATGACTAAAATGCCACTTAAACTACATGATGCTAATTAATACTTTATGTTACGGTGATCTGCAGTATTACATGACTCCCCTAAAAATCTCAACATCCTTAAAAATACTAATAAAGTGAGAATGACTCAAAATTGTAGAAATTAAATAGAGGCAATACAGTTACTTTAAAAAATGGTAGCATTGTATGTATGATACTTGCCACAGTTTTTGAATATGCTGATTGATAGGAAAATCAGTAGGTCAGCTTGTATGCTGTTTATTTGTTATATCAATACTATGCAATGCAGCAGCTATTTATATATTAAAATTACTCAATCTAAGTAAAAGATTGAGTAATAATTATTTCAACTGCAGGAGGGGTTTTCTAGAGAATAAAATTCTACAACGTCTTATATTTGATTACTGCATTTTATAACTTTCAACATCATTGTTTTTATCCTGTTTTAAAGTAAATAATTAAGTAAATCATTGCTTCAAGCTCTTGTTCAGGAGAATTATATATAAGATGAAGAAAATGAAAAAGGCAGGAATGTATATATTTTCAAGTATCAAAGCACCAATCAATTCTATTTGGAATTCACACTCCTTAGTCAGCTGCCTGACCATCTCCTGCATTACAGAGTTATTGCAGTGTATTTTGGCTTGGTAAGCAGCCTGACTTTAAGGGCACTTAGGACAGAAATTATTACAACACATGCAGACAGTGTAAGCAAATTGATCAAGCCAAAGTTAAGGTTTGACTACATCGTTCATTTGCTCCACTTAATGGAAACAGGCAATAACAGAATTAACCATCCATTAATTTGATGGTGTTCAAGTATTCTATGATCAAGCATTTGCCGGCAACCACCAGTTTTAAAAGCTGATGTACCTGAATGTTTCTATTTTTCAGAGAGCATGTACTAGCTGAATGAAATTATCTACTAAAGCATGAGAAGATTTAAGAACTGTGATCTAAAACAACAAGATCAGGACTCTGCTGATGAGCTGAGCAATGCCTATTTCCTGTTTGAAAGGATTGGAAGTTGAAGCACATGAATTTCATCCTGAATGCACAGTATTTCTTGCTTGATATGAAGTGTAGCATATTAGTCTACAGTAAAAGCAAGAAGTCTGGAAATAAACATATCCTCAGTCTTCAACTGAGCAAATCAACAAACTCTGGCCTCCACAGTGGCATGAGATCTCTGATGGTGATGTAGAATTTGCATTTGTGAGCAGTACAACCTTTAGCATAAGGTTCACAACCCTTTACATTGGATAGAACTCGTCTTGATTGTCAATCTGTCTAGCTGTTGTCCCTTATGAAAACACTTTGATTTGACTGCAAACAACTTGAGGACATTCTTTGTATCTTTAATGCTAAATGTGGTGTTCCTGTTAAGGACAAAGAATGATGCCTAAAGTTCAAATGCTCATGCAGGCAAGCAACAATCTGTGAAAGCCATTCTCCAGTACCTTCTTTGATGCCTAGAATCCAAAATGAGTTTCCCTGATAGAAATGTAAGTAGAAGTCTATATTGGCATTTGTCATAGGTTAGCAAGCATAGTCCCGGAAGGGATGTCCTTGCTAAGGGGTGCTTACAGTTTCCTCTGGGAACTGATAGAACCTATCAGCTGGCCAGTTTGAATATGGACAATTCTTTAAGCCACTTAAAGTTGTGATCACCTCTGTGATCCACACTTAAGAATAGGCAAACGCCCCCTCCAAGCTCTCTCTTGTTTCCGGCGCTGGCACAGGTGGCTGCGGGCCCCGTGTGGGGGCCAGCGGGCCCGGCCAGGCCCTGCTTGGGCCAGGCTGGGCCGGGCCACGGCCATCCTGAAGCCATGGACCTGTTCCAGCCGTGGAACCCCCCCACTGCCTTGCCGTGGGCAGCCGGAGCGGCTTGGCTCTCCCCCCTCTCCACTGCGATGAGAAACATTCAACATTCCAGCTGCAAAGCTGCAAGGCCGAGGTGAGATTAACCCTTTTATTGTTGTGAAGAGCTGAAAACCCTAGGGAAGAGAGAGAGGAGATGCTTAAAGCTGAAATTCTCTTGTGAAGCTATGATATATCAGAGTATCCTGTTGTAATTCCATGAAGATCTGGGGGTTGGAGTGTTCAACTCGTAAGCAAAAGCACCTGTGCTGAGATAGGCAGATGCTGACGCAGCTGTAATTTCATGAGAAGTTTGGACAGGGAGAGATGAACCAGATGAGGACTTTTGCTCCAAATGGGAAAGGAGAAACCTCAGTTCCTAGAGATGCTCCCAGAGACAGTCCTAACAATGAAGATGAGGAAGACCCTTTGCTCCCAGGGAAGGAGAAGGGCCTCTGTTTTTTGTTTCTGAATGGCTCAACCTTAAAATTGTACCCCAAAAAACTTCAAGAGTGGACCCTCGAAAGCAGTTGCAGGAAAAGCTGCAAGTCGGGGGAAGGGACTCACATGCGAGCAGAGAGACTCCTCTTCCTAAACGGACTGAACAATATTTGGAAGTGGGCGGCTGTCTCGTTGTGATACTGTTTTCATAGCATGAGCAAGAAGAGACTTCTCTTTCTAAATGGACTAAACAAGGTTATTATGGAAGTGGTAAACAGACTGAACATCTTAAGGGTTGTCTTTTCACATTGTCAGTGGGAGAAGGGAGGAAGGTGGGGGGAGGAGGAGAGTTCTGAAGGTGGTATAATTTTTTTTTTTCTTTTTTTCCCTCTTTTAGGTCTGTTAATAAACTGCTTTATATTCTTTCAAGTTTGGTGCCTGCTTTGCATTTCTCCTAATTCTTATCTCACAGCAGATAAACAGTAATGAGTATTTTGGACCAAACTACGACACTAAATTGGTGTTTCCGCCCGGTTACAAACCGAACCCGCGACAGCATTTTACTCATATATACTTAGGCACTTGTTAAACACTAGCAGGATAATAATTTTCTCAGTTACATAAGCCTAAATGATGACTGATACTCCTTAAAAAAATGAATGGAAGGCTGGACTAAATTGAGGGGGGAACAAATAATGTCATCAGGCACTGATGTCAAGCCCATGCTATTTGAAAAGGGAAAGAGAAGAAAGGTGAAATTAATTGTATTTTAAGTTATACTTTAAGCTTAGCAACTGAACAAAACGCTTAAACATGACTTTCAGATAAAAGCATGATTATTACTTGGTGTTATCTTTCACTTTACCCTCAGGCATCATAAATTGCAACTTTTCCTATCTTCTGCACAATGTCTCCTCTTGGCACTTAGTCCTGAATTATTGCAAGCCTCCTTTCAACTGGTTCAACAAAGCCAACTATGTCTTAGACACATCAGAGATTGCTGCAATGGTTATTTTCTTTGCCTGTCATTCTTATGATGTTATTTTGCTCTGTGTTGATGTAGTCCCTTCTCCATGGCATCATATACAGAACATTTGCCCTCAGTTGCAATTATTTTATGACTCCTCATGGATTTTAGCTCTAATAAGCTCTTCCAGACAAGATTCTTTGCATCACCTATTTACTTAGTAAAAGCTCTCTAGAAACACATATAAATCTAAAATACAGTTTTCTTTTAAAAGCTTCTCCTTTTTTGTTTAGGATTTTACTTACTACAAAGCCTAGCAAAACTAGTGAAGGTACGTCAGATTCTGGTACGCCAAGACCATTTGTTCTGATCCTACATAATTCTTCCATTCTGTTTGCTCTACGGGAATGGTAAACTGTTCAGTAATTTGGACTATTTATTTCTATTCTCTTTATACAGTACTGGTATCAACAGGATCAGGTGTTAAGAGTCCTGAAGTGCTACAGGAATACAAATAAGAATAAAGGTTGTAGGTCTGTATTATCCAGCTACAGTGTGCACATCATACTAGACCTGACTTTGCCTTTTCCTCCTTGTCAAAGTTATTCATCAATATACTTACTACATACCAGCTGAGATGCCTTTTGCAGTCCAATCACAATCCTCTGTCCTCCTCACTCATGCAACCCACCCTGAGCTTTCTGCTGATGTCAGCACAACCACCATATCAAAGCTGACTAACTGAAAGTTACTACAGAGAATTTCACATTATGGTAAACCACAGCTGACACAGCCATAGCAGCTGGAGTGAAAAAGCTGGCATATCCCAAAGCACAGAATGAAAATGTGCTTATGGAATCCAGATCAAGACCATGCCTTTACTACCACTCACAAGTGCTGAGACTGAGGGTTCACACTGCTGCAATAAGAGTGATTGCAAAACTGCAGGGTTCAGACTTCAAGTCTAGCAGGTACTCGCATCTAACATTCTCATCAAGGTTCAGTTTTACTGATAGCCAGAGAGGTGTATTCAATTCTTCAATCAGAGTTTATCTAAGGCAAATAAAGCCTTAGCAATGGCTGCATTTTCAGTTAGCATTGAAAGCAGCATTTAGTCAGTAGAGAAACCCTGTTGTCTTCTAAGTACATGCCTCTGGCATTGTCACTTGGTTCTTTTTTTGGTAAGGTTTCAAAACACCTTTACAAGACAACAGTGAATTGAGTCACTCCTGCAACCACCTGAAGGTTATATACATGCCTGGACAGTGCTATCAGTGAGAAGGGAAGCAACACTGAATCAATGCCTCAGCTGAAAGTCTCCTGGCATCTCTGGTTTACTGGACTGGAAGTGAAGTGCAATCTTTAGTGGTGTAGGTGTCACAAAAATGTCCTGCTATACTTGCCTGTAGCTGAAAGAAGGAAGTTGCCACATTTCTTGCTCACTTCCCTTGGGATCCACTGAGGGAGAGAGAAGGTGCGCTTTGCAGACATATGGTTCTGGTGGGAAATTTAGCTCTGCACCAGAAAAGGCACAATATTCCTCCTGCTGCTCTGCATAAAATGAAAATCCTGTAAGAATTTAAACAGGTATTTTGTTCATTTGGCTCTCTCAGAGGTGGACATACCAGGACCACCAGGGAAGGGAAAAAAAATTTAAAAAAAAATGTTGCTTGAAGTAAAAAAAAAAACAAAACACCTCTCCAAAACAAGACAGACAGAGGCTAGGGAAATGGTGCTGTATAAATGTGAGTTTGCATTTGTCACTGTTTACTGGGAGAGATGTGTAACCTTGCAAGACTGAAACAAAATAAGATGAGTAATAGGACAACAACTATGCCATCTCAGCCAAAAGGGTGATCCAAAATATCTTTGCATTATTTATACTTTCATGTATTCATTATTTGCCTGGCTACTACTGTCTTCATTGGAGTTTGTCTGCACCACATCTAGAACTTTACTGCAACATTTAAACTTCTGATCCATACAAGAGTAGACAAGCAGATTTGTTTAATTCTAATTAGACCATAAGGTTTTTAGCAATGTTGCAAAAATAAAAATTATGAAGACCATTAAATGTTATGTATAAATGTGAAATTGATTAAATACTGCCACATATAATAATGGGTAGTCATAGGTGAGGGTGAAGTAAACTTTTTGAGTAATGAAAGCTGGGTACTAGGAGAGACATCTGGGACAGCACGGGACATAATGATTTACACCATGAAGACAATATCTCTTCTACAGGGGAATGTATAAATGATTGTAATGTTAACTCAGAGAAGCCCAACAATTGAACATGCCCTGGTGACTAGGGCTCTGGTAAACCTTCAGTGGTCATAACAGCTAAAACACCCCTGGACTGTTTATCCCAATAAGTATAAAAAGCTTTATGCTGACTAAGGGTTGAAGTCTAATTTCATTAAATGAGCAGGCTTAACAGGCTATAAGACTGATGGGAAATATCACTTTAATAATTCCGGGTGAAAGCTACCAGTGTTGCTCTTGTTCATCACCAAGTTTCATGACAATATGTGTAAAAGTATACGAAAACTGCTGCACTAAATTTGAAGTTATTGCAGATGAAATTACATTTTCTCAGAACAAAGAAATTTTGTCGCAACAGTCATCATCTCCAGTGATACCTACATAAACAAAGACAGCATGAGACAACTGCTGCTCATTCCAGCCAGGAACTAACTGCCTTTGAATTTGCTGAAAGGCATCCATAACTAGATCTAAGTGAGAAACAGTTCCTGTGCCCTCTGAAACTTCAAGAACGTCCCTGGTCTACTGGTACAAACTAAAGACCTTCTGTAGAATCTTTTTTTCCCTTAATTTTTCTAATTTTGAAAGATGGTGAAACCCTTCAAGAGATGTTGTTTACTCAAATGGAGTAGAGCCTCTGCCATTGTCTCACTTTTCAGATTACTGCCCTCTCAACCACTACTTCAGGGATCATGTTTTGAAGCTTCTCAACTTGATTTTGATAATTTATTTTTCTTTGCTTCAGTTAAAAGTTTCCAACAAGCCATAGCCATAAAATAATCCCAAACTATGTTTTTTTCCTACAGAAGTTTCTATTTTTGCAATTTTTTGTGCTGCAACAACAATAAAGGAGATGACAAGTTTCTCAGCAGCCCAACTTTTAATAGCTGTATCCCTAAGAATTCAGGCATCATTAACTGTCTTCTCCATATAAAATTTCTGCTCAATACATTGTCTGCTTAGGTTGTACTATGCTAGAAGGAACAAACGATCTCTTCTAAATCCTGATGTCACTTGTATTAATTACTGAATTATAAGAACCAACTGAATTAAACTCTAGCATGTATCTGAGACATGGACCCAAGATGCTATCAATTCATATGAAAAGCTTTTCATATTTTCTGCACTCTCACAGAAGTAAAAACTGAGCAGTGTTCTAGATTTTTGAAATATCCTCTTATCCACAGATAGCACAGCAGTTAGTGCTCTAACTAGAACTGATCATACCTTTTCAGCTTTCAGAGTGTAATTCAAAATACACTTCTGTGTTTCATAAACCATTATGTTTCTCCAACACACTACACAATTAAACAATGTGAACAAAAGTTTTCAGAAAATCACACAATGTTTTAGACATTATTCTGCACAGTAATTTACAACCTTTTTTGTACATTATCCATAAAGTTATATAAAATAATTTTCATATTTGATTGCTCAAATCTGATGTTTATGTTATTTTTCTCTTTTTCAGGACTCATCCCAGAAGACATGCAGACAATGTTAACTCCGCAGTTAGGATCTATTTGTTTTTCTCCCTCTTTTTCTTACAGTCTAGCAACAATTAAATTTCAAAGATTTTGCTACCAAGAAAAAATAAGACAGTTATAAGACAGTAGCAGTAGAAATTGCTACTCCAAGTGCCATGTTCCTCTTTTAGATAGTTTTCTGTATTTATTGGTAAGACCCGGCTGTCTATAATTACCATTCGCACAAACATCAAAATTTAGCCTTAGATGAAGAGTCCTCTATTCTCACAGCAGAAACACCTCATCCTCATCACTTTTTTAATGATTCATAGGAAAGAAACTGTGATTGTTTAGAACTAAATGCATACTTTCAAAGGACATTAAAACCTTCAGCATGAGAAGATTTAAAATGAGATCTTATTAATTTTTGATTCACAATTTGGAACTAATAAAAACTATCGTCCCTAAAGCCAGATTGTAAGCAACGACTGCATTGTAACTACTCTAATAAGAATTCATCTACATTGAGTGGTCTTCAAATACTGTAGCTAAAAGATGACACTTAAAATTTTTGCAAGAAAAAATGCTAATCTTTCCCACATCTATTGTACAAATTTAAGAAACTTATTTATTTTTTTCTTTCATAGGCCTAACAATCTCTTTGAAGTTCATTTCAACAACAGAAGCAACTAAATTGTAATTTCCACATTAACAAACAAATACTTTGAAACAACATATATTTCATTTAAAGCAAACTTCATCAAGCTATACCCAACCAACTGCATCCTGTGACAGGACAATTGCATTTCATCTATTCCTCTCTATCCTGTTCTGAGAACAGTGACACCAGCTGTATTTTTATCCATCCATCACACTCTTGTAGACCTGCCTAATGTATACAGAGGGCAGAGGATACATTTGCCATCGATTTATAGTCCACCTGGCCCACAGTCTACTACTGCTGCCTAGTGAAGTCTCATTGGAAGAACACTGGTAATTGAGTTGAGGCATCCAGTTCAGTTTCACTTGCTTGTCTCTAAAACATCTCTGCATTGACCCATCTTTGTATCACTCTGTGTCAGTATTTTCAGAAAAGTTTCATATATTTAAGTGCTTTGCAAGATCAAACTGTAAATTGTTCATATTTTTTCACCGCTTGCCTTCTTTGTTCACAGGGTTTTTTGAGGGTTTTTTCCCCCAATTTCTCTAATACATTAAAGAGACTTCTTTGCTATCTTACTCTCAAGAATTCTCAAGGCATTTTTCTTTTTGTTATAATTTGAATATATGTAAACATTTTCCTATTTTCCAGCAGTGTGCATTTGTAGAATTTAAAAGATGTCACTTGATACCAGTGACTCCAGACAGCAGTAGTTACAACTTCAATAGCCAACACAGCTTGGTGCCACCAGCACACTGCACAAAGTCCACTTCCCAGGCTGGACTACAAGGCAGAGTTCAGCCTGGGCACTCCCATTTCCATTGCACAGAAAGCAATTCCTAAGGCAGAAGTGGCAGGACAGACAGGGCACCCGGGCCCTTCCTTCATAGGGATCAAGACACCAAAGGAGGCTTCCATGGGCACCAGTTCCACAAAGCCAATCTTAACTCTTCAGTGGTCTGTATAACTACTCTGGTATTCACAAGTACTTCTATTTATTCCCCCTTCCATCCTGAGCAAATACTCAGTGGTATTTGGTATTGATCACACAATCCAGCAATGTATTTGCTGCTTCAGATACTAGGGAATTACACTTTACCTCTCAAAATCAAATATACACTTTTATTTTACTACATCCATTCAACCATTACCCTTGTGTATCTTTCAATTAGACCATCAATTGGTCCTACTGAAATAATAATCACTAGGTCTGCTCTTTTAGGATCTATATTTTCCACAACGAACATTAATTAGTTACTGTACAAGTTTCAGAAGAGTAATTGGTTTTAAAGAATGATATTCAAGACCTGTAAGTTTTTTGGTATTGCAGGTTACGCTAGAAGAGAGTTCATTATTATATTCACTGTGTCATACTCCATAATGTGCAGATTCTTTACAAAAACAAAACAAAACAAAAAGCAACCCCCCCAAAACCCAGAGTAATTTCAGCATCTGACTTTTCCCCATTGTTCCATTTTTCTTCTCAAAGATGACATAAATGTGAGCAGTGGTGAGGCTTTCACTATTGTTTTATCTATCGTAACACAGCAGCTAACTGGCTCATTTTTTTGTTAAAAATGCTTTCTGTCTCTGGAGATGTTTATCCCAAATTCATTACCACGACATCCTGATTGGAGCCTTTGTTCTTCCAAAGCAGCTGCAGAATTTATAATCACTAAAAACACCCAATTAGAGACATGAAGGTATCATCCACACATTTTACAAGTCTACCAGTTGTGAAAAAGAGATGCCAATGTGTGAAAATGATGTGTATAAATCCATGCTTGAGTTTTTCAAGGAAGCAATGGAAGCGACTCTATATCAGGATTCTGTCCTCATTCTACAATCCCTGCACTGCAAGGTGGCAATAAACACGGATCTCCATCTCTTTCCCTAGTGAATTTATGACCACATTTCATTCTCTCTGGCATCAATACCCAACACAAGAAGAGGAGTAAAGGCAAATACCCCAGAAGATGGCAGATTTGCGCTCACCCAACAGCTTCTAAAAAAGCCTTCTGAGTCATTCCTCTGCTTTTAGCCTGTACCTTCCAACTCCACTCCAAACTCTGTATTTAAGGAGATATGCATTTGCCACCTTTTGCAAAATTTATTGGAAGCCTTTATCAATAAAGGTCAAAGACCTGAAATCTATCAGGTGTTTTTAATTTTTTTTTTTTAAGCATTTGTAAAAAAATCCTTAAACATTACAAAAAAAAGTCCATTTTACTCTCTGGACATAAAATATACACTGATTATAAATTAAGATTTTACCAACATATCTACTCAAAAAGGGCAATGATTTGATAGCGTTTGCTTTCAGCCATAATCCCAATATAGCTGTTTTAACACAGGTACATATTGGAACTGCATGACTTATAATCAATGGCAAAAATTCAGAAGCAAGTATGTATCTTGTTGTTACATACAGTACATATATGACAATCATTCAGCCTTTCTCATTCACAGGGGCATTTACACAGAAGTTGATAGAAATAAGAGTGGCAGAATCCAGAACTTGTCTACATCTAATTTGCTGTAGATCTGTGTAAATTTCCCCAGCATTACAATTCATTGCCTTACTCCCTACCCAACTTTGATCAAATGGTGCAGTACAAAAAAATTAAAACCGGACATGAAATACACTTAATAAATATATACTGAGTATGCATGACCTAACAATTCCTGCAAAAAAAAGAGCAAAAGCTCTTACTGCGCAAATTGCACAACATAACTCCAATTAAAGTAATGGAATGCTATAAATAATAGGTTATTAGACTTGTAAGAAATAGAGTAGAAAACTATGCTCAAACAAAATACTTTCAAGAGTTTAGCCACCATCATGTCTCTTTGTGAATAACTTAATTTTAAGAAACAAAAGTAAGAACTGAAGATCCATTATTAGTACTGGTCCAATTACACATGCTCAAAGATGATTAAGATGGTATGATACCTTAACATTTAATGAAAGACTTTACTGAGATTTCTGAAGCTATGAATTATGTCGGGGTGGAATTTGTTTCTCTGTATTTGCTTACACTGCTACTAAATTTTTGCCTAAAAAACCCAAAAACTCCATTTCATTACCATGAGTGAAGGACTATGGGGATGGTCTGATTAAGCATACACTCTGCAAGCCAGCAGATAAATATTTCTTTATGACTACCAAAAGTTTTGAGATTAATTGCAAACGAGTAACAGCAAACGTAATCTCATAATCCAATTAATAAAGTCACTCACCATGATTCCAGTAAGTAAACAGACTCCTTTTCCACAGTATGTATTTGGTACCATATCCCCATATCCAATGGATAGAAAAGTTATTGAAATCAACCACATTGCTCCAAGGAAGTTGCTAGTAACATCCTGTTGGTCATGGTATCTGAAAATAAGAAGAAAACAATTTCTTTATCATGAAAACATTTGTTAAACTATTGTGCTCTCAGAAAAAAATTGCATTAACTGGTCATACAACCATTTTTGCATACAATCTCATTTTAAAAGCAGCTGTAAGGAATTAAACATAACTCAAATACAATTACATCAGCAGTAAAGAATCAGTAGGTATAAAAATAACCCCACCAGTAGAGACACTCGTGATGGTTTATAATTCAGTATTTTGTTATTATCAGTAAAATAGCAGAAATCTCTTTGTTTTTAGTAGAATCTCTTCACCGGGGCTACAGATCCTGGTAATACTCTGCAGTAGCATACAACACCAGTCTACTGGTGTCTGCTGCGGTCTGAGGCAAATATGAGAGTCAGAAAAGGTTGTGTGCAGAACCAGACAGCAGAGTACATCTTTATCTCCTTGTCCTAAACACAAGTCTATGACCAGAAATCCAGTCCTGAGCTAACATGTAAATGCTGACTTAGACAACCTATGGTCTTCCCTCTCCTTCTTCAAGTTAAAGATGAATAAAAAAGAATGCCATTGTATTTCTCACAATCAAAAGATATTTACCGTAAATCTAGCAAAAACTTCCTTTAGTGTTAAGTCAGCTATTATGTGAAATTTCATGATGTGCCATTTGTTGACTTAGTTTCAGTATTTTAGAGGAATATGTTCATTTTTTCCCTTCAAAAACCCCCCAAGTTCAGATTAATAATATTGTCCTCACATGACATATATACCTAATAGAATGTGAAGATATATTTTAGGTCTAAAAACCTGTTGTCACTATTTACTCTGTGGTGGGAAAAGAAATGCCTAACAGCCTAAAGTAGGTGGAATTTTGCTCCCTGGACAGAGCAGCTCTGCCACAGAGACTAATTGCAGCAGCCACTGCAGACTCAAGGTTGCCATCACCCCTGCAGCTTCTGTGAAGCCTCAAGCTAACTATATGCTGTAAGATTACCCAAGGGTATTATTTTAGCCAGTCCTTAAATCCGTTTCTCACAGGGGGTCACAGAGGGCCATATATGAATTTGTTCACAAATCCGTAAACAACCGGCTTCCCACAACTGAAATAACTGCTTCTGTTTCCCTCCTTTCCGGACCTCAGTCTCCATGACGGAGCAAGAATGCAGAGCAAGCACGCAGGCACTCTCAGGAAATTCCCTATTCTCTCACTTGTAAGATATTCACTATAAATGTCTGTAAAATGCTATCTTCAAAGTCCCACCTATGCTCCGATGATTACAACAACATAAAAGCTCTTTGACTGCCACAAACTACAGCAATCACTCTAATCAAGTCTGTTCCACACTTCACCTGTATTTTCCTCTCTCCTGGTGTCAGTGTTGTCTCTCACATACTTTATGTATGCCTTTGAAGTTTTTTTGTTCTGCCTAGAACAAAGCCTGGAACAATTTAGTAAAAGCCCATATTTGGAGGTCCTAAGGGCACAAAAAATGATAACCACAACAGCAAAAAGAGTAAAAAAAACCAAACAGCAGACTTGATTTAACTCATGACCACAGAGCTTTGCATAGCAAAACACAGTCTGACATTGTTTTTTTTCTAGACTGCACTACGTATTATGGATTTTAGTCTCCACTTAACAAACATAGCAAGTAACAGCTGTGAAATATAGGGACACAGAGAGACAGACACAGTCGTTCCATCCAGGAAGCAAGAAGAAAGCCTGCGTACCTATCATGCTAATCCCTACAGAGTATCAAGTAAGAGATATGATCCATAGGGTCTGGATGAGCTTCACAGAGGGGCACTAAGCCACAATACATTCTAAGGTTAGCAACTCAGCTAAATACTAATAAATGCTCACATAAATATTTTTAATACATTTCTTTAATGCCTCTCTTTGGATTTTGAACCTGGCCATTTCCATGCTTCATACAAATCACTAAATTGCAGAAATAACTAACCCATCGGGAATGCCAAAACTTCTTTCTTAAGCCTTGAACAATGTGGGGAAGAGATAATGGGAGTCTTTATCCACTTACCCTCCTTTACCTATGTCAGAAAACATACAAGCCAACCTACAAAAAGATTCTTTAAAGAAGGTGACATAAAGTTAAATTTTAAAAAGCTCATCAGAAGTTTTTCAAGCTTCATTGGAGACATGGAGACAATTAAGGTTCCTTAGATGAACTTTTCATTAAAGCCATCTGCATCAATATGTGTCAGCACAAATCAAGGACCTGTTTAAATGTGTCCATCTTGTTAGCTCAGGCCTGCTGGATTTCCTACTCTGAATATTTCACCCAGTTATGATTTTAAGATTATAGTTCAGCAATCAAATGTTGCACGCTTAATTTAAAAATCATCACCAGTACTTATGAATGAACTTACCGTGGCTAAAAAACAAAGGCTATTTCATGTCCTCCCTATTGCTGCAACTGCTCAAGCACAGTAAAGCATGCTTAATTTACCTAATTTAATCTTTCAAAAAACCTAAAAACTTTTTCTCTTGCAACTGTACATGGAAAGTTGAAGGGCTGACTTCTCAAGTTAAAAATCTATAAGTAAAATTGAGACAATATAAAAGGGTATCACACTCATGATAATCCTACCATTTCTTTGCCAGATTTTTAGGAAGGTGGTTTAATCTTGTCTCATATTTTTGCAACCTCACTTAAGATTTTTGAATCTCTGTGGTTAGCAGTTTTAGTACATGTCTATACTCTGTGGATTTTCATAAGATTACAGTTGTGTCAGCATAGATTTCCAAGTACTATACTAAGTCACTAGGCACCACTATCAACTGGGATTCAAGCCTGAGCCAGCAAAGCCAGGGGAGTCTTCTGCTACCCTGTGTTCACAATCAGGTAGAAAATTATTACATCTGCATCAAAGGAGGAAAAGCAGTATCTTAAGAGAGTAGTATTGCAGCATCTTATTTATACAGTCATGTTAATGGCTTAAAATTAACACTAGAGGCACTTAAATTGCTTTGGGTTTTTTTTTTTTGGGGGGGTGGGGGGTGGAAGGAATCAATCTACTGCCTTTTGGCCTGCGTTCAGAGTTATCCCAGCATTAAAGACTGAACTTTCCATTTATGCACGGAATGGCAAAATGGACACAGCAGAAGTTAAACTTTCCCATGTTTTTCTGTAAGTGCAGCTCTAATGTGTGGCACTAGAAGCCCTGATAAAAGCCATTCCTAGCACTGTATCTTTCACTTCACAATTGGGATTATCCCCAGTAGAGCCAATTGCAATGGACATTATAAGGAGGAGAAAAGCCAACCACACCAGCACTGGAGCAGAGCTGTCTCACTCACTGTCAGTCATCATAAGCCACTGCAAACATCTCCTCATCCCAGCTGGACTGTGAAAGACAGCTCGGATGTAACACATTCCAATATTCAACTGTAGTTTTCCTAAACTATCCATTCACTCTATAGCTGAGACTTCTGAAATCTGACAGGAAAACACTTTACCATGAACCACTAGGAAACCTGAAAGCTCAGAAAATAAAGAAAAGGAAACAAAGATTTCCTTTCAGTGACAAGTTTCACACAAAACAGAATTTTGTCATTACCAACCAAATTCCAAAACAGAAGATTTGTCGCCATTAATTTTTATTTTGATAAAGGTTTTAATTTTTATAAATATTTTTATTTTTAAAATTAGAGTCACTAAAAATACAGTCATGTAAATATTTAAAGCCCACTATTCTTAGTCAGTAAAGACTTGCACTAGAAAGATAATGAGTCATTTGAAGATAAGAACTAGTATTTAACTGTATTAAAACTGCATCTGTATACAGTTTGACTTTCTTGATTACTCCCAGCCTCACAAGGCAGCAGGATAAAGGGTCATTTAGAAAAGCTATGTATTCCTGCAGTGTACAAAAATCATTGGCTGAAGTCACACAGGCGTAAGAATTATTTATCACACTCCTTTTCTAATAAGGAATATGTCAGCAGGCAGGCAGCTGGAACACACTATTCACCAGGCAATCATCATCCTGTGAAACACCACCATCCAGTACTCACCATTCAGCATATATAATTCTTGAAACCACTCTAATTTAAACCAAAAACAGCTGAATGATTATATTTGTGAAAAAATAGCATGGCTCAATTCCTTCTCAAGCTAAACTGAGTGGGAGTTTTACAACTCATCTCAGAAAAATATAAATACATTCCTCAGGCGACAATACTTCAGTGGCTTTGTTTGTCAAAGAAATATTTCAGATTCTTTATCAAACAGCAGTCCCTTTCTTCTGCTTTCACTATTGGTATGAAGATTTTCAGTACTGCTTCCCTTTCCTGTTTGTATGTGATGAAGTTTCATGTCATTGGTAGAACATCTGCTTTTTAGCTGCACATAATTATCACACATTCACATCTGGACATCTAAGACATTCATCTTAAAAAGAGATTAATAAGAAGTAATCAAGTATAATATTAAGCTTGACCACTGGTGCATTAATTCACAGTTAGCAGCTTCAATTCAGTTTCTCTTGCCTCCATGAACAGCCTCTGATAACTTTGCTATCTTTGGTTTTGCCTTCTTGAACAAGTCAAGGAAAGAACTAAAAATGATTGAAAAGATGACCCGTTCTGTAGGGAAGAAAATGGCATGCTTTTACCATAATCATGAAGAAACTCCTGGCAATGGCAATTCAGGCTGAGTTTTTTCCTGTCAAACCTTAAAATCTTTTAGACTATTAACAGCTGGAAAGAGGCTCATCCTATTAAATCAGAAACTTGTCAAGACTGTTGAGACTCTGATTGATCTAACCAGCTACTAGAGCTCCCCCACAGTATCAGACCATTCTGTTACTAAATGCCGTTTTAGTCTTAGTTAGATAGTTAGTACTGCCAGCTTTTTATCTCTGATGATAACAGACATGTCTTTGTATTCCTTCTCCCTTCCTCCTGTTTAAAAGAAAGGAAAAAAGAAATCCATAATGGCACATGGAACAGTGGGGCTGACTCCAAATATAATGAAGTCAATGGAAGAAATTTTGCGTGCCCTAATGGGCTTAGGATCAGAAAGGCAGCTTGGAAAAATGTATGCCAATCCTTATCTTTTTTCTAACACATCTGTTGATGTCCCCCAAATATTTATGAAGAGCAGCAAAAATGTTCTTGTCACAATAACTGCTTAATGAAAGTACAAATACCACACCAAATGCCTGCATTTCAAACAGACTGCCTCACAACAGTAGCAGTTGTGAACCCTATCAAAAACAATTGGTTAGAGTCAGCTGACTGGATTGCTTCTACCATGGCCAAAAATGTTAATGATTTTTCTGCTAAGTGCATTTTCAGGCTATTTACAGAAAGCTAATAAAACCACGAAAAGTGAAGTATTCCATGTAATTAGCCTAAGTTATTATGTTAGCTAAAATGGATGCAAAATATAAACTAAAAGAAAACAACAGGACAGAGGAGAGAGAAATCAACACAAAATGAGAAGGGTGAGATAGTATGTTTTAAGAAATTTTATCACTATTTTTGAATACAAATTACGGTTTAAGAGTAAGAGTGAAGACAGAAAATTACTAAAACCCCTAGCTGCTATCATATACCCACCCATCAATGCTTGAGCAACAGATACCCTACCAGTACAGAAATAAGGACTAGTTGTCTTTTATAATAAGGGTGTCAAGCTTTTATTTGTCCCTCACTGATGGAGGCCTGGTGCTGTAGAGGATTGATGCTGTGCTAAATCAGTATACTTCTCTGCAGCTGGAGTAGATGGGAGGATTTTCCATCTTTCCAAGAGAAGCCATTGACCTACAAGCAAAAAGGTTGCTGAAGCTTCTTAGAAGTACCTGACTTTTTTTTTTTTTTTATGTGCTTTCAATAACAGTGTAAGAGTGTTAAGGAGAATCTGTTGAATAAATTCTGTAAGCATTGGGAAATTGGGAAAGCTTTAAATTTGTGACAGACAACAATCCACTAAAAAGATCAGAAGTAAAGACAGGAGAGTTCAGTATCACCGTATCAAAAAGTAATCCTGAGAATAAAGTGGTAGCTACTGCTTCAGAAGATCTTAGACTATATGAAAACAATAATGTGTCTTATCAAAGTTTTCAGAGAGTTTAAGGAGAAATTTTTCTCGCCTCAATTAAGAAACACACCCACCTCTCTTCAAGCCCCAGTTTTGGTACTTATCCCGCAGTACAGTAAGTATTCTTACTCCCACTGTGTTCTTTTCAACACTTTCAAGCTATTTTGTTCCTGCAGAGGCATAACTGAAGTTGTGACTTGTTGTGACTCAGCAGAATAATGAATATTCCTAAAGCTCTTGGAAGGCTGCACAAAAAGTCCTAAAACAAACCCTTAACTCCTAGAGACCTGAATGAGCTTTGCCTACAGACATGTTTTTTAAACACATAATCTGACAGTTTTGAAATACAATCAGGTTCACCATGCCTAAACATGGCTCATTTTAATAAAATGTACCCAACAGAACAGAAAGTATGGCAAGTAGAAGCACCTTTGTGTCTCTCAGAGGTGAAAGCTGGGACTAACAGTAGCAGCTGTTACAAAGGTTCCATGACTGATTCTTCTAATTTGAAAAAACTTACATTAATTATTCTTTGTGCAAAATTTTGCTTTATCTTAAGTATTTGGACAAACACATTTTACTGTGTTCAGACCATCTTTTTCAGAAAGATCTATCTTCGTCACATTTTAGAGCATGCTCAGGAATTCAGCTTTTCTCAGCTCTGTTTCTTTACATTTGATAATATTCTGTCACCAATAAAAAAAGTTTGCACATTTCAAAGGAATGCCTTTAAATTTTAAAAACTCAACTCCCTAGCCTTTCCCGGTTCCTATACACACACACCCAGACTCTGCAGAAAAACTAAGCACGCTTCATATAGCTCAAGCGCTAAGAGGCAAAATCAGGCTCTAATGGTTGATATTAGTTGTTGGATCAGGAGCAGCAATCAGCACCAAAACAGTATGTTACGAATAAGGATGCTTATTCACAGACTTTGGCACGTGTATTACAACGTGCTCCACAATTCCATGATCATATGTCACATTTTGTCTTCACAAAAAACATACTAGTACCTTTTCCAATGCAAACCACAACTGCTCACAGCATAAAACACCTTATTGGCATACCATTTTTAGCCTCATGTTTTTGGAAATGAAATATCATGTTTTAATTTTTCACAGCTCTCTGACAGACTCTTTCAATGAAGTTAAGTTTTTTGATACAGCTGATGATTATTTTGGTGGTCTTCACCTTCTGAGCTCTCAGCTCCCAACTTGACAGTTTGATTAGCCTGTATGCCCAAAGCTCTGGCTAAAACCCAATCAACTCAAACTCCTCTATAATGACTCACGTTTAAAAATAATTCTCTTAAATTAGACATCCAAAAATTGCGTAGTACCAAAATTTTTCATTTTACCAGAAGAGGCATGTCCCGAAGAAGCAAAACAGCCTCTTAAACGCATCAGTATCCATACAATGAAGCAACACAGAAAAAATTCTTAGTGAACAAGCAATACATCAGGCTTTCCAAAAAGCACAGGACAAATGAGCAGTTGATACTCCTTTGTTAGTTTAGCAGCTTAGTGAGGAGAGCACTGACCATGGGGAGTGAATTTGTTGTCAGGCTCTTCTCAAGCACAAAGCTGATTCACACCAGTATCTTCATGTCCCTGTTCTACCTGTTAGGATACGGGCTGTCAAAGTACCTCAGAATATGTTTTTGAAGCTACTTGAATTAAAAATTAAATTAAAAATGACTCTTTAATCCAGTGGAGAGACATGTTGTCTGAAAGGCTTAGGACAGGAGCTGAAAAAAGGAGTATGTTTGTTAAAATCCTTTACAAACCACACTTTGAACAAACATTAACTCTGCTTTGAAAGCAAAATTCAACTAATAATCCAGAAAGGACAGTGACTGCAAACACACTGACTATTAGAAATAAAATCTGAAATATCCAAGAGCTGCTCCTTCTGTAGTCCTGTATATTATCTTTATCAGAAATTGTTCTGTAAAAGAAGCTACTATAAATATGCTGTTAATGTGATATTAAATATATGAAAACAAAAGAAGGAAACTGAAGTGACATCAGTAAGCTTGAAGGAAAACTCCTGTTTCTCTGTAGTTTTTTATCTTTTAAAATAAGAAACGCATGCATATTTCCTTTCTGCAGCCATTATTTTTTACACAGTCTAATTTCTAAAATTTGTCAATACAATAAGAAGGAATTTTATTTTTAAAATTTGCTTTAAGTTTTTGACGTCTGCAACAGCACTGGCTAAAGCTGTGTTATGATAGAAACATGAATCATTCAAATTCAAAGAGTTTCTTAATGAGCTCTACTGTGAATCATTCATTATATTCACTGGCAACTAACTCTAACCCTTCTAAAATTTTCCCTTATCTTGCACTTTGCATTTCCTCTGGAGATATCCCGTTACTATTTTATACCTAAGCCCCTCTCAGAAGGAGGAAATATTTTTGAGATTATCTGAATCAACTGATATCTAAAGATTCATAAGCAGTTTTCTGAAGAAAAACTTTAGAAATAGAAGTTTTAGAAAGTAGAAATAGAATTTATCATGATAGACTTTAAATGAAACCTACCTTTATTTTTCTGATATAAAATGGCAGAACTAGGTAAAAGTTAGCCTTTTATGCAGGGAGAAGACAGGAGGAGGTGAAATTATAGAGCAAAGATTATGCTGAATTCTTCAAGAGGACTTTCTGACAAACGGAGAACTCTGCAGGTATTTTTCTCTTACGGAACTAATTTCATTTATCATCACAAAACTTACTAGTTCTGTAGCTGATGTATTGCTTTCTATAAAAAGGAATGAAGTACATGCTCATGGTCATAAAGCCTGCTGGTTCGGCATTTTTTGTCCAAATTTCATTAGGATACCAGCAATTTTACCAACATATGCAAGTTCTCTAATGTAATGGACATTGGGAACAGATGACTAAAATAAAATAAAATAAAATAAAACAAAACAAAACAAAATAAAATAAAAGTAAAATGTCTATGACAATTCTCTTTCCTTTAGAACTGAAAAACAAAATACCGGATTCATCAAAATGTATGTTCTGGATAAACTGGAGAATAAAACTGGTTTAGATAGGACAGCACCTTACAAGTAAACATTTTTTTAAAATCTAGACAGAATTTACTAAGTTTGGATCAGAGCAGAAAGCTGCGGTCAGTGCAAGTTTTATTGAGTTCCTCAGAATTGGGGACCAGTTTAACATTCTGTATTGGGAACACTGCTGGAGCTATATGCTTAACTTGAATCAGAGAAATTGAACTTACTGTTGATTATATTTTCATTTCTTTTATAAAAAGGAAAGACTGTATTTACAGTTTAGCTTCTGTAAGTTACACTGCTTGAAACAGATTTTACTGAGTATTTCTAAAGCCAATTCCAAACCCAAAGTCTGTGTACTTTTGAGAGTCAGCTGAAAGTTGTACCAGATCCCACTAACAGTTACTTAAGTGAAGTACTGGGGACTACATTTAATGTTATGAAACATGAAGTCTAAAAATGTAACTATATATTGCTATACAGGAAATGAAACAAAGAAAGAACTTGTAACATAAATATTTTCCACTTACTTTTTATGTATGAAACTTCAGCATGAGACTGTCAATATTTAAGAAAAAAACCCAGGGTTATCCCTTTTTAATTATTGTTCTCTTCATCAAACCAATCAGAAGGCTAGAAGAATACTTTGGAGTAAATTTTTGTGATTGATGTAGAGATGTTAATTTACAGGGATTGAGAAAGGTTATCTACACAGAAGACATTCTTGTGACTCTGTTACCGTATGTCTTACAGAGGAGTGAGTTTACATGGACCAGCTACAGGATGGACTTCTGCCACAAGGTTCTCAAGGCAAATCCAAGTGGAGAGAATACCATAAGTTCATACAGGCTAGAAAAAATGTAATAGAGCTACATGTAGTACTTTACTCTGGCGATGGGAATAAAGGAACATCATCCTCATTTGCTTATACAGACCTCTGCAGTGTCACATTTGAAGACAGATGTGTTGCCCACCTAAATGTAACCAAAAAGAAAAGGCTTAGGAGACCTTCACCAAAATATATTAAATATGCTAGATGCAATTATGGTTTTCTTTGCTCTATTTTAGACATTGTCAAAATGACATTGTCCAAAATGCCTTGATATATTGTCACCAAATTCTGTAATACTGTGAATGTGAGATTATATGAAGTCTGAACCTTGTACTTTTCTCCCCCCTTTTCTCATTAAAAAGAGTAAAATCAGTTTTTCGCTTGTGATAATTTGGCGTTTTCAGTTTGTTTGCCACTTGCTTTCAGGACAGCTAACTTTTGTAGGGATCATCTCATATTAATGGCAAACATTTACCAAAAACAAAGGATCTTGTACTATTTTCTCTAAAGACCATGAACATGACAGAATCCTTTCTACTGATAAGTTTTTTTTTTACCAAAACCATTTTGTTGCCTGATATCTTGGCCCTCATTCAAGATTTTCTGACTGCATTTTGACTGATTTCAATGAAACACTGAAGAAATAATGAAATTCTGTGCTCTGAAGGAACTTGAGCAGACAACATTTTCAGAAAAAAAACCCCTGTTACATATTTTCACTCTGTTTTTAATGGAGGGGAGTACTCTGGATGGTGTGGCAACAGAACTTACCTTTTGCACTATCTACAGTTGAAGCATGTGTCTTACAGTCTATATGTAGAACAAGCTGGAAAAGTCCTATAATAAACCTGAAGTTATCTAATGCCTATTGTTTAGACTACTGGCAAATTCTATGTGAATCATAGATCAGATATGTGAGTTATCTATGTGACTTTCATGCTTCAACTCAGTTCTTTGGTCAAGATTTAGACAGGCAAGCACATAATCAGGGGTCATGCTTAACTAAGGATGTACACAATGGGAACAACAGCTTGGTTTCAGCATGTTTGGTTTCGAAAAGAAAGACTAAAACTAGACACTGAACTGTAAATGTTTGTCTCATTTACGTAGAGTATGGGCCCTTTATACCGAAGCATTATCTCTGAGCTACAAAACTTTAATTATAAAAATTTATAAACAAGCAAATGTTGTAGATAGATAGATGATAGATAGATAAGAGATAGATAGATAGACAGATACATAGATAGATAGATAGACAGATAGATAGATGTATACACAGCAAAATATTCCTTTAAGAGTTCAACTACATTTGAGTGTAACCTTTTGGAGAACTCAGAAAATGATGCGACTAAAGGAAAAACAACATTTCATATTTAAAAGAAAAACCCCTTGATTTTCTCTAGATTGCATCCTCTGAGTTGCAGAAAGTCAGTCATGCCTCCCCTAAAGGGGTAGAGGAGAAAGAATTCCAACTATATGGATTAAAGATCCTTGGAAAATGCAAGAGATCTATAGTCTTTCTTTTCCAGAATGTACAGCTTCAGTCAATTTGTCCTCCAGATTCTGAAGTCCTGACTGGAGACTTATGTGTGGAGCTGTGGTACAGCCACAAAGACTTCAGCAGGCTTATGTATTCTGAATACCTTTCCCAAAAGAATGAGAAAGAAAAATGCAAGCATGCAGAATTAACAACATTTCCTCTATTTTCGTATCTCTCACCTCATTTCTCAGAATGAGTATTTCTAGATTGTGTCTCTACCTGTGCAGTAATTTGAAACAATATAAAACATCATTACTGCCATCACACTATAGTAGAATCCTTTGCTCATTAAGTTCAAATAAATTTTGTTATTCAGAATAAGGACATCACACCAAACAATAGCAGTAAACATAATTCTCTGCATGACATAGACACAAATAGCTCAAATGACTTTGGTCAAGGTCACAACAGATGCAAGTTGGATTCTCTAGCTCATGCTATTTTCAACACGCAGAATACTTCTGTGTAATTAAATAATGCAATCTGCCTCTAAAACAAAATTGCACTGTTTATTGCTTTTGTGACTTCACAAATTGTTTGTATATATTTAGCATACTTTTGTTGGTATAATAAAACCTTCACTCCAGTGTTCTGTACTATTAAAAATGCTACTGCCACTACCTCAATAACAGAAGAGTGCTAGGGTTGATCCTACTAAAACCATGCTAACGTTATTCTAGTCTAAATTTTAAATTTCCTTTGAAAAGAAGTGAAAATAAACTGATAGAATGTGTAGCTCCTGGTACAGATTGTTGTGTCTCCTGCAGACACTAGATCACAGGACACGGCATCTGCTTCTTGGTCTATTATCTGTGCTAGATCTCATTTTCTAAAAATCAAGAGAAATCATACTCCACAACATCAGAAATACAATCACTGAAGGACACCAGTGTCCTGCTGAGGTACACAGACTGCGTCAGCAGGTCTTCTGCCTCCCAGCCCACAAGGAACGAGCAAGGCAACTGATGTGATCTGCTTGCAAGGAACAAATACCACCCTAAAAGCAGTATTACCAAGAATTATCATGCACATTTTTTGTTAAATCCTTGTAGGCTTGGGAAAGGAAGAAATTTGATGCAGAAGGTATTACTGAGAGCTGACAAGCATCTTTGGTGTTCAATTAACTAAATGTAACATATAATTTGCCTTTGAACACCTTGGAAAGAATCTACTGCAAAAGACTGCAATTTAACATCAAAGTTTTAACAGTCAGGGTTACAATTTTAGAAGCTCATTAGTCTGAAGGTGTATCATGATTTTCTGAAACGATGAATGATTAAAAACAGAGTTAAAAAGAAAAGACATTTGGGCATGAATACTTGATCTGAAATCTCTGTTCAGTTTCAGGGAATGTTGTATCTCTGATTTCAGATTGTGAGCAGCTTTGCCAATTACATCTACTGCACTCTTTTTAGTATAAAATAATAAGAGGTCACCTTTAACTCAAGGAATTAGAACACCAAGTCTCTTCTTTCTCAAATTCAGTGAAGATACATTGTTTTTATTAGAAGGCTATTACTTAATGTGAATACTTTGCAGAGTTGTTTTCCACATGTACTACTGCCTGCCCAAAAATGTGTAGTCCAGCTCCTGAACTGACACTAAGGTCATATATATATCTTCTGGACAATTCTCAGGTCAAGCCAATTAAACTAGAGTGTCTACAAACTGGTAAATTCAGGTTATTCAATAACAACAGAGAATGCAGTGACTGAAAGACATGAAATATAGATTAATGTCATCCTGAAATTAGCTACTGAAAGCAAGCCTGAAGCTTGATGGTTGCACTTCAAACAGCACCTGCACCAAAGTAAACTCCACATTCTCCCACCCCACTGCACACCCAGCAGTTGGTGTGCCATGTGCTACAAACCCACAGCCAATTTCTCCCTCAGGTGTACTGCAGACAACTACTGAATTGAAAACAAAGCAACTGACCCTGCTGACACAACCAATTATAGACAAAACACTTTCCAAGCTTGGCCGTACTTTTTGCCAGAGCTGACCAAGGGAGCAGCTTCTCCCTTTTAGAACTCATGTCTTACATCCACCCTATATGTACTAGAGAGGTGACAGCCAAAAAGGAAAACATGCTCAGCCAAAATCCTCTTCTCCCCTCAATCAGCATTAGGTTGCAATGGGACTAAAATATTGTTTCTTCTTTCTACATAAAATTCTTCCTTTTAGCTTTTTTACAGCAGCCAAGGAAACAATGTATTTTGACTCTTTGATGCTTTGTTCCATTAAAAAAATATCCAGACCATATGGGACAGCTGAGACACAGACTGGCTCATGGTTCTTTCTGTACACTAAGACAAAGTACTCCTGCTAAGTGTCTCCTGTGTTTATTAAAACGATAATAGATTTTACAGATAATAATTAGGCACTGGTTAAAGTCTTATAATAAAAAGACACTTTCATATCACAGAACTGTTAACTCCTAAATAATTTAGTAAGAGTTATTCAACCAGCACCCGTTCCTAAACTTAGATTTTTATGGCAGAAGCTAACAACTTATGAGATCAGCAGGTTACAGGTTGAACCATTTAGCTTTTGATAGCTGAGTCCCAAACTGTTAAAGACTTTTAGTCACATTTGTGTTTAACTGTTTGCTCTACTGTGCAATGATCAGAAGCTCATTACTTTGAAACTGTGCCCTGTATATCTTTCCTAGTCTGCTGTTGGGTGTTTCCTATGAAAGATACACACCAACCAAAGACACCAGAATGAAACAAAATTGAAGTTCAGCTACTGTGCTCAAGCAGCAAGATGCAAGTGTTTCATCCTATTCCAAAATGGATATGCATGAGTTAGCAATGCCTTGGGTAATAATCAATAATTTTTGCTTTAAATAAAAGGAACTATATCCCCTCTTCTTGAGAGGTATGGTCCATAGCTCAAGGATTTGAGGTCATTCCCAGTGTGGAAAGCTAAAGTCCTAAAGGACAAAAAACCAAAAAACGGAGGGCCAGTCAAGCTGGTTGTTCTCACTGCAGGCTGGGAGGATCATCCATCCATATCTGGAGAAAACATATCCAGAGAAAATACCACAGAAGCATGGCAAGAGGTGGGAATGCAGCAGCACATACGGAGCTGTGGAGAACAGACCTTCACTGCCTAGCTCACTCTTGCATGGCCAGCGAAGTCTCTTTTGGTCTTTTACTGGGCTAGTGTCCGAATCTTTAGTCTAGTAGTCCACTAAATTCCAGCTTAACTTTTGGGTGTATTACCTACTAGTAAGTAAAAATTGCTTTGCACTCTCAAGCTGCATACACCTTGCTTGTAGAGTGTCTTTGCCCCTGCTGAAGATGCACGAATAACCTGCTGTGAGGGATCACAGCACTACATGCAAGGAAATTGAAGCACAGGTGTAATAAGTGAAAGCCCTTGGATTGCAGAGCTGCTTGTGGAAAAGCCAGGCTTTAGTATTCCAGCTTTATAGAACATCCTGATCTTTGAAAAAAAAAAGTTCATTTATTCAGTCTTACACACAACTTTCAAATCCCAGGCTTTTAAAATCTTTCTGCCTCGTACTCCAAAGCTGCCTACAGCTCAAGATATTTCTAATGCAGCCAGTCAAAGCAGGCAAAACAAATGCTATGAAACTACATTTGTATCTGCTCAAGTTTGTAAGTATCAAGATATTTTTAACGTGATCAATGGCCTACTTTATAATGTCATCAAACAAAATAAGCACCGGTGAACAATGTATCATTGCACTCCTATGCCTGGAACACACAATCTTGAAGTGTGTCATACCCACAATATAAATCCCATTCACTTTAGATTAAATGAATACTTTGTTTACACATCCAGCTGATCATGTTTGTTATAGAAGAATACATTAACCTTAATATTAATAAAAATCTTCTGTTCAGCAGTTATAGATTTGATAATTCTTGTTTACGTATTACAATGTTTTTATTGTTTTAAAGACAGCATACACTGTTTTTTACTGCTATTTTCACCTGTTCAGTAGTTATTAGTAAATATTTAGTTAATTCATGGAATAAATAAAACTTTTAAAAGCACCCCCGGGGCCCCCCCCCCCAAAAAAAAAAAAAAAAAAGCATTGCAAAACCTATTTTTAGGCCTGTATACAATTCCTGATACTGAAACTTCAGTTCATACCCAAGGCTCATTTTAAGCTAATGCAAGCCCACCGGCTCCCACAGATTCTGCACCAGGTTTCAAACCAGGTTGTAGCCCCATGGCACTGACATCCTCTGTTTCTGTGTGTTCTTATCCTATTCAGGTACCTGCTACTCTGCAACATTTGGAGTACTTTTTACCTTCATTGCACCTTATCAGTAATTAGGGACTGGTCTCTTTTTCTGTCAAGCGTGGCAACAGAAGATACACTTAAGCCCTGTGTCACAAGCACCGTACACAAAGTACAGTACAGAGACTCAATGTTCAGTGCCAGGCTGTTCCAACCCAGCCTGAGGTGAGACTGCAGCACAGTGCTGAGCACGGTGCCTGCACACACCCGGCAGGAGCACAACTTCACTGACCCTACCAGATAGGGGACTTGGAGGTCCCACCACCAAACTGATATGAACATATATATTACCCTTTGCAAGTGAGACCACAGAGGCTCTTGCCTCAGGCTTCTCCACTTGAGGCAGAGAGTACACAGGGAAAACAAGTCAGCTAGCAGAGTGTAATTCCTGCCTGGGCAGTGTTCTTAGCACAAGCTGTCAGCACAGCCAGCATCCATCAAAACTGAACAGGCTTAAACTGCTGTATCAACACATGAAGGCATCACCTTCATCTGAACACCACTAGCCTTCAGAACTGTTTAGCTCCCTTTTCTCCTCACTAGAAGTTACTACATTTATTAGTACTGCAGTATCACATATGTAAGTGTTATTCTTGGACAGCACTGTGCTAAGCAGTGTGCAAACACAGTTCAAAGACAACCCCTGACCCAGAAGCTTGCAAACCTAAATAATCCAAGATACTTGTCCAATTCACATTGCACTGATGCCTTCAATTCTCAATTAACATACTTCAATTCAGTGAACCACTCTTGTGGAAAGCCACAGGAATTTTGCCAGTGGATTTCATTTATCACAGAACAAGGCTCAAAAAGAAATATTAGATATCAATCTGGTTTAGAGAAAAAACAACTGCAAGTAGACTCACGTTCTATTTTCTCAATCAGAAATGTTCTAGACTGATCAGCTTAAACTCTGAACTAGTACAGTATCACTGTTTTGGGAAACACAAGTGTAAATGATGACACACCAACATTTACTACTTCTAAGAGATGTTGCAAATCACTTACTATCTCAAGAATAGCTGTACTAAAAACTATACCTGATTTTGAACTTTTCACGAAAAAACCTACCCCAGCAAGAAAAGCCTTTTTATGGAGACAACAAATTAAAAGGGGGAAAACACAGAAAAGGAAAATAAAGAACACATAAAATATTGAAAAGAACCTTCTCATGTTTCCCTCCATAAAACCACTAATTCCCTTAACTGTGCAATTTCACAACACTATCTATATCCTCTTACTGACCTTATAAATCTGAATTTTTAGGACTGAATTGTAAATTCCTAATAGAAGCCATCCTTCAATATCTAAGGCTAGAGTTCAGTCAGCATACTGGCTGTTTATTAGCAATGAAGTAACAGCCATGGTCTATACTCCTCACTTTGCCCAAGAAGCAAAAAAAAACCAGCAGAAAAGCTTAAATTCACACTTCAGAGTGCATTTTTCAAAGACATTAAACTATTGGAGCAACAAATTCTATTTTGAAGTGAGAAGACATTGATTTTTGCTTCAGTATGACCCTATTTTATAGGGATTGCTTTTGGTGTACTGTGGCAAATAGTTTTTACTCATTTTGAAGCAAAATATTCTGAGTAGTTCAAAATGTTAGTCAAAATGGGGAAGAAAAAAAAAATTATCACATTTAAAAATACGAGGACCAGATAATGTAACTTTCGATCCAGTAATGAAATAATGATAAAAAAAATTCCATAAATTGCTTTCTTATCTGAAAGAATTTGGAGTACGTACAACCATTCTTACTGACCAGAACAAAGACTGTTCTCTTAATTATGTTTTATAGATTCAAGATTAATGAAAAAGAAAAATCTTTTTGTCCTTGAAAGCAGGTAAGTACTCATCTGTAAGTATTTTAATTCTCTTTAGACCTTTCTGTTTAGAGAAATAGTTTTCACTTTGCTCACCATTCTTGAACTATACATGAACTTTTCCACTTCATTCTCTTCTACAACTGTTATACATATAAGTCCTTTGTAAATAAAAGGGAATTTAACCTAAAAACAAGTTTTCTTCCTCTAGTTAGATTAATCTGAAGGACAGATTTTTTTTTTCTCTTTCCTTAAGCAAGTAGATTTTTTTTTGCTTGTTTTTAAAATTTTTGTCTTTTGCACTCCCTTTCTCAAAGATGGGTTTGCTATTTTTGGACTAGAGAAATCCTGATCTACTTTGGCTTGATATATTTTTGTGAAGGAATGACTATATCCACTGACACCTCACCAGTTATTGCTACTTTCCATATTTATAAGGATAATTCTAATAACCTAAACAAACTGAAGAGTATATTCTTACTTATATTCTCAAAGTTCTTGTGCTGAGAATACACAAACAGCACTTTCAAAGGGAAGGAAGATATGAATTTAAAAGAACAGCAAACTCTACATGCATTAGAATAGGTGCATCTGCTTCCTCCCTTAAATGTACGTAACTGTTTTGTTTTCAAGCAGCAAAAGAACATATGATTTAGCTATTAATCCTTCTGGATACACCTAGAAAAGGAATATTTTATTTAGATCAATTGCTCTTTTTTGTATCTGGGTTATGCATATAAGACACTCCCCAATGTACTTCTGTGAATAAACTCCCTTGTTGCCTTCAGTGTATGATAAAATAATGGATCTGATGGTCTATTTGTAACTTTTTCAACAAAAATGGAAGCAGTTACATGCAGTTTTAGTTATGAATTGCTTTGAGATGTAAGTATTATAAAACAGCAACCCATCATTTACAGTTAATCTACACTCAGTGTGCAAAAACAGGAATTAAGACTGGTAGGCAGAGAACCATTCATTCACAGCACAGGTGCACGTCAGGATGATGACAGGTCATCATTGCTTATTGTTGTTTTGAATATTTAACTTTTAACATTTACCACCACTGGAGAAACCTGACTGCCAGTAGCACATTCTACTTTCAGTGAGCCGTGAGCCAAGGGAAGGTAAAGAACCACGATAAACAGCCAGCACTGTCCATACACAAACACTATTTGATCAGTTGACAGTCACGAGACTGAAAAAAATAAAAATGATATGTCATTGTTTCTGACCTTCTGAGCCTAAAAATAGGCTTAAAATTAAATATGCAGGCATGGTTTGTTGTTGTTGGGTTTTGTTTGCTTGTTTGTTGGGGTTTATGTGGGGTTTTCTGGTTGCTTTTTTTAAACTAAGAACAAGAATCTTCCCACTGGCACTGCAGAGAATGCTAAAAGCAATTTCCATTGGAAGGTGGCCTTGTGAATATGCATGCAACGTGTGTCAGATAAGGTCCTCAAGACAAGCAAGAACTGGAATACATACCAAGAGGAAATTAGATAGCTAAGAAACATTTTTTCCTTCATGAATGACAACTGAAAGTGTCAGTGTATCCACTTGCTTGTATCAAATGAACCCTTAACATTTGCCTCCCAGTTGTCATGTGTGAGCTGCTTACTGGAAACTTTGTAATGGTATCATACTTCCAAGAAATAAGACAGACATTTATTTGTAGAAAACAAAAATGAGCAGAAAGCAGAAAAGGATTTCACCATCACACACAGATGGGATTTTGTGTGTGTGTGTGTGTGCTTTTTGTTTGAGTTTGTTTTTGTTAAAACAAGGAGAGAATACAGAGTAGAAACTGACAAGAGGAAGAAATGCTTACTAAAACAAACTGCTCAAACAGAACTTACTTCATTGCCAGAAGTTAAAGAGAGGAACAAATAGAACCAGAAATTGTGCCAAAAATGTGCTCTCTGCAGAAGAAGAAAATTCAGTTCTGTTCTCAGTTCTCCTCTGCAAGAAATGCCAGGCACATGATACGATCCGTTCTGGACATACAACAGTGCAATGTGGGCATTTGTGGTTCATATTGCTTGGTACATGGGCACTTTATACCCATGTTTGTATTCAGAAGAAAATATTATTTCTCCCTTTGTATAAAAAAAAAAAAAATAACAGATAATAACAGCGGCTACCTTCCACACAACCTAGAAAAGCAGCCCACTTCTCACAGAAGAGACATTCATTCTACAGAAGAGTGAAGCAAACTTGTCAGATTCTTCAATGACTTAATGCAAAACATACTAACTTCCTTTTTTGTGAGAAGCCAAACTTTTTTTATTTTAACTGATATAAACAACTGACAACCATGCACAAATCTATTTTCAGTAACAATATATGAATGGGAAACTGCAAAAATTAATCTGCTTGTAGGGCTCATAATTCAAATATGAAAGTAACATATTCATAAGTGTTCTAGATCACGTACCTCAGAGTTATAAACACAAACATCTTTTGAGTTAGACCCAATAAAAAATTTAGATTTTCATTATGAAGCCTACATATGACAAACTGCAATATACTGCCACTGGCAATGAGAAGGCAGATGTTGAAACCTACGCAATGCAATCTTCCCCTCTAAACAGCCATTATGCACACAGCAACACTTCATGCTTTTCCCACCTTTACCTTCCAAATTCCCTCCTCTAGATTACTCTGCAGCCCTAGCTACCCATTTATACCCAGCTGGCTGTCCACCACCATTATCTGTACCACGTTCTGCCCTCATACATGACCTTAAACTGCAATCCTGGAAAATACCTTGCTCACCAACCCAAAGTGTCACTTGCTATAATTAGCATTCTGGGAGCTAACTATACAGCCATTAAGGCACTGAGAAAGACACGTCCTGTCTTAGTTCAGTGTATATCAAGCGATCAGTCAGATGACCATTAAAGCAGTGAAGTCTTTATTCAGACAGTCAACTTGGCTGGTTCAACCTATGACCTGTCTCTACAGGTTATCTTTAGGGAAATGGATAATAAGGCTCTTTCATGTAACCTTCCTCACTATGAAATGTGGGGCTTCCAAATATCTCTTCCTATTCCCAGGACTGCCTGCAAAAGTAAAAACCTAACTTTGAATAGAAGAACAATCTGAGTATCAGGCTGTCATTCAGCAGCAACAGCTTTTGCTGAGCACACACAACTCCACAATGAAGGACACTGCCTACTGTCACCTCCCTCTTCACTGAGAACATAGAACAGAATGAGAATCTTTCCCCCCAGTTTAAAAATCTCAGTATTTTAATCTACTATATCTTATCACCATCATCTTGTTCCAATTTGGATGATCAGTTAAATGATATAATACACCACAGAAATTCTGCTAATGCAAACCCTTATGTAGTGCTACTATGTAACAGAAATTAGAGCACGGTGCCAGAGTGATGCAAAGAAATAGTTAACACCATTAAATTTTACTAATATAAATCATCCCTTATCAAAAAAAAGCTACCAGGCTGCTGCCTAATTCCCAGTTTCTATCCAATGTATCAACATTCATTATGTTTTCATATATAGTGTCAAGTGGGATAGCAAGAACTCCTAACCATAGGATTTATTTTCAGGATCATTTTGTGTACATATAACAGTCTACTTAAAAAAAAAAAGATTTCTTTAAGTTAAAACTAAGAAAAAAACCAAGAGCAGTTGGGAAAAAATGTACTTTATTTGTGTAAACTAAACTTTTAACTACTAAGCAATTCCAAAGCCATAAAGACCTTGGGAGACATCTTCTGAGGACTATGACTTCTACACAGAACAGAAATGATTCAGTGGCCATATTTGTCCTTTCTCATGATAAATGGCTATTGTGTCTGTCTTCAGCTATGCAAAAAAGGGGATGTTTAACTTCAGATGGCAGAATGTTGAGAGCATTCCTGTGTGGGGGGTTTTGAGGTTTTCTTCTGAGAACTCTTCCTTACCATGTACTCCTATACAGGCTATGGATGTAAATGGTTTTGATGGGCTAGCTAGTAACCGGAATCCAGAGTCAGTATAATTTGTTTGGTAAAACACTTACACATTCCCTCAAGGGAAAACTGGAGGTAAAACACATAAAAAACCCCAAAATATATCCCTTTTAGTGTTTCTGAACCATAAAATATACTTTTTTTTTTTAATATGAATCTTGGACTGGGTTCCAGTGACAGAAGGTTATTATGCTGGAGATATATTAACCTAGTACTCACTTCTATATTTAATTTGCTTTTAGTTGTGTTGTGGTTTGTTTCAGTTTTATGAGTCTGTGGCTGTACAGCCTACTGTCCAAACTATTACTGTCAATTCAAGGACAGCAACTTCAATTCAAGAACAGCAATTAAAACATGGGAAATCCATTTCTAATTTAAGAGACAGTTGAAGAAAATTCAGTTTTTTCCAACCCTGATTTCAGTGTTCCTGACTGAAAAAAAAATTTTCTTTGCAGGATAACAGTGATAGAGAAATGTGTCACTTTTCAAATATAAATAAGCAAACTCAGAAAATCAAAACTTTATGAGAGTGTTGTCTTCACTCTCCCTGACTGGCAAATGGGTGAGGTGGTCTTTGTTTCTTTTATGTTACTATACATTTTTGTCCTGCAATCTTTTTACTAACAAATAAATATGTTTTACAAACGTGTGTATCAGACAGTAGCAAGTATTTTTCACTAATTTTCATTGAGTTGTATAAGATTATTTTAAATGCATTTGTATAAAAAAGTTAAAAACAAAATTATTATTTCATCATGATCATCATCAACCAGTTATATGTAGTTACATGATAGCAATGGATGCTGAAGTTATTCACAAGTGACAGTTTGGGAAATGCCTGAGTCGACACTCAAAATTCCTGAACGGCAATTCTACTGAAAGAAAACCGGTGGGAACAGAAGTGAAGAATATGAGATAAAGAGGAGAGACTTTGCAGAAATCAGTTACATCTGAAATAAGAACATGCTTATGAAAATACAGCTACTACAGACTGAGTCAAAATCTAGGGTACTCCTCCACTGACACTATGGGGAATACTCTGAAAATGTAATACGTCATTCTTAACATGGCATTTTCAGAATATTCTTAAACTATTAGTCTACCTGCAATATGAGGAAACAATATTGATACAGAGCAATTTTAACAATAAAACTACAAGAACATGATTTCTACAGTCATTTTATAAGATCAGATATTTTTCCTTGTAACAAGTTGAAAAGGCAAGGAGTAACTTAAAAAAAGTGTAACAGTGTTTGATTTAACTGCTGACTTGAATCATCTATCTGTCACAAATAACTCCCCTAAACTGATTCTAAAATGGATGGACATGGAAAGGAATAGGAAAAACAAAATGGTCAACACACAGCAGCAGAAATGCCTTAAATATGTTGATAATTTTCCAGTTTAAGAAAGGAGAAATAAATTCCAGGATTTAAGAGCTGTCCAAGGCATTAAATCTTTTCTAGTGAATCATTCTGTCTTCTTAGAGTTAATCTATCTCATATTCCTAAGCAATCCTATCCAATCAGAAGCTCATTTCTTTTTTTGTTAAAGCTATGTTTGAGAAATTCAGTTTCAAGGTGTCAGCCCTGATAGCCATTTATTGTGCACCTACACTGAAGTGTGTGGTAAAGGGAGGCTGGAAAACTAGCTGAAACTGAAAGTCGTACTCTCAAATGCCCTTCTGCTTTTCAGGGAAGGAAGGAAGGAAGGAAGGAATTCGGAAGGAAGGAAGGAATAAGGAAGGAAGGAAGGAATAAGGAAGGAATAAGGAAGGAATTCGGAAGGAAGGAATTCGGAAGGAAGGAAGGAATTCGGAA